>NC_136068.1:1438904728-1439274964 GCF_964261635.1 Lissotriton helveticus
CAGGGTACAATTTGTGGCTAAAGAATTTCAAGAATTTTTGTCTCATTGGGGTATTAAACACATCACTACTTCACTATATCACCCTCGCAGTAATGGCCTTGTAGAACGCTGTAACAGAGTTATAAAGGATAACATATATTTGTCTATGGTAAATGGTTTGAACTGGAGGAAGGAGCTTTCTAATTTATTCTGGGCATTGCGAACTACTTCCAATGCAGCCACCAAAGTTTCTCCTTTTACTTTATTAAAAGGGAGGTCAGGTTCTTCCAAGTTAGTCAGACCTTGGATGCGTGATTTGAGTGCTCCCAAAATTAATTCTGATTTAGTAAAGGCCAATAGTCTGATTGCTCAAGGCAAATATGTTACTAAGGAACTGATTAAAGGAAGGAAACAAGTTAGTTTCAAAGAATGAGATTGGGTTAAATTGAAGCTTCCTGGTTACATCGCCATGGGTCATTCCAAGTTTTTGTGTCCCAAACAAATTGTTTCTGTAAAGGGCAGGTCTGTGATGTTAAAGGATGGAAAATGGTGGAACATGAAAAGATTGTCTAAACAAAGTTTGCATAGTAACTCTGCCATGCAAAATCAAAATGTGTCAGGTTCTTCACATTTGGAACCTAATGGTATGCCAGTTTCAGCACATCATGGATCTCCTATCACTCACGATAAACCTGGTATTAGAGTTTCAGCAAGAGTACGAAAACCTCCTATCAAGAACAAAGATTATGTATAGTGTATATAATTTTCGTCATACTTTAATTGTAATTTTTTATGATATGTATTATTTTGTTTCAAAAGTTAAGGGGGAAGATGTGTTGGGTCTCATGTACCTTTAGTTAATGTTGTATATTCTTGAGTACTAGTAAAAATTACAGGAGTGTGACCCATATACCAAATCAGGACTGGGTAAGGAAGGTGCATCCAAGAAACAATGTCCCGATAGGTAATGATATACAGGCAATTAATTATGCATGCACATTGCTTTGCTAGCAAGGAAAAAGGAGAACACTCTTTGAATTGAGACAAGATAGTTAATCATCTTATTTTAGTGTTCTCCTTTTTCCTTGCTAGCAATGCAATGTGCATGCATAATTAATTGACTGTATATCATTACCTATCGGGATATTCTTGAGTACAGCACATGCCACCATTATTCATATTCTATCTTAGAATGGTGACATGTGGAATGGTTGGAGGCAGTTGTAACTTGCTGTCGCTCTGGCCGGTCGCTAAGCTGCATACATCCTTTCTTCTTCTTCAATAAAGAAGTTTTATTTACCTAGTTTATTCATCTTCCTTTCAGACTGCTGGCAGGGAAGATCGCAGGGAGAAGACTTTCCCTAACTCTGTCTCCAGCCAGCAACATTGTGGGAGCTCAAAGCGGTTAGAGTTATGATCAGGGCTGGCGAACTGTATCCGTATATGACCCCCTCGTTGTTTGTACATTTTTCAATTATTGGAGATCACACATATATATTATGCTCACATGTCACCATGTGCCTCTAGTCAACATGTCAATGCCCTTTTCAATGTAAAACTTGTTCTGAACAGCATACCGGCAGAAGTGGCAGAGCTGAAAACAAGACATGCCAAAACAGCTCTGTGGTTTGAGGACCCACCTTCGAGGTTCTAATCTATGCAGGGCTTGCTCCAAATGTCATCCTTCAATGGTTGATAAAATAATACGGCTACGTTTGCAAGTAGTATCACCTGTCATTTAAGGAGCAATAGACCATCCCCGTTTGAAGAATAAGCACTTCATAAGTAGTGACCATGAATGCGGAAATGGGCTGCCAGACACAAATGATCACAGCAAACCGATACAAAGGATGCAACAGGAGCCCAAGCAGGGACGTAAGAGACATTACACCGACTCGAAGAGGAGAGAAACTTTCCAGGCACTGACAATCAACGAAGTTTCGTGAACTTGTAATTGCAATTTCTGCAGACCATATCTGCACTTTCACATCCAGTAAATTATCTCTCCTTTTGCAAGTACAAGCCACTTATTAACTTACCATTCGAAAAACAAGAGAGGACTTGCTGTGCCTGCCCCTTTAAGGAACAGGTTGAAGAATGATGTCGACGGGCAAGGAGAAAGAGTTTCCTCACGTTGCCGTGCCACGTGTAGGCACTGGCTGACACGGACTTGTGGGTGCATAGAACACCACACCCCTCGGAGCGCACTGTTTGACATGGGCACGGCCTTTTGTCTTTTTGTCAGAAGCAGCCTGGAGTCACTGAGAGGCGCGGATAAGCCCTCGGAATGGAGTAAATGATTTACTCCCTAAAACAGGCATCATTGCGGCGTGGAACCGATGCCGGTGAACCAGGTTTTCTTCCAGTGATTTTACAGAAATAAACAGGCAGATTCAAATATAACTAGCGCGAATGCCTCGCGCTGAAAGGAGGCAGCAGGGGGAAGGGAGAGAGGAGTGGGGCCGGCGCCTGTTTCCCTTGCGGGAGTGAGCCAGGTGCACCATGTGTTTGCGATAATTACTAATACATGGCGCCACTCGCTCTCGCAAGGGAATCACCAAACGTACACACGTTGTCATTCAAAGCAATGCAACGCGTGCACGTTTTTGCCTGCAAAAGAGACGCCATGGATAAAGGTCTTTTTTCTTTGCGCCGCATGCGCACTGCTAGGCGAGACCTAAAAAGGGCTAAGAAATGGAGTTGGAGGCCCGGCAGTAAAGGGGATAAGTTAGATAGATTATATTTACTGCCACATTTTCCCTTGATGGCAATTACTTTGTAGCAGATTTTTTAAAGATCAGGCACGCAGGTTGATAGACCAATGATTAACAGGTTGATATCGGTTGAAACTGAATGCTAGAAAAGCAGAAATGTTGCTAGTTGTGGGCCAGTAACATTAGTATAGGTGGATTTTGGCTAAGCAAGCTCGTTGTCTGCCCCCACCTGTTCAAACAATGCAGAATGCAAAATTTTGATTTGATATCTAATGTTCGAGCTTCCTTATCCATTTAAAGGTCTGTAAATAGACTGCCCTGCTTGACTAGCCGCATCTCCTTCTATACTGCATGAATCAGCCGCATCTCCTTCTATACTGCATGAATCAGTTCTACTTAAGGCATCAGCAGTGTACTCTGTCTGACCAATAGGGCACTGCCTCATATGTAATTCATTCATCAGCTGCTGCTAGCCTGCTGATGGGAGCCAGTAAATCTAAACTCTGCCACTGCTTTTTCAAAGACGCTGCAAGGGCTGCCCAGGGCGGTATTTAAATCAAAGTGATTAAGGCATCGGTTCATCCTCTGTTGCTCAGAAAGAAGCTAGCGACCTACCCACTTGCGGGAGACCGGTGCCCAGGGAACTCTAAGCTGCTGCAGGTTTCAGTGCTTTACATTATCATCAAGGACAGTTAAGGTTTCTCTTTTTCGGCCCCTAACACTGGAATGCTCTACCTGTTTCTCAAAGATCCACCTCAGACTGTTGATTTTCAGGAAAAAGACTTGGACATATTGCTCTTTTAGAAATATCTTCAGGTTATCAGGGTGCAAGTGCCCGGAAACCCCTAGAGGTTTAAAAGCGCTTTACAAGTATCATTCATTAAACACATAAAATACCAGTGTGTGACGTAAAGCAGCAGCGTTGCTGTGTGTAGCATATTACAAAAGGCTGGAACTTAAAATGTAACAGAAAATGTTATGAGATCGAAAATAACACAACTTAACATCGCATAGAATCTCTTCTGTTTTGTTGGTCTGAGGTATACTGCCAGAGGCAAGCTTCATGGAAAACTGTGTCAAATAGAAAATATGGTAGTACTGCAAGCAACATTTAATGTTTTACAATGTAAAACAATGAAACAGTAATACATACACTCATGAAAACGGAAGAAAGAAGAAGATACAATTTGGAAAGGGGAATAGTGTAAATTCGTAACTGAGTCCAGGACGTCCTTTGTGACTGTTGTTACATCACAGAGTGCTCTGTGATGTCACTTTCTCTTCCACTCAATAATCTTTTCAAAACTGCGCTGTCCAGCTGCAGATGCCTTGTGCCTACGCACAGGCTGTTGACTGGAGAGGCCGCCGGTCCTATGGATTTCCCCACGAGAGGTGAGTGAGGAAAATGATAAACAAAGAAAGAGGGTGGCTCAGGAGCGTTACTAGGGTGGGGTGAGAGAAAGAAAGGGGTGATAGAAAGAAAGGGATAATGAATGAAAAAGTGTGCATTGACGGAAACCCATAATGTGGTAGCTGTGTAAATGTAAAGAGGCATCTGTGTGGCAAAGGTATGGCAGAAAACCTATAGTGGGAGTAATATTGATACTGATAATTTAAGGTGCATCGCTAACCCCAAGGTACTTCTCAGTGCTAAAACCAAAGACAAATCTGTTTAGGAGGGAAAATTACCGAATAGCCATATGTTTGGCCGTTTCTAATATCAGAAAGTTTGTTGTTAATCTAAGAAATTTCCAAGGCTTCAGCACCAAACGCAACAGCAATGGTAAAGCCAATAGGCCTGACTTTGAAGGCCAGCCTTTTGGCTTTGTCAACACGCATTTTGTTTTGTCATGGTTTTTGCTAAAATGTTATTATTGAGAAAGGCTCTGCGCCCTTGCCAAAAAAAACCCCGCATAAAACTTTGGTTAGAAGCGAAATATTTTTGGGTTAGAATGTCGTTACTGACAGTGCAGCTAACTAATGGCTGACGTGGGCTCACCCATTGCCCCATGCTGAGTGTTGTAGTGGGTAGAAGACAAATGTTAATGCCACAACAATAGATGAAATGGGCTGGTGTTGTATTGAAGACTGACACTTCAATGTAGGTTGTAATTAGTTTAATCCTTAAGCAAGCAGGTACACAGCTGACATGTAGTCAGTCAGCATCAACTGAATAAAATGTAGAACACACAAAGGAAAGTAGAACACAGTACACTCAATTCTAAAGAATGTGGAATGTATAAAGTTAAAGGTACAGTACATATTACAGCACATAACACATCCCCTTCGGAACACAAAAACAAAAAACAATAAAATGATTATAACAAGCCTCATCCCTTTCCTTTGAACAAAAAAAAACGAAATAAAAAAAAAACTGTATATAAATTTAAAACTGGGCAACTTACATAAAGCATTAGTTAGTGCCATAAAAGAAACCCTAAATCCTGTTGGTGTAACAAAGGTTGGGCATTACAGGAAGCCATCCTGGTACAATAAGGCGTGCAGACAGGCAAAAAGGGAGCTCCTAGAGGCGCTAAAACAAAACACCAGCAGGCCCCTAACAAAAATAAGGAGGCAAATATACAGGGACCTTACACGACACGCCAGGGAGGAATGGGAAGCTGACAAAGGGCCGACCTAACTTCAGCTTTGGCGGTCAAAGACGCCCGTAAGTTTTGGCAAATTGTAAGTACAGGCTCGGTGGAGCCTGATCAAGCAGTGACACCGAACATCTCACCCGAGGTTTGGGAACAACATTTTGCCAACCTTTATAAGGAAGCACCCAACGATCACTCGGGGCTTATACCTTCTAAGGCACATTCCCTGGAATGTGATCGGCCTGAGCTCACCTTCTCCTTGATTGAGGTAAGAACAGCTATAGTAAATCTCCCTACGGGCAAGGCGGCAGGCCTGGATAAGGTACCGGGGGGTTTATACAAACAGGAACCCGAGATATGGGCCCCCTACCTTCAGAAAATCTTTAATGCAATTCTAGGGGGATTGGCTCCTCCCACTACCTGGCTGGGGGCCGAGTTGGTGCCAATATTTAAGAAGGGCTCACCTCTCTTACCACTGAATTACAGGCCTATCAGCCTTATAGATGTTTCGCAGAAACTCTTTTCAAGGCTGATCCTGGATCACCTTTTAGAATGGGTAGAAGATTCAAAAATTTTGAGTGTCTATCAGGCGGGTTTCCGAAAGAAGGTATCCACCGTCGACCAGATCTTCAGACTAAAGATGCTGTTCTGGAAAACGGTCAAAATAAAGGGGGGCTCCCTGCATACTGTTTTTGTTGACCTCCGTGCGGCCTTCGACCTGGTCCCACGGGGGAAACTTTGGAGCGTATTAAGGGATCTAGGCATACCCTTGCCTCTCTTGAATATCCTAATTCGCCTCCACTCGCAGAACTTTGCAAGGGTAAGATGTGGGAGGCAAGGGACCCTGTCGGCAGCCTTCCCCGTTTGTAGGGGGGTAAGGCAGGGTTGTGTGTTAGCACCGACCCTGTTTTGCCTCTTCGTAAATGGGGTGATTGACTACCTGAACAGGGTCCCAAATAGGGACGCTCCTAGGCTGGCGGGAACAGGTGTCTCTGCGATCATGTTCGCAGATGATACCTTGTTGCTCGCAAAGACACCAATGGGTATACAGAGAGTCCTGGACGCCTTTGTTGCCTTCTGCCATGACAGGGGCCTGGAAATAAACAAATCTAAAACAAAGTACATGATTTTCAACCCACCGAGAACGTCTCGTCCTAACCCTATCATAGAAGGTGTTCGCCTGGAGAGAGTCTCAACATTCGAGTACCTGGGCCTAACTCTGAACGAGGAAATGACTTGGGTACACCACCAGACCAAATCCCAACTAAAGCTCTCCCAAAAAATAGGCGGGATTAAACTCCTCAAACAAACCACCTTTAAACCAGTATCTCCTCCTCTTGAAATTTTTAAGCTGCAGGCACGGGGTGCGGTGATCTACGGGGGCGAGTTATGGGGACACTGCTGCCACCCAGACATTATCACCACAGAAAACAAGTTTATTAGGCAGCTGTTATCTCTACCACCTGGCACGCCCCTTCTCCCTATTAGATTAGATCTGGGCCTTAGATCATTAAAGGAGGAACTAGGCCTAAAACCTCTTGCCTTTTGGAGACGACTATGGGCGACTCCCGAATTGGCCAGTTATAGGAGTGAATTGACTGAACTCCTACAGCTGCCAAACATATGGAATATCCCATGGTTCAAACATATTAGGCAAGAGTTTGACAGATTGGGTTATCCCCAAGTTTGGAGGAACCCCGCAGAAGCGTGCAGTGGGTTACCCCGGCGGGAATTGGTGAAAAGATATTACCACAAAAATTTGTCTGATTGCCAATCTTACCCCAAAACAGGGCCATTAACTATGTCATTTCTTGACCAAAAGGATAATTACAAATTTGAGCCTGTCTTGGATACAATTAGCCCGAGCGCATCTAGGACGCTATATCTCCTATGGAGATATGACTCCCTACCGCTCAGAGGTCTAACAACATGATGGCACCGTGACGCCCCTGCAAACTGCCCAGTGTGCGATGCTGAAATAGAGTCGGATGTACACATGGTCTTCTTCTGCCCCTTCTACATGACTCCCAGGAAGGAGTGGATAATTCCCATCTGCAAAAATCTGGCTATCAGGCACCACCAACAATCATACCGAATATTAAAAACGGACCTGTCGCCATGTATTGTTTTTGGGGTTACGAAATTCCTGGCTGCAATGTGGAAAATCAGGAGGAAAAGTCTGGAATAATGAATTATTACGAACAGTGTACCCTGGCAGAGGGTAACGGGCTTATGTTGTATCAAAGGGGTAGTTCAAGGGACACGCTTGATTTGGGATGTTGGAAAATGTGTGTCTCATTTCCTTTTTAAACTTTTCATAGTAGTTGATGTTTTAACCTTTTTAAAGCTGTATTTTACTGTACTTCTTTTATGACATCCATATGTCGAAATAAAGATAATTGAAGAAGTATATAAATGAACATATATATATATATATCATGCTTTATAAAGGAAAACTTTCAGATATATAATCAGCCAACCAAACAGGAGGTCTTTTTTCACGTCTAGAATTTCTGTTAGTGTTGGATGCTTCTTGACTGGTACCACTCGAAACAGAAACACTGGGAACAGCCAAACTTGTCAAAACATCTTGATTAGCTAAACCTGATACACTAGGAACATTTAAATTAGAACTAATCATAACCTCATTGGAGACATTTACATTAGATGAGTCAGATGAAGTTGAGCACATCAAATCCTCCAAGTCAAACAGATTAGAGGATTTGCTAAAAGAGTGCAAAGAAACAAAATCAGAAACATTGTTTTTGTTAAGGGAATCCAAAGGATCAGAAGAGTTGTTTTTGTTAAGAGAATCTAAAGGATCACAACATTTAGCAATCCTTTTAAGATTCCACACCCGTCCATCAGTAAGACGAACCGAATTATTCATGACCTCTACAACTTGCATAGGCTCATAAAAACGACTTTCCTCCTTCGGAGATTTACAAGGTTTTTTAACTCTTACCCACTGACCAACAACAATGTCAGTATTTTTAACCTTATGCTTTGAGTCATACCAAACTTTACTCTTTAGGTGTGAAGTTTGACTTTTTTGTTTTACAAAATCTTCAGACCAATTAACAACATTAGATTTAAACAACCAACCAGGAGTGAATTTTGTTCGTGGATTTCTACCACGCATAAGAACAAAGGGAGGAAACCCCGTGGCTTCACAAATAGAGGTTCTGTAAGACCAAACCATTTTTAATACCTGAGTTTTCTAATCCTTGTTACTTGCAGACATCTGAATGGTGTTTTTGATGACTCGGTTAAAACGCTCAACAATGCCGTTGCTGTTTGGATTATACAAAGCAGTGGTTTTGTGTTTGATACCTAATCCTATCAAAGTACTCTTTAGCCTTACTGGACATAAACTGAACGCCATTGTCACTTAATAAAACTGAAGGAATGCCTTCTAAAGTGAAAGAATTATCTAAAAACTGTAAAACAGTATCAGTATCTGCTCTATTAACAATTTTTACAAAAGGCCACCTTGAGAAAAGATCCATCAACACCAAAATATACTTCTGGTCATTACCAATTGGACCCATAATGTCAATAGCTGTGTGCTCCCATGGTGAATTAGGTTCCACCATAGTGCCCATAGGAGGCTTACACAAAACCAATGATTTATCAGCAGCCTGACGTGATTTACAATTCCTCACAAATTTATCAATATCTGCATCCATTCCAGGCCACCAAAATGAAGTTTTAACAGTGCGTTTGGAACTGACAATGCCAAAATGTCCTTCATGGCATAAAGCCATGATTGATGAATGCAACGTTTTGGGAGGAATGACCCTATCACCAAACCAGATATTACCTTCCCTGATACTTAGATCAAATCTGACCTCCCAAAAAGACTTTAAAGGATGTTTACTATCCACTTTCTTTGGCCAGGAACTAGCCAGATGTGATTTGACTGAAGTTAAATCATTATCATTAAGATATTCTTCATCCCACTTCTCTTTCACAATACCAGTACCTTCCAAGTCTTGCACATACGCAACTTGGAAAGAATTCCACAATTCATCTTCACATTCTACAAGCTGTTTGGGCATTCTAGACAAAAAATCAGCTATGCAATTCTCTTTTTCTCAGGTACAAATTCCATCTTATAACAAAAATCTTGCAACTTGATGGCAAGTCTGGCTACTCTTGCAGAAGTATTTATGGTTCCTTCAGTGGTTAAAACTCTAAGTAACGGCTTGTGATCACAACGTAAAATAAATTTTGTCCCCCACACAAAAGCTCTAAAATGATTCACAGCCCACACACATGCTAAGGTTTCTTTTTCAATGGTCAAATACTTTTCCTCAGTAGGTGATAAAGACCTCGACGCATAAGCCACTATTTGTTCTTTTCCATTCACCCCAACTTGAGACAAAACGGAACCTAGTCCCTTGATGCTGGCATCGGTAGTAATAATGGTTTGTGCTTCAGGATTAAAACTTTTTAAAGAAGCGATGTTTGTGATGCAGCTTTTTATGTCCTCAAAATCCTGTTCACACTCCACAGACCATACAAACTTAGTCTTATTTTTCAAAAGTTGTCTAATATTATATGTTCTGGTCGCAAAATTAGGAATCTATTTAGAACAAAATTCAGCTAAACCAATGAAGGATCTAACATCATCTTTCCCTTTAGGAGATGGAGCGCATTTGATAGCGTCAATGAGGTTAGGCTTAGGTTTAATCCCTTCACAGTCAATAACATGACCTAAATAGGTAACATGATCACTGGCAAATGTGCATTTTGAAAACTCAATTGTCAAACCCTTTTCCTCCAAAATGCTCAAGACTTTTTCTAGAGTTTTATCATGCTCCTCCTTGTGTTTCCCAAAAATGAGAATATCATCCTGGAAAAACTTTGTGTTTTTAACGGTGGAGAACAACCTGTGCATTAAACGCTGAAAAACAGCAGCTGCTGAAGCTAAGCCAAAAGGCATTCTCTTAAACTGAAAACAACCTTGCGGAGTTATAAAAGCAGTGTATTGCTTGCTGTCTTTAAATAACGGAATCTGGTGGTATGCGGCAGATAAATCAATTGTGGTGAACCACTTAGCACCATCAAGCAAAGCTAACATCTCATTTATTTTTGGTAAAGGAAACTGATCCACCACTATATTGTCATTCAAATGGCGCAAATCCACACAAAGTCTCAATTTTCCATTTGCACGTTTCACCACAACCAAAGGAGAAATCCAAGCAGATGCCTCAATAGGCTCAATGATGTCAGAGGAGACTAATCTATCAAGCTCAGAAGCAACATCTTGTCTTAAGGCAATAGGGACACTTCTGACCTTATGAATTTTGGAAACTGCATCATCCTTTCAGATTATCTTATGTTCAAAATCCTTCAATTTGCCAATTGTCTTCTGAAAAACAGAAGGAAATTTCCTTAGCAGTACATCACCGGTCTTGGTCCCTTCATCCATTACTAGAACCTTTTCTACTGAATTGGGATCAAGGATTATATGTAAATCACCCTGATCTTTCCATCCTAAAACCAATGGTCCTTTTTTTTAAATGTATAACTTACCATAAGATTTGCGATTCTTGAATTCAAATTTCAACCAACGAAAACCAATGATATCAATCTTCCCACCATTATAACCTTCTGGGTCAATATCAGGAGAGGATAAATTTGAACCAATTCGGTCAACAAAATTGCTACACCAAACATCCTCATTTACAATAGTGTAAGGCGAGCCAGAGTCTGCGTATACTTTAACATGCACACCTTCTATGTGCATCCAACATTCAGGCTTATTGTCAACTAATAAACATCCATCCCGAATATTGAGAAGGAGTTTCTTTTTTAGGACTACTGCACATTCAGAGGCTTGATCATCACTACTGGAAGAGTTGTTATCAGAATCAACATCCTCTTGAATGCATTTGACAGTCTTAGTCCTCCTTCTACATGCCTTGGTATAATGGCCATAAAGACAACACGCACCGCATTTACTCTTCTTAGCCGGACACGACTTAGCAAAAGCCAAATGCTCAGAACTCCCACACCTGTAACATTTAGGAGTCTCGCCACTCATTCTAGGTTTTGCCCAAGTTTCATTCTTTTGTTTGAAATTGCTGATTTTTTTTATAATTGGAGCTAACTTTAGCAACTATATCTTTTGTAGTGCTATCAGATTTCAAGGCACTAGCACACCTGCTAGAAGTTTCAGCTTTACGAACTAAGGCTAAGATGTCATCTAGACAGGCGTCGCCATTCATCCATAAACGTTCCTGAATTGCAGGATTGTTTGCATGCATGACCACCTGATCACGAATTAAATCATCTAGTAGCACACCAAACGCACAATCATTCCCCATCTTTTTTAACTCACCCACATAGTCATCAACACTTTCATTCTTGGATTGCTTCCTCTGAAAAAATTTATACCGCGTAATGCCAATACAAACCTTGGGGGCAAAATACTTATCTAAATTCGAAACAGCAATAATAAAAACATTACTGTCCCCAGCCTCAACAATAGGTTTGTTCATCTGATTATAGCACTTAAGACATTGTGGACCTAAAGAGTGCAAAAGAATGCGTTTCTTTTGTTCTGCAGACATTTTGCCATCAGAGTCCACAGTCTCCATGTAATTCAGAAAATAGTCTTCCACTCCAACCATTTCAAGTCTGGTGAAGAACCTTTGGACCAAAAGTCTTGCGGATTACTCAAAGAGAAAGTTTGTTGACTCATTTCCAAATTAAATTAAAAAAAAATTGATGAATTCCGGTGGAATTGTTCAGTGAAAGAAAAAAAATGTGCAAATGATTTACTTGAGAAACAAGAGAAATTGAATAGTCTTTCCTTCACTGTCCTTTCTTCACCACCAGTGTGTTAAAATCCAGGAAATGCAAAAGTTCGTAAAAGCAAAAAAAAATGCCAAAAAGCCAAAACGTAGAATTTCTTCAATAATATAAGAAATGGTTGTAAATACCTTAAAAACGCTTTAAATAGCCACTTCCCTGTGTGTCTGAAGCAGCTGAATTCACTCGTGTCAGTTAGAAAGTTTTCCGACTACGAGTAGGCTAGACCAATCCAAAATGGCCACCGCGTATGACGCACACGTTCACCTTCACATTGAACGTCTGACGTAGGAGCAATTGACTTTGGAGATAGCCTGAGAACTTGCGAGCATGCAGATGAGCATCAGAGGCAGTCACGTGCGAAGACTCCACAGGGCATTATTTAAAATGCAACGGTAAGGGATCCAATGCGCGTTTGCTCTAACAAGTGTCAATATCTATTAAAATAAATATTTACTGTTCCACAAAGCACAGGGAACGTGCTCACCGCCCAGCAGCTAGAAGTTTTTTTCCGATTTCTTTAAAAGGCACCTCCAGATACTCCGTAACGTCGTCTCTGCTTGCAAATCCACAAAAGTCGTTTTTTTTTTTATTTGAAGATTAGAACATCCCGATCGTCGCCACTTGTTGTATTGAAGACTGACACTTCAATGTAGGTTGTAATTAGTTTAATCCTTAAGCAAGCAGGTACACAGCTGACATGTAGTCAGTCAGCGTCAACTGAATAAAATGTAGAACACACAAAGGAAAGTAGAACACAGTACACTCAATTCTAAAGAATGTGGAATGTATAAAGTTAAAGGTACATTACATATTACAGAACATAACAGCTAGCTGAAGGCTCCTGTAGGGAATTATATTATACATATCATTTCAGTAAAATCAAAGGGTCTTGGATACTGCCAGACTGAGGTTGCTGTAGGTGATCAGCTTGGCATATGAAGCACGTTTCTGGACTGGAAGAAAGGAGACTCGGTGCCTTCCCAGGCTCTAAATGCATTTAACTAACAACCAAACACTTTCTAAAACATAGACAGACTCGCTGCGATTAGAACCCAGAAGCATTCCTACCACTGCTTCTGGCACTACAGGAGTCTCTGAAGAATGCATAGACTCACTGTACTCAGGGAAGAATGTGAGCATACATTGATTTTTAAGCATTTTTGTGAGCTAATTAGTGAGGAAAGGTAAGTTTCTTCCAGAGAAGAACTCACTTGTGGAACTCTCACACTTGAGAGATCACATAGTAGCAGAACATCAACAATAAATATTCTTAAGCTTGAGGAAAACAACTCAACCTTTAAGGTATCATACATCTACTCTCTTTACTGATAAAAGAATACAAAACCTAATATAAACAAATAAAGTAACAAAACCGAACAACAGTTTAAGTACTAAAAAGGACTCTTTCAAAAAAAGTGTTCATCTCACATAGTCTTGCAAATACCCTAAATGCCTATGGACTACATAACTCTTGATTGTTCCTTACCATCCACTCTTAAGTCACTCATACATGCTTACCAGCTCCAGTCATGTGACCCAGGGGAGAATACAGGCACCAAATACTTTAGAGCAGGAAAATGCCAACTTTCAAAAAGTGGCATTTTCAAAATTGTAACTTAAAATATGACTTTACCATCAAAGAATATTTTAATTACAATTTCTCAGACACCAAACATGAAATGCTTACCTCTTTCCAGTAAAAAATGAGCACTTATGAAATGTTACAATGTTATCCTATGGGACAGCTAGACCTTACAATAGGGACAAGTAAATGTAGGAGTTTTTCACTACCAGCACACCTAGCACTTAAAAGTACATGCCAACCTTTTAATTACAATGCACCCGGCCTTTGGGCTATATAGGACCTATCTTAGGGGTGACCTATATGCAATAAAATGGGAGTGTAAGTATTGGCAAGGGGTGACATTGCCAAGTTGAATTGGCAGTTTAAAACTGCATTCTGGCTGCAGTGGCAGACCTCAGGCATGTTTTAGGAAGGCACTTAAGAGGGTGGCACAATTAGTGCTGCACCCCGAGAAGTAGCTTTTCATTTACAGGCCCTGGGTATTTGGTATACCACTCTACAAGGGACTCTTTATTAAATTAAATATGCCTACCAGGAGCAAGGCACATTTACCATGTTTAAAAGGCTAGAGCAGAAGCACTTTAGCTCTGGGTAGCTGTGGTAAAGTGCACAGAGTTCTAAGACCAACAAAAAAAAATAGGACAGATGAAGGCAAAAGGTTTAGGGGAAGACAACCCTAAGGCTGACAAGTCTAACCATCCTGTAAAGGGTTAGTGTGTGAGTACTTTGAGAACACATACCTGACAAGGGTGCATCCCTGACATTGCCAGGATTAGATTTCTCTTCCATGATTGTTTCCTTCCCCACTTTCAACCTTTTCTTCCCTTCCTTGCATTCTACACACCATGCAATCCAACCCATCCAGTCATATCATGGTCCATACCCATCCACCAAAAACGTTCTCCCAAAATTTACCTTCAGCTGCCAATTTAATTTTTTTTTACTCCAAGAGACTCTGGAGGAACAAATATTTCCCCTCTAAATTACAGACAATTAATCCACTGTTTTAACATATGGCCAAACAGAATTAGGGACAGCCCTTTCTCTCCCTCCACCCTTTGAACTCAAAAGTAAAGCCCTTCAAAAGAAAGAATTTTCATCCAAGATTTGATATCATCCTTCTTTAGATATTGCTCTTCACTCCAGTCACTCACTTCACATACACTCGCTATCGTCCCTTACTTTCCAAGAGCTACCACACATCCTTATCCACTATTTGCCAATGCATGGGTAGACAAGAGAGCGAATCTGCTCGGAGTTTACACCAGACAGGAATGTGTTCGACCTTGCAGTGGTACCTGTTAGATGAGCTAACTTCACAGAACCCTTGCCAGCCCCCCAGGTAGATGTAGTTTTACTAAAGACTTGAAATCTCTGCATTGTATTATTTGAAGACCACAAATGTAAGTCCTAAAATACTATGCACTGCAAGCTGTGGCTAATGCCCCTCTCTCAATCACAACAGAGTAAGTGCTTTCAGTACCAGTTAATGAGAAAGAAGCACAAGCTAGTTTTCTCACCATTGCTGAGATTATACTGCACCTATTCCCATGGCACTCGCATCTACAGCAAGTATTTTTTTGAGTTTTGTAAAAAATGGGAACCAAAACATTTGCTGTAGAAATTTCTTTATTCAAGTTCTCAAAAACACTCTTGCTGACTATCTTCCCAAATAAAACTACAGCTTTTCCTAATAACTTCTTCAAGTCCTCAATCTTATCTAATGATATTCTATAGGACCTAAAAATGATCCCCAACTTATCCTTATCTTGAGAAGCAGGAGCACATTTGATTGCTTCCAACATGTCTATTTTTGGCTTTACTCCAGTCTGTGTGCAAGATGCTCAACTTCTTTGACAAAAAATCTACACCTTTATCTCGTATGTATTAGGCCAACATCCCCAAATTTCACTTGCGAACAGTGTTGTGGCTCCCTATAGTTTCACCAAATACCAGGATGTTGTCCTGAAAACAGATCACCATATCTATACCCTTGAACACTTCCCTCATCATTCCTTGGAACACACTTGCCGCTGATGATAGTCCAAATGGCATCCTGATTAACTGGATGGTGCCATCCATTGTTATAAAAGCTGTAAGTGGTTTTGAGCATTTGCATAATTTGATCTGGTGGTACACACTTTTGAGGTGAAACTTGCTGAAAATGTTACCCCCTTTAAGTAACAAGACTAATTCATTCATAGTTGTAAAGGGTAATTATCAACCACAAAATAATCTGACTGACACTGCGAAGGTTGATGTAGAACCTCAAACTTCCATCTGATTTTTCTGTGATGACAACTAGAGAAATCTAGTTGGAAGTTTCTATTGGTTTAATAATCCCTTCCTGAACCATAACTTTAATCATTTTCTGTATCTTCATTCTGGCTAAAATTGGCACCCTTCATACTTTGTGCTGAATGGTAACTGGATCAGGTTTGACAAAAACCTTATGCACTTATTGCTTAAGGTCCCCCACCTTTCTGTAAAACTTTTTCTGAACCTTCTACAACCTTCAACTACCATAATTTGTTTGGGAGTCTTAGGATTAATAAATATATGCAAATCATATCAGTTTCCCACTTTAAGATCACTCTAAGACACTTACCATTATTTACACCTTTCCTTCTACCTGGCTGTCCCATAATTCTAACTTTGTTTTCATATGCCAATCCAATCCAATCCAATCCAAAAATTCTTTATTTCGGTCTTTTAGACCATAAAAGATACAATAAAAACATTCAACATTAAAAAACATTAAAAACATATCATAAAAAATCATTTCCTTGGGAATCAATTCATAGAGGGGGGTAGCATTAGAGTTCATATCAATGTCAGTCTTTTAATAGTTTATTCCTTATCTGCCACATAGCCATTATGTATTTGGCAACTGCAAAGACTATGTGGGGCAGAGTACAAGTTTTCAATATTCTGTAAGAGTGCAGATGGCTCCTTATGCCCAAGTTCCTACATAGTGGCACAAGCCAATATTTCCTTGGTCTATTGTAGGCTGGGCAGAAGAACAGAACATGAATTTCCTCCTCATCATGATTGTTGCACCCTGGACAGATTTTATCATCCCTCTTAGTCCATTTGCAGGTAAAAGTTTTAATGGGCAGAGTGCCTTATCTCCATTGGATGAACAATTTTCGTGCTAAAGTGGGGAAAATGATGTCCATTAAACCTTCAAATTGGTAAGAATTTTTGGAATCCAGAAATCGGTCTGTTAAAATGCTATTATTCGGTGCAGTTACCAAAGAGAATAAACTTTTTTCCTTGTATATTTCCACCAGTCTTTTACGGGAAACCCTTTGGCAGCCCTGTTCAGGAACCTCCCATAACTCCGGGAGTCTCAGCCGATACAGTTCTTTCTTAATGAAGACCAACCAAGGAATTCTGTCAAGCTTGTTCAGGTTCATTACATGAATGAGATCTTGCCTATAGTGAGCAAGCTCGCTTGTGGTCCAAAGCCTGTGCCAGAATCTTAAAGGCTTTAATTCCAGATCATCCACTATGGAGGGGAGACCCACGTCTAATCTCAAGGGGAGCAGGGGTGTGCCACGGGGGAGGGCTAGGAGACGTCTAAGAAAAATATTTTCTACACTCAGAAGTTCTTTCCCTGCTTTATACCCCCATAGCTCACTTCCATAGGAAGGGCCGCTTTAGCTTGGGTTTTATACATTTCTAATGCCGGGCTAATGGGTTTAAAAGTTGAAGTGTTCGCGACCTTCAAAATTGCACCCGACAGTTGAGACAGCTTTAGCCGGGATCTTGCTATTTGGGGATCCCAAGAAAGGTTCTCATGTAGGGTTACACCCAAATACTGAAAGGTTTTTACCCTTTCCAGTCTTGCTGGGCCCAAGGATGGGTTAGGTCTAGTTTTGGGGGAGGGATTAAATATCATGAATTTGGTCTTTTCTGTATTGATCTCAAGACCATGTTGTCTACAGAAAAGACCAAATCCATCTAAAATCCGCTGAATCCCCATCGGGGATTTGGAAAGCAGGAGGGTATCATCGGCAAACATGATAGCCGGTACCCTCCTGCCTGCCAAGAAAGGAGCGTCATTGTCCCTAACATTGTCAAGATGAGATATGACACTGTTAACAAAGAGGCAAAACAGGGTTGGGGCCAAAACGCAACCCTGTCTTACCCCTCTAAGAACTGGGAACCTAGATGACAACACTCCATCCCTCCCACACCTAACCTTTTTCATATGCCCAATTATGCTGATTTGTTTCCCTTGATAGCTACCTGGGTTACTGTCTTTGGGAAGAAGATGTCCACGTGGCTATTCTGAATTTACTTTTAGTTTTGCACACCTGCGCAAAATTACATTTACATCAACACTTTCTGTACCCTCTAGCCAAAGCAAAACAATTATTTGAATCCTATATTTAGAAGCTGCTTTCTTTCATACTTAACACGAATATATACATTTAGAATGCGGTTTTTACACCGCTATACAACACGCAGTGCCATTACAACGCAACTCGTTACAACGACTTGCACTAGATGGCATGCTGGACTTAGGAATAGTATGATTTACTATTCCAACTCCAGTGTGTGCAACACTAGGGAAGGTGTTGGAATAGTAAATCATACTATTCCTTAGTCTAGTGCGCCATCTAGCGCAAGTCAGTGTAACGACTTGCATTGTAATGGCACTGCGTGGTCACAACGCGGTTGTTGTAACAACCTCATTGTGATTGTATTGTGGTGCAAAAACTGTGTAGTAAATGTTGTTTCCCACTTAACACATATCTTACTAACTTGTTTATATGGGGTTGTACTCTTGACAGATTTGTTATACCCTTTGCCTGTGTTAAGCACTTCATTATCTTTCCAATCTACAGTAGAAAACTCACTGCTACTTTTGCTATCGCTTTTTCCATTTCTTTCAGGCGGTAGTCAGGCTCTTCCACACCGTAGCTATTTCTATTGCATCTTTGAGCTACTGATTTTTCATTGCCCAAAGTCACTTGCATCCTTTTACTTCTTCATTGAACTATTAATTGATCGCAAATCAACTCAGTCATTGTACAAAATTCGCACTTAACAGACAATTCTAGTAACCTAGAAATAAACTTGTCTTGTCTTTCACCTACTCTTTGTTCCTGTGTGTAAATTTAAACCAGGTCATTACTACGTTATTACCCTTTGCAAATTTGTTCTCAAACGTTATTTTGCTTCCTTGTCGTTGTTGATAATCTGTTGACTATCCTGATCCAATGTTGAAGGTAGGTACCTGAAAACACGTTGACCCTCCTTGCCGAGTGTGCTTAGAAGGATGGCTTTCTTTCTTAGTAGACAAAAGTCTTGTCCATATAATCCATCTAAATAGTTCTAAAACATATCTATCCATTCCTTCCAATCAATAGGGGGATTTCGTGTTTGTATTAAGAATAGTGATGGAGGTAATATAGCTGAAAATGTCATGTTGGAAAAATGTTATTAACAACATTTTTGTCTTTGTTCAAGTTAAATAAGATTCTGTTGCATTATGACAAACAGCATAGTCCTGTTTATATTGCTAGTACAATGTACAGATATTGAATTAATTTCTCTCTTTCAGTTGTAGCACAGGAAAAGGCAGAACTTGTAGAAACTGGTAGATCCAGGAAGACTGTTGCTCATGAAGGCCACTTGATGAGGATGATCAAGGTAAAACAGCTTTAAGAAGAACCAGTGTTGGAGTCAAGCTAACGTGGTGTGTACTCCCTTCAGATGCGGAAGTCGTATTCTGCTGCCTCTGGCTTTGTGGTAGTATAGCTTATACAATGCAGTAGTTCTCCAATGCCTCGCACATTGTGATTGTTAAGGTGCATGGTGGGGCTTCATGTACTGAGGTCATGATCTGCTGCTGGTAGAGAACATCAGAATTTCAATTGTTATTTTATGAGCAGAGTTAAGTAACCTTTTACACATGCACAGACTAAAGGCCATTTAGCTTGCACCCACCTTAAATACTATAGCAATTACCATGGTCGGGTTCCTCTTGGCAGTTTAACTCTGAGTGGGTTGGTTGCACACTGTGGATTCTTCTTGCATCACATGGGTTGCTCTTCTTTTTCTCTTGTTCTTGGCCTGGAGCTCATCACCAAGTTTGTAAAGTAATAACCCTCAGAATATACTTGCAGCTATGGTTTATTGAACAAGACCATCCATGCATGGTGCTCCCACACCAATCAGTGAACAACTGACGCATATGGAACTCCCACTTTTAAGAGATCACATAGTAACAGAACCATGGCAATACACATTCTTAAGCTTGAGGAAAACAACCCAAGCTTAAATGTATTATATTGTATTGTAATTGTATTTATTTAGTTTAGTTTAGTTTATGGGCTTATATAGAGCATGAATCACCCCCTGAAGGGTATCTCGGCGCTCGTGGATTTACAGAATATAGGGCTTACTACCCCTGGCAAGGCGTTAAAGCACTTTTTCGGAGGGTAGCATGCTTCTCTGGAGCCCAAAAAGGATTAATAATGAAATATGAAATGAATTTGAGCAGTCCGTTAGTCCGTTATTTGGATTGGGAATAATAGTGGAGGGATAGTAGAAGGAAAGGTTTGCGTTTATGTAGCGCTTGCTACCCCTGATGAGATGTTGAAGCGCTTTTTGGGAAGTAGCACGTTACTCTGGAACCAGAAAAGGATTAGTGATGAATTAGTCTAGGCAAATATGAAATTAATATGAGCGGTGGACATGTAAGTCTGTTGTTTGGATTAAAAAGGATAGTGGAGGGATGGAAGAGGGAAGGGTTTGCATTTATATAGCACTTGCTCATCTGATGAGGTGTTGTAACACTTTCGGCGAGTAGCAGCCTACTCTGTAACCTAAAAATGATTAGTTGTGAATTAGTGTAGGGAAATATGAAATTAATTTGATTTGAGGGGTGGACCTGTTAGTCTGTTATATTGATTGTAAAAGTAATAGTGGAGGGATAGAAGAAGGAAGGGTCAAGAAGGTTTTGAGGTTTTTGGTGTTCATAGCAGTAGGGGGGGGGGTTTGGGGTGAGTAAGGGGGAGGTGGAGGGGCAAAAGCCAGAGGGAAGTGTTTAGAAATGCTTGTTTTGAAGATCTGAATAGGAAAAGAGGTATGAGATGATGCAAGGAGGGGTAGAGAAGGGAAGAGTTTAGAAAGGGTTATTTAGGGTTCATAGTAGTTGCATGGGTTTTGGGAGGAATAGGAGACAGGAGCTAAATGATATATTGAGTGAGGTATAACGTGAGAAATAGAGCAGTGCATTGGAAATAGTAGTAGAATGAGGTTTGAGATGGGTCAGAGAGTTGAGGTAGAGGATATATCGAAGGCAGTATAGAGTTCGGCAGGGCATTGAGGAGAGTAGTGGAATGAGGGGCACCACTTCAGTTTGTAGACCTAAGGTAACTGCTTGGTCAAATATAAAGCCTAAATTACAAACCACTGTGCCAAGGATACTGGTGATCCTAAAACCACTGGCCAAAGAATAGTGAGTGATCAGGGTCTCAACTCAAAACTGACTGTCAGCTGCACCAAAATCAGCATTGAATCCAAGTACAATTTGCGTACCCTCATAAGTGTGAAAAATAGCTGTAAGTTACAGGAGTTCTGGTGGTAAAAGTATACATATCTTGTGCCCAATATACATCAAACACTTCTGTGCCTTTTGTACCTTTTCTGCTATGCCAATGGATGCTAATCTCTTAGAAGATTGTATCAATTCTATTAATACACTGAATCTTTTTTTTCTATTATCATTGCAAGCTTAGGTATCACATATTGGGATTTTGCCACACGTTATGTAAAATTTGGTTTTTCTTCTTTCTTTATAATGTGGGTGTATAATCCCTTGAGATTCCCTAACTGGTCTATAAATTCTTCAGCAAAGTTGCAAAACTATCCAATGGGAATTGATTAAATTATCTTGCTGCTATACATTTTGACTTAGTTGTATGCAGATTTCTTTTTGGTAATTCCATCCAACGGAGAACCTTCTGATGTTCACGTAGGCTCCACTATTTCACTGCTTGTATACGGATAAAGAATTCATTCAGTAGGATTCCATCATATTTATTGAGTTTGCCAATAAGCCCAAAAATATACATTGGATTTCAACAACTCACCTTATCTACCTCCCAAAATTTACTTTATATTAGCATGTATGTCAAACCTAAATCTGCCAATTCTGCATTCATCTTCACTGTGGGATATGGGCCTACAAGAAATGGGGCACCTGCTTGTAGTACTAAGCACTCAAACTTCTCTGTTACCTTTTTTTTTACTTTGGGGCGTTTTATATAGCGCAAACTAGACCCGAAGGTGTAAGAGTGCTTTACATGAGCACCAGTCGCATTTCAGACAAACACAATAATTTGTAGTCACAGGAAGATTAAGTGCTTTGCCCAGAATCACAGGATGTTGAGCATTCTTGCCGAGACTCGAACCTGGTTCCCCAGCTTGGAGGTCGACCGGTCTAGCCGCTAGGCCACATCCTCTCCAAAACCTTGAACATTTCCCACTAAAACTTGTGAGTTTGTTAAAATAGCTGGCAAAATGTTCCATTGCTCTACAATTTGTACATGTGCATTAGAAAAGCGAATTGGTCTTTGCCTTTGGGATCACTGTTTTGAATGTTACAGAAGTGACGCAATTATCTGACATTCTTTTTTTGGGCACCATTGGTAAATGTTGTACTTGCTGACTTCCTCATTTAAATGATTTTCAAATTGGCAGATGACTTCCATTGAAATGGGACCACAGACTGTCTCTTACCATAATATTTTTGCTACTTTTGTTACTGTATTTTTGATTTTTGATGGTAATGAGCAGGAAATCACATACAAATCACGAAAGAGAAACACTGTAAAGACAACACATCGATGGAGTCAATGTGTAGTGTCTTAAAGGGCCCAGTTGATCTAGGGATTGATGATGATATGACCTTGAGTGTGCGTTTTAGGTGAATACACTTGGAAAATGGTGCATCCGTTTAGATACAATGTTATTATCTCTGTAATGTTGGGTATGAACCAGTTGGTCGGAATTTTCACTATCATGTTTTCTTTTGTTGTGTGTTCTGGTAGGTGCCATTAGGGCAGTATTATGTTGACTAAGCTCTGGGGAATGACTGGATTTCCCGTGTGTGTGTCGATATGTGAGGTCGTTTGTTGTCTGTGTGCAGCCCCTGGCTTCTCATTGCTCTTTCTCGATCAGTAACACAGTTTCTTGCAATTCCCTCAGATATAGCTGTGCAATTTTTAGGTCTCACCTATGCAGCGCGCATGAGATGCATAGTAGGAGACCATTTGAAATCGATTCAGTTTTCAGGCAAAAACGTGCACGCATTGCATTGCTTTGAATGGCAACGCATGCCCGTTTGGCAAGTCCCTTGCAGTGGCGAGCTTTGAAACTATCTGTTTGTAATTAACAGATGGTTCCTGCTCGCTCCCGCAAGGGCATCAGACCCAGGCCCCCTCCTCTCTCCCCTCCCTCTGCAGCCTTCTCTCCTCGTCAAACTTTTTTTTTTTAACTTTCAGCGTGAGGCACGCGTGCTTGTTTGTATTGGGGTCAGTAGCGATGACTGTCCAGAGTGGAAATAATCCAATAAACTTGGTTGGCCCTAGATTTACACAAATATGTCCCTAGTTCATTATCTTTCTTTAGTGGTGTTTCCAAGGAGATGATGGGAGAATGCAAGTAACTTTTTTTCTTTTAGTTCTGGTAAATATTAGTCATAGCTTCAGACCAGTGGATCCAGAATAAGACTCGAGAGTCAAGCTCCCAAGTGAATAAAATCGATGAGGCAAGCGCCGACCTGCCACTCCCCTCCTGCGCAAGGGATTTGAAACTGCATACATGTGATTCAAGCCTAGGAAAGTGTGGGCGCTTTTCCCCCACCCCCTGTTGTGCTGAACTCTGTTTGGAATGGCTCATAAAAAATTCATAATAACGTTCTTCCAATTAGCCTTAAGGTTGCCTCTGACTTTGAGATCTGAATCGATCAATCTATTTTTGTATTCTTACCATACATATTTATGGATAAAATCAGCTCATGTGATGCTACTGAAAATCAGCCTAATGCAAAACCTGTGGAATTATTGTGCTTCAGATATAATTAATGCAAGTGTAAAGAATATAATACGGTTTTAATTATTTCGCTTTAACCTGAAATTCTATTATTGTAACCAGTCTCCCCGTCGCTACCGTAAATTATGTATGCCTTTTTTCAACCTTTGGCTACCGTAAATTATGTATGCCTTTTTTCAACCTTTGAATTCTCTTGTTTTGATGCAGCCTTTTAATGACTGCCAAACACACCCTACACCCTTTATCCTATTGTCACTCAATGTATGATCACTCTAACCTCTTCAGCGTCCCCTGTAAGTTGCTAAAATGCTAATGATCTCTCCTAAACCATTGTTTCCCTTGTATCAAAATAATGTGAAACTCTCTAACGCCCCACTGGTATATTACCTCATAAATAAAGAGAATAAGAGAGGGTATGTGAGCAAACACCGCCACCCATCTGCCAGTCAAGTAAAACGCTTCAAAGGAAGAACAACAGATTTATTTTTGGCGTCTTAGAAGCAGATACAAAGAAAGGCTGAGTCCGACTGAGGAAGAAATGAATAGCAAACTCTGCTGTTGACTGAGGGTGGGCTGTGGGGCCTAAGGCAGGCCTTGTAGGAGGGCGTCTACTCTAGGAGACTATGCAGAGCTTGGCTAAGAGTTGAGGTCTTCGAAGAGAAAGATGGCAGCTGGCATGCACAATCCTTATCCCATACAGGGATAAAGGCAGATGCAAATATACTCCCACTACATGAATGACCTCTTAAGTGTTCATTCATTAACAATAGCGCTTAATGCACCAAGGGGCCTACTGATTTTCACAGGAGTTCAACTTAAGGTTCCAAAGTCCTGGGTTTTCTTACTGCCATGGCTGCCTATAGTCTTTATTGTACCTCATGCCTCTTTCATACAACCCGCTTGGCCATTCTGCTTGTCTTGCTTAGATTTATTTGGTGCAAAAACGAACAAATGTACAAAGAGGATAAAGTCTCAGTTCCTCTGACCATGATGCGATGCTCAGCTTGCCGTTGTTGAACTAAAGTACTCGCCCCCCTTTGCGTATTTGTTTTACAATGTGAGAATCTTGCACAATCTAACAAGAAAGACATATATACATTGCCAAGGTTTAACATAACAAGCATTGGCATAGCCAATAGTTCTCGCCTTTGGGACCTTATAAGTGTTTAGCCATGCAGCAGTTGATATTGTTGCACCAAGTATATTGTGCTGTATAACTAAATACTTATAAGGTCCCAAAAGCGAGACCTATTGGCTAAGCCAATGCTTGTTGTGTATGACTAGATCTGAGTGGTTTTCACCTCAAATTCCTGTTGTAGGGGAAGCACGTCTGTCTCCAGACCACTCTGTAAGCTGACATCTTTGAGACCTGTTCGACTAGTCCTTGCCCCTGTTATGAGCAGTGCATTTCACCACAGCCATGCGTTTAGGTTGGGTCAATGCAACGATTAGTAAACTCAAGGACATCTTTGTGCATGATGGGCTTACTGTCTGACCTCACTAAGCAGTGCCTTTTCCTCCTCCATATACTGGAATGCACTGTGGGGGTGACATAGGCTGAGTCTCAGTAAATTGTTACCATCTTCCTCAGGCTTTGGGTGAGTGTTTCGGTTAACGCTGTCAACTCTGCCACTTGTGCTGAGATGTGTGGGAGGAGAGTTATCTGCGCGGTGACCTGTAATGTTTTCGAAAGCATGTTGCTACGAGCCTTTACTACCACTGCCCCTGTGTGTCTTACCCCCTCTCTTTGTCTATCATGGAGGACCTGTCCACGAACAGTTCCTTACTATGCAGGATGGGATCTTCTTCTGCTTGTCTGATCCCATAAGGGGTGTACATTGCAAAATCATGGATGTCCTCCCCCTCCTGAACTTCGAGGGCTAAAAAAGTGTCTGGGTTTACCAGATAACACCATACCATTTTTAATTATGGTCAGGAGAGCATCAGTTTGTAACCAGAGACCTGTTGCATAGTCAGCGTGCTCTTGCTCTCTTTGTATGACCGCAAACACTGCATGTTCTGCATACAGTGTCAGCAGTGACCCCATTACAATGGAGGTGTTTCTGTCAACGGTAAAAGCTGATGCTGCCAAAGCTTGCCTACATGGGAAGTGACCCTGCATGACTGAGTCTAAATCCCCCTGTAGTACGCAATGGGCTTGTGTCCCAAGGGATACTTCTGCTTCAAGACTGCTGACATGACTTGCCCGTCGCCATGGTTAAATAAGAAACATTCCTATTTAGGTCGAGCCTAGACAGCACATGCGCTGTCAGTATGACCTGTAGTAGGGTAAAAGGACTTGAAAAGGCCTTATGTTCCACCTGTTGCCTTCCCATTGGTTCAATCCATCAGTCGCTCTTCTTTGCTGCTTGCTAAATGGTTCAAGCAGCGATACCTCACTTCCGTTTTTCTACGAGCAGCACTGACCAACTACAGTTACCTTCCACTTTCATTTTTCCTCTCTTGTTCCGGATTACTCTTTTTTCAGTTTTCGGAGCATCATGACTTCAGCTGCAGCCACTTTGCTTTTCGCCCGTCATGTTACGTATGTGAAATTGTTTTTTTCTTAATTTTTTACTACAGCAGGCAGGACAACGTGCGCAGCCGGGACAATGGCGGCCGCCCGTTCTAAGAAAGGTGCAACCCTTTAACAGTGATCATGGAAAATCAGCTACTTTTTAAGGTGTGTTACCGTCCACTTTTGATAACTGTCACATTTTAACTTGTATCCTCTTCCGAGAGCTTGTCCAGATTTTTAAAATGTATTTGTTTGGAAACAGCACCTCTTTCCATTCTCAAGACTACACCTGTCGACATCACGCCCACTCCTCCACGCCTGTATGAACCTGCCTGAGCCTGCCGGAGTATAGGACAATGCGCTGCCTGTAACTAAATATGTATATGTATATTTTGTTTTTTATAGTTTATGTCATAAATTGCATATGCTTCTTTTAAAACCTTTTCCAGATTGATGGGCTTGGGCTTCTTTTGGCCTTATGGTAGAAGAAGCCCATGACAGCTGAGGCGGGTGATTCAGTGGCGGCTGTGTAGCTGGGACAGGAGCGCAAGACCTAGTGATCAGACGGCCCACACAGGTCCGGTGCACACAGCTGCAAATACGTTAGCTCACAGAAGGCACCTCTTCAAGGTGATTACAGGCTGACTGTGCTTGGTAACTATCGATACTGGTCAAATAAAGCCATCACTGACCCATCAACTCTTGCTCACTCCACTCCCCCCGAAAATTACCACCATGAGATCGAAGTGCATCTACTTAGGGGCAGATTTACAAGGACTGGCACATCCCTGCATATTAGCAGGGATGCGCCAGTACCGATGCGACACGCAATTCTACACTTGCGCCACCATGGATGCATCGCATTTACAATGTGGCACACCGTGGTGCAGGGATAGACAGATGCGTGTCGCATCTGATGGCGTAAGAGCGGCGCATTGCTGGAGTTGTGTCGCAAGCGCGACGCAACTCCAGCAATGTTCAGGGACCGCCCATACCTAACGTGCTGCGTCACTTCTTATGCCTGCTTCAAGCAGGCGTAAGGTTTCGTCGCAGTGGCTTCTGAAAAGTGACTCAGTGAAATATGGTAGATTTCACTGCATCACTTTTACGAGGCTTTTTCCAATGGAACTCTCCCCCTGCATACATTAAACCTGACGCAGGTTTAATGTGGCGCAAGGCTTTACAATGTGACACATCTCCCTAGATGCGTCACATTGTAAATAAGTCTCAACATGGCGACTGGTTTATGCTGCCACTGCGTCACAGAAGTCATGTAACAGCAGCGTAAATGTGTTGCAAGGAGCTTGTAAATCAGCCCCTAGGTGTTTATTGTTAAATTTTATGCTACTCCACTTAAGTGTATGTTTATGTGTGCGTGACATCGTCTTCTTTCTGTGCCTGTCGGGAATACATACACAAATTCCTGACAGACAAACCTTTTTACTGCTGCAAAAGTGTTTATAATTACACAAAAATTACGCAAAAGAAAGAGAGTGGGTGGTGCAAGGTGTGATTTGGTCTGGTTCACATGATTTTTAGGAGCCTAGGCTGTAGTGCCAGTGCAGTGAGTGCTGGTAATGAGGAATTTCAAGGCTGCCTAGTTTTTATTTCACCCCCACTCCTCCTTCTTCTGACTTGCTGTCTCTGTACCTCACTCTGGAATGTTCTATGTCATCCCTGTTTTCCCTGCCACACACACAATAACTGGGAGGATCCACGTCAAAGGGCAAAGAACTTTCGGGCATATTTCAGCATATCTTTCTTCCCGATGGTAATACACACAAAATTAAGGAGGGATCCTGTTTAAAATTAAACATGCTTCTTTAAACTGTCTGATCATTTAAAACCGAAATATGCCTTTTTAACTCAATTTGGGTGTCAAAAAAGGACACTTTATTTAGTCAGAACTCATTGTTTCCCGATCATTAAAGTTTATTTTCTCTTACTTTCTTTACTCTCAAATAACAATGCTTTATGTGCAGTGCATTATTTTGCAATAATGCACTAATTTTCGTCCTCCCGCAAAAGCCAAGGTATTTCTAGCCACCAGTACAGAGCCTGTGTGAGCAAAAGCACTTTCAGGAGATGGGCTCCCTTTATGGTGTTTGCCCGGCAGGATAGAAAAAGGCAAATGTGTATTTTTTTGTGTTATTGTTTTATGGCCTCTACAGCCGGGGAGAGAGCCATAGAAGTCACATTTCAGTTAGACATCAAGGGTCCTCAAGCCTTGGAATGTGTCCATAAATGTTTCCGAGGGAACGTGGGGAGGGGGCAAGCGTATATTACTGTATCTGACTGCATGTCCCAGTGTATAGTAATTGTATAGCTTTTTAATCCCTGGCAGCACAGTACCACGATAATATACTGCATTGCTTAACACTTTTACGGCCTCATAGGCCAGGACACTGCACAGCACTTAGGTAAAATACATTGTCATTTGCACTGCTAATAGCTCTGACTCTCACAAATGCGAGACCTATTGCATTGCAAATGCTTGTTATAGTCAGGTGTCCCTAGCACAGGCAAGTGTGTTAACTCGGTTTTAAGTTTACAGAAGGTCTAACACATTCAGAGCGTCTCCAAGTCAGTTTACCATTGCCGGTTCTCACTGTTTTCATGGCCTCAAGTCGGAGTGCAATAAGCGTGTTGTAGTCAAAGACCCACTGTCGGACATAATTTCACAACCCTCTTTGTTTGCGGTTGTGGCATGGCTCTAATGAAATTTGCATGCTCTGGGGTGACCCTTCGACTGGCTGCTGAGATGAGTTCACTCAGATAGTTAACTTCCTGCTGCACATACTGCATCTTCCCCATCTCTACTTTGTAGCCCCACTCAGCAAGCACAATGAGGAGAGATATCGTGTCCTGACGATATATCTCTTCAGAGGGGCTGCATATCAAAATGTCAAACACGTACTGTATCAGGGGGCTACTCAACTGGAAATTAGCAAGATCGCTCCTCAGTATTTAATTGAAGATACTTAGGGATTCACAATACCCTTGTGGTAACCTCTGGAATAACAGCTTAACCCCTCAAAATGTAAATGCTGTCAGGTATTGACTATCAGGATGCTAAATAATGCGTTTTTGATGGCTATCCCGGACAAGTGGCCTGCGTCTGCCAGTATATTAGTTAGGATGATGGAGGGGTCTGGTTCTACAGGGAATTCATGTCCTGGACCACGATGTCACTGAGAGGGCGCAGGTTCTGCACCAGGCGCCAAGTCCCCCCTTACTGTTTTTGACCAGGAAGGTCAACGAATTGCAGGCAGACACTCCCACATGGAGGACCTCCTGATCAATCAATTCCTGAAGAGTGGGAACTATACCCTAGTCAGCTTTCTAGAGAGCCGTTATGGGCATACTCTGAGTAGGGTGGCCCCTTCTCGCAAAATTATCTTCACTGGTTCCACGTTATTATTAAGGCCAACCTCATATGGCCCATCCACCCACAATTGCAGCAGCACTTTTGACAAGTCTTGCTCTTGCCATATTGTCAGTACTACCGTTGGCAGCTGGACCTATTTTGTAGATCTGCCCTGATCTTAATTGCCGTTGCAAAAATAATTTCAGGTGCCCCTGAGCACTCGACAAACAGCTGGTCATCTGTTACCTGCCGTACATATAGGTTGGGTGTAACAAAGAGGCTACACGCCCACATCACATTCGCTTGGTCGGTGGACATCAAGACACCATAGTCAGGCCATATTTTAATGGACTCGAAGTAAAACTATACTTCTGCAGTGTTGTACCTTTATTCCCAATAGGCTCTGCGCATTGGAATAATATATCCCATAGATGTGACGTAGGACTTATGTCTACTAGGTCGCCATCGAATAGATTAAACTTAATTGTGAGTGCCAGCTAGCTGAAAGGTCACTAGAAACTTTCTCGAATTCAGAAGAAGGGATTTAGTTTCTGACAACCGCATAAACATGACAACTTTGTTCCCCCAAGATAAACTGATCTTCAGAGTCGTGGAAACGATAGATATTTTACTCAGTCATTCGTGCATGCTTCATTTCACCAGAGGTGCAGAGAAATAGGGAGATGGGCATTGTCAATAAAAGTATTTATTGAATAGTCTTCTTTCTCAAGCAGATGAAATGAACTGCTACAATCGTGATACTGGTTGCAAAGTATAATGCGTACAGTAAGAAAAGTATTATAAAATAATACTGTAAAAGCATTGTATGGTTCCTAGACCATAAATAAATACTTACATAAATAACAAAGGCTAAAAAGTACTCAACTGGTGCTTCTAAAATACGCCTACCCCGATGTACCTAACCTAAGTCTAGTACGAGGGAAGAAGTAAGTGTGGTGTAGCATAAGTTTAGTATTCTTTTTGCCAAGAATCTATCCAAGATTTCTCTTAGGGTCTAATCAGCTTCGTACCTTGGTTTAGAATGAAGGAGGTCTGTCCCGGGACTCTATTTCCCAACAACCCGCAAGGGTAGCTTGAAAACACTGGAGCTGGATTTCTCGGCCATTGAAAAGATAGCGTCTCTCTCATTGCGTCTGCTGGAGGGTCGCTTCCTTCGGCACTGGCTGTAGGGAGATGCGTTGGGCAAGTAGATAGTCGAACTGCTCCAAACCACCGTGTGTTTGCTATGGCAAGTGTGGGCATATTTATACCTTGAAGGTGCCGAGTTTGACGTAAAGGTGGACATAATAACATCATCAAAGAGTCTCAGTTCTTTGAAAACTCCATGAGTTCTTGGATAAATTAATATTCAAGCAAGGGGAAGTCCGAGTTTTCCAAGAAATCGTTGTGGATTTTCGGAACTAGTGGAAGTAGCAATGCCGTATTTGGACTGCATGAGCTATGTCTAAATATGGTTATGATTTCTATGCCTATATAAGGATATGGTGATTTATACCTATATAAGGATATGAATCGGGAAAATTACACTAGGGTCCTAAAATGCTATACAACACTTCCTCTTGTGGCTCCAATTTATGGTGTCCCTACTGGTGGATTATGAATGTTTGGGACCGTTCAAATTCTGTCCCAACAATTCAGGTGTGTTAGCAAAAATTGTGAGGACAGCATTATTAAAGGCAGTCATGTCAGTGGTTGAAGCCCTCATCGGTCCGTCTGTGCAGTGGGAGCAGTTTAAGGACATGCGTATTAGTGGTGAAACCCTAGAGGTTGAGCAAGTCATAGTCCCATCATCAGAGAAATAAATGGTCATATTTAGTTTGCCTATTAAGTCTCTTCCCAGGAGATTAGTTGGGGATGAGGAATAGTGTAGCAATTGTCACTTACCTGACTGCCTCCCATGTCTAACTCTAGGAGTTTTGTGAAGGGAAACCTCATAATGGAGCCTGAAAACCCTTGTGTGTCCCTGGAATCTTTGGATAGGCGGACACTCCCTTCCATTAAGCATGGCTTGGTTGCCCCTGTGTCAATCAGAAAGCTGCAGGGCATGTTGTTTACTAGCACTGTTACGGTGACTTCCTCCTCAGATTGACGTGTTGCTGATAGCACAGCGCATTTGAGGGAGTGTATGTGTGTCCCATCCACCGGACGCAGGACCAACCATTGTTGACCCTGTGTTCTATCTACGCCTGGGAGCTGAAGAGGAACTGCGACCATGTCCCTTCAATAAGAGCTTTCTGCACCTCTTCATTGGGACCTTCTACTCCATACTTAATCTTTTTTTTAACCTCTTTGACAGTACCCCCATTGGTGCCACCGCCTTCTGTGCCATCGCGGCTACAGCTGTTCTTCCCAGGATCACCCATACCCAATTCAGGGATTTTGCTGTTGTGCCATGGTTCCGTCCCAGATTCTGTCAGTAGTATCTCTCTCTCTTTCTTTCCTTTGCATACCTTCTTCCCACCCTGCGAGGCATTGTTGCATGTAGGTGAAGTTCCATTTGGGATTTCCCTCTCCGTATCTGACACAATCCTCCACTACAGCCATGTCCTAGGGCTCAAATGATCCTCCCCTAGGCCAGGACCGGTCATATTTGTTCATCTCCTCAGTTTAGTCTGCTGACAGGTTGCAAAACAAGTGTGCAAAGATCTCACCTTCCTCTCTTGCTTCTATTTCCCTCAGGGTCAACTTGTCTTTGTTGTGCGCTTGGGTAGTGCAGCATACTTTCTCTTCATTGTCGCCCTTGTGTGCACGCAAAGGCAAGATCTTATTCTTCCTTCATCTCAGTTGTGTTAGTACCAGGCTGGCATGATCCTTTATTTCCTGGTCAGCCCTCTGCTTTGTTGACTGATTGATGAGGCTCTGATCTCTGCGAAAAGCCTCTCATCTATTTCTGCCTCCGATTCTTCCCAGATTGGTGCTCTGTTCCTCTCCCCGCTTCCCTCATATGAAGATCACACTGCCATGTGTTCTTGCTATACTTCCTGAGTAAATGCTCTTTCTCTCTCTAGCCTTAGCTCAAGCTTTTCTTCCTTGCCCCATCTGATTGCCTCCTTTGCTCTGAACTTAGTGCTGTCCTTTTTGGCCGAGCTTCACCCTCAAACTTGCTATCTGTTATCTCCTTGGCTACCTGGGAAAATCCTGTAGCCTCACCCTCGTCATCAATTCCTGGGAGATTGGGTCTTCCTTGCTCTCCCCCACTCATGGTATCACTATCTAGAACTGCCACAAACCTCCCTGTCACTCATGTTTATGGGAGTGCCTGTCCTTCTTGATGCTGAGGTCCTATGTGTTAGACATGGTAGACGGGGGAGGGGTCTAGGGAACTTTCTAAGGGACCCAGGCTGCACTGGAAGCGTCTTGGCTCACTGGCTTTTCTGTCCCTCGTGCTTGGCCCTATCAGTCCATCTTACGTCGGAGGGAGCGGCGGCTCCTGTTATTGGTGGATCGGAGTAGCCTAGTGCAGGTTGAGATGGCATGAGCACCTCCATTCATGAATATGGTGGGAGAGGTGCAGATGCCTTGTTTGCTATCGGTAGTGTAGGGCTATCACCCTGGGCTTCTCTCTAGTATTGTCTCTCTCCACTTTCACCTGTATATTTCATTTTTATATGTGTTGTAGTGTGCTCAATTGCGTTAGTGTCAAATGTTCCCTCCTTAGGCCAAGGAAATGTGTGTGTGTGCCATTCCTGACTAAACTTATTAGGTTTCTTTGTCTGTGTGGGGAACATGGTTTCCATGTGTTTTAATAGGGAATCCATGACAATTTTAGTGGTTTTGTGGGCCTAAATATGTGCTCTAATTGTAGGTACAAATATATGTGGTGCACTCTTACACTTTTACGCACAATGAGCTTAGAGATATTCACAGATCCATCAAACAATTCAACTTAAATTATTCAATAAATGCAGATATCAATGCACATGAAGGGTTGCAACACAGGTGGAAAAATGCAATAAAAAATGTATCTGCACGATATAAATGTTGTGCCAAATACAGCTTTCAATAAGTAACAGCACCCTCATATGAAGTTTTGGAACATAGTCAAGAGAAAAAACATGCAATATTACGACAGTTTATGTATGATACCAGATCTTGCACAATATACAGTTTGCAATAAATTATAGCACCATAACATCATATGAACATTACACCAGCTCAACAAAGGTTGAGAAAAAAATTCTTGCCTTTTAAACATTTCTTGGATCGTTCCTAGCGCTTGCGATCCTATAAACAGGGTAAGCTCTGCGTGGTACACGGTACTCAGCGAGCTTGATAGTCTGCTGATATTGGCTCTGAGACAAAGGTAATAGTAATAGATTAAGAAAAAACAGAATAACTCAGGAACCTCAGGTCCCTCTTGGCCACACACAAGTTACACGTAGGTCCCAATCTAAATATATGTTTTCCTAACATCAGAATCACACCCTGTATCACACCCAGGGGCCAAGCATACCATCTGTTTCACGCCCAATGGTCTAAGCGTACCATCTGTGTCACACCCAGTGAATAAAGATTCCATCTGTATTACGCACAGAGGCCCAAACGACCAACACCTCTCGCTCCTTTAAGATCCCACTGGTGTTAAAATAAATGGTAGCACTTAGAAAACCTTTTATACTCAAAAAATTAGGTGCCAACTCCACCCAATCAGGATAGCTCTATCACAAAAACAGTGTCCTGGAGTCATCAAGGGCTATACTATAAATATTCACCTTTCCTAGCGTGCCAACTATAAAAAAAAAGGGACTTCTGCGTGATCGCCTCCGAGACCGCATTACGACTACTCAGCTAGGACATGTGAAATAGGTAATATGCCAGATTCTGTCAGCGGCAGGGCGCTCAAGTTATCTATATACACTTCTCCCTAGCTTGCCTTGTGCCAAATGCTTTAAATTAGGTTTAGGTTAGGAAAATGCAGGTGGACCTCGACTTTGTGTCGACACAATATGGCTAGTGGGTAATGTGTCCAGATATCCGGCATGGGGAGTGCGTGATCACTGCTTGTGCTGTGTCCTGATTGGCATGTGTTCCCCCTCTGTCCTTGAGTACTTTATTGGGGCCAATCTCCCTTGACCCTTGTAGTGTTTATGCGCCTATCTGTGGGATAGATCCAAGGTTTCCTGATTGTGCATTTGTCTTCCGGCTATGTGCCATCCCACTTGTGACCCATCAATCAATAACCTTGGGCTTAGGCCTCAATGCTTGCCTGACTACATATTTGCTGGTTGGAGCTGATGTGAATTTCACAATGGGTGGATTCATTAATGAAGACACAATTTCTTCCTCATAAATGAATGTGTAGTTTTTTATATTAGCATCGAATTTTTACACAGTAACACAAGTATTTAAAAGTGCTCTAATATGTGATAATAAAGTCAAAGGAGACTCTGAATTAAATGGTTGCCCAAAATCACACAATTTGGACAAGCAAGGAAGCGTTCAAGGAATCTGGGGCCCGATGTAGGTCGGTCGGTAACGGCCGAAAATCGGTATTTTCGGCCGTTACCGACCGGTATTTGAGAAATGGTATGTAGGGCCCTGTATTTTACAGAATCGGTAAATTTACCGATCGGTAAATTTACCGATTCTGTAAAATACCGAATCGGTATTTGTACCTATTCGGTAAAATTGAAATGTAGGTGGGACTCTTCTGAGTCCCACAAGCATTACAGAATCGGTATTTTACTATCAAATTCAATTTGATGGTAAAATACCGATTCCGGTGTGCATGCACATGGGTGCATGCACACCTGTGCCATATGACAGGCAGACCTGCCCTTAGGGCAGGTATGCCTGCCACATGGCACCTGAACCTGTTTTGGGGGTGCTAGAGGGTGTCAAAGTGACACCCCCTGCACCCTTGTGAAATTCGGTATTTACCGATTCGGTAAATACCGAATCGGTAATGGCTATTCATTCCTATGGGCTTCAAAGCCCATAGGAATGAATGGGCATTACCGGTCGGTATTTACCGAATCGGTAAATACAGATTTTTACCGATTCGGTAACAAAAACATCTGGATGGTCCTACATGTCCCCCCTTCATATTTACCGATTCTTAATTACCGAATCGGTAAAATTCGGTAATTAAGAATCGGTAAATGAATCCTACCTACATCTGGCCCCTGGTTTCATAATTTGAAATTCAGCTACTAGATGCATATCTGGCCCCCAGACCCAACTACTAAGCCAAGAATGCATTATTGTTTGGGGAGGGATAGGGGGTGAGAGTGTCACACCAGAAACACCACCAGTGAAGCTAAGCTCCTGAGAATCTGATGTATCAGAAGATACTGTGGAAGCAGAGACTCAAGAGAGAAGCACATTTCAGTGACCAGTTTGGATGCATGTTTTTTTTATGCCTAGATGTGAGTGCCTAGCTTGGTAAATTAAATCAAAATGGGGAAACCTGTACAACCTGGTATACCCCAGAAACCCTTCCACTTACCAGAGTGCTCTGCCCATTCTTACAGTACTACAACCCTTAAATCCTGAGGTCTGTTCATGCTCCACATCATCTATAGGTCCGAATTAACTTAGAATTAAAATTAAAAGAATAGTGACCATTAGGACCTTCAATGACCAGTGAAGTAACCCAAGACATAAATCAACGTATTAATCTAAGAATAAAGATCAGCTCATAAACCAGTCACTAAACTTAAGAGACAATCCACCGCACCTATGAAGAAACAGGGGAAGGAAACAGAAAGTTAAGCTGCTCCTAATTCAATACAGGGTTACATAAAAGGTCGCTGTTCATCCACAGAGGATTATATCAATTATACAAAGACGTGAACAGCCCAAAGGGAAATTAACTAAGCTGTGTCACTGGTGCAATTACGCTACGGAAATATTCATAATTTATCAAATATTTTTTAATCAAAACTCTTTTTAGTACGAGTAAGCACCCCCACATTCCCATTGCAGTCTAATGAAGAGACAGATTCTTCATGTGTGCGTACCTCTAGCACAAGCAAATTACCAGATACATGCCCTCCCTTCCAATCCAATATAGAAATCACAAGGGAATTTACCGGACTTAGACATCGCAGAATATCTGGCAGATATTGCCTGTGCGTGGTTAGCGGATGGTCATCGTGACTATCTGTCTCAACCTATTGAGGAATCGGATATCAAAGCAGCAATACGTGATTTACCTAACAAAAAAGCTCCAGGCCCAGACGGCCTCATGGCTGAATTTTATAAGGAATTTGCAGATGTAATCACGCCGCATTTATTAGAAAATGTACACGGAGGTACACGACTCGGGTATTCTGCGGCCGTCCCTTCGTCAGGCACTGATTATCACTCTGCTAAAAAAGAATAAACCGTCTGACAGATGTGAGTCATATAGGCCTCTACCCTGACAAGTTTGGATGCCAAAATACTCGCAAAAATCCTAGCCACAAGACTTCAACCATTGATGTCCTCCTTTGTCCTACCCGACCAATCCGGCTTCATTCCGGAGAGGTCTGCTTCCCACAACCTTAGAACCATTTTTGCAATGATGAATGTTCTTGACCCGAGTCTGCATGCAGCGGCGGTAATGTGAGATGCGGCCAAAGTGTTTGATTCTATAGAGTGGAACTACATGTTTGCCATCCTACAGAGGTTGGGATTTTCATTGATGTATCTGGGATGGGTGCGTCTGTTATATAACGATCCATCTGCACAGGTGAGAGTGGGGGGTCTTAACGTCAGAACCTTTCACAATTAACCGTGGCACCAGGCATGGCTGTCCCTTATCGCCCATACTGTTCGCTCTGGCACTCGAGACCCTGGCTTGTGTGATCCGTCGAAGACACAGGGACCCAGCACTTAACTTTCTCCATCGCCTTGTGGGTATATCCCTCTATGCCGATGACATGGTCCTATTCATTAGTGAGCCAGATCCGTACCTGACACAAGTACTGAGAGAATATATTAGATTTGGGTTACTCTCTGGTCTCGCTATAAATTGGGACAAATGCGTGATTATACCCTTGACAGCCATTTCTTCCCCACCAACTATGGCAAACCCACCAGTCAGCTCATGCCTAATGGCAACCTACGCACCATACATTTTAAGTCCCTCCACCAGATATATCAGACACCTCTCAAACTACAAAAATATGGATTAAGGGAGTCTAGCAGATACACACACTGTAATCAATTAGATGCGGACTTCTGGCACCTTGCATGGGAGTGTGGTCTGGTAGCCAGATTCTGGGGACATGTGGTGCAGTTCTATTCACAAACCGATTGGTATCTACATAGATAAACATCTACAAGCCAGTGTTACAAGCATGCCCAGTTACATTCAAGACACCACAGATTTTCTTATGAAAATCAGCAACATCGTTATCGATCCCCACCAACCAGTTTACCTCTGTACCATTGATGTTAACTCATTATATACATCCATGCCCCACAACCTCGGACTACAAGCTATGGAAGCAACTTTGTTGAATACTCAAAAACCACTGGATCTACAAGTATTCCTTATGGAATTAATGCAATTCACTCTCCACCACAGCTATTTCAAATGTTCCACACATTTTTCACCCAACTTTCGGGAGTAGCTATGGGAAATTGCGCCGCCCCGGCATATGCAAATTTGTTCAAGCATCAATATGAAACGGATCACATTTTGACCAACCCAGAATGGCAAGAACATTTACAAGTCTACTATCGATACATAGATGACATCTTTCTAATGTGGACTGGTTCAGAAAAAGAGCTATTTACAGCCATTGGTCACCTCAACCAAGTTAATGAAAGGATCCAATTCACTCATTCCATCAGTCTATCTCGAATATCTTTCCTGGACGTCGACATCAGTATTTCAGACAACAAGTTGGAGACCTCAATTTACACCAAGTCCACGGATCGAAATAATTATTTACATTTCACAAGTTTTCACCAAATGAGCTTGAAAAAACACTTACCATATTCTCAACTGCTGAGAGCTAAACAAATTGCATCCACTGAGGAATCTATCAAAACAGATAGCTCTAAGATCATCAGCAAATTCATTCAAAGAGGATATCCCAGCAGCGTTACCGAAGCAGCAGAAGAAAGAGTTCAAACAAAAGATCGCACACAACTTTTAAGAAGGAAAACCTGAGCAGAAACTACCGAGACACGTTGTGTATTTGTTTCGAAATACTCTATCCAAAGCACCAAAATCAAGTTATCTATCATAAAACACTGGCCATTGCTTCAATTAGAACATGATTTCAACAACATCTATCAGAGTCTGCCTATCTTTGCTTACCAACGCTCTAAAAACATTCAACAAATGTTGAAATCACGTTACATTGCTCCTACCACATATAAAGGCACATTTCCCTGCCATAACTGTGGCAATTGTAACAGCATTATAACTGCAACCACCCTATTACATGCCACACAAGGTACTCCCATCAACCTTCAGGTGAATGCTACGTGTGAAACTACTAATGTCGTGTATCTACTGAAATGCCCATGTGGCCTACCGTACGTAGGCAAAACCGAGCGGAAAATCAAGGTTCGACTTACTGAACACCGTAGTAACATTCGGATGAAAAATCCCAAATCATGTGTAGCAGCACATTATGTCAAGCACGTCCATAATGTCAGCTAAATTCGGTTCCTGATATTGGAGGTTGTCCAGAAAACCGAAGACAGAGACCACAAAAAAATTTTTTTACAGCGTGAACTGTATTGGATACACAAGCTGAACTCTTTACACCCGATGGGTCTTAATGAGAGACTGGAATATAGCTGTTTCCTATAAACACTATTGGACATAGACCATGCCATCCTGACATGATTTCCCTCTGTCCCTACACCATCTGTTTCTCCATGTCTCCATGTTACTTTCATATTCCACCCGCCTGCTCGCACTTCATTTCTCATCCATTTTCCTCATCCTTTTTTCAGCTTCTGCACTGCTCTCTTTTTATCCTTTCTTACTCTTTTTTATTTCACTTTGTTCCTTTTTAGGTCTCGCCTAAGCAATCCCGTTAGGAATGCTGGCGAGATTATAGTAAGGCTTTCAAAAGTGTACCCAAAGTGCGGATCGGGTGCAGTGCATGTGAGCACAACCACGCGCATTGTGAATAGCTGTCATTTGCTACCAGACACTTTGTGCGTGCGAGCCGCACTCCACCTCTGCTGCCACTTCAGCTCACCAGGCTGCACACCCCCTCACTCCTCGCTCACCAATGTCCCTCCCACCCTTCCTTTGATCTCCAACGCAAGTTCTCCAGGCTAATGGCCCCCCCCCAGCACAGAGAGTGCATCGCTTGTTTTATTTGCCGTTTCCATGTTCCGTGAGACCACAGTACCCTTGCATACAAACTTCAGAATTAGTAATCCATCTTCCCCCTATTCTTTTCCTATGATGCGATTTTTAGGGGTTAAAGCTGCATTACCCTTGCAAAGCCTACTAGGGGTTAAAGCTTCACTGCCCATGCAAAGCTTACAACATAAAGTTGTTGTTGGGGCACTTTGGCATGGAAACTGAGAAGGTGCCTTCTAAAAGAAGTGCTTTGAAGTTTGTATTTTTAAATCCCGTCAAGGCCCTAGTGTGCAGCATGGATCAATTATTCTTTCTTTAAAGTAAATCACTTGTAAAACTGTTTTGCGCGGCACAGCACTGTTTTCAGCAGTAAGATTAGATTTTGTGCCACTAACCGCCTGTGTTCGCGAATGGATGTCTGTCATTTTTTTTTATTCAAAAAACAGTAGTGTGCCTAAGTAATATGCTTTTTGGCCCCTTAACTTGCTTGAAAAATAAATAAAACCACTCTATACATTCAACCGCCGCAGGTGAGCTGGAGGATAAAAATGCGCTCTCACTCGCAAGTATTACCTGTAAATAGGCGGGAAGCAAACATTAGCGGAGAAGCTCCTCTTTAGAGAACCGTAGCATTTCCACTCACTTTGCGCTTCTTCCCCGTCATTTGGCCTCATGTGTAGTCAGACTTCGCTTCCCTTTTACCGAGAAGCACGTGGTTTAAATGTGAGGAAGAAATGGAAAGGGCAATTGCATTTCCCCCCTCATATTTTGACCCCCCAAAATACAAATGAATGAACTATAGATGAGAGCCTGCAGGGTTTCCCTTTTCAAGAATGTTTTGTAGCTTTGGGATTGTCCTGCGCTGACATCACGCCCCCCTCTCACCCCCGCCCTCCATTGCACAGGCAGTGCATGCTGTATAAACACGGTCAGCAACAGTGGTAAGATCTCTTGTTTATTATCTCTTCCTCCGCATCGCAGGCTCGCTCTGCCTCTGTCTTGCTCACCCCTCCCCTTCCACAGCAGCCCTTATTGTCACCTCGGCTTACTCTCCCCCCTCCTTTCTCCCCTTTCGGCCACTTTTGGCCGCTTTGTTAGCAGCTTGTCATTAACTTTTGCATTGTGGGTGTATTATGATTATATTCCTTAGGGAAGGGTAGGGCTAGTCCAAGGTACATTGCGCGCTCCCACATTTCTCTGGCCTTGTCTTAATTTGCCTCTGTAAATAATAAAAATTTCTCTTGCCTCGTCTTAATTTGCCTCTGTAAATAATTAAAATTTAGCATCGGGAGGATTGCGGGTTACCTGTAAATGTGAAGTGATCTAATTTTAGTTTCTGCTTTGACGTTTCTGAATTTAAAAGTTGCAGACTGCGCCTACACTAAGCGCGTTCTTAGGCTGGGGGCTTAATTTCAGCAGCGGTCTACCGGTGCGCACGTTGGCACTTTATCATTAACTTTTGCATTGTGGGCGTATTATGATTATATTCCTTAGGGAAGTGTAGTGCTTGTCCAAGGTACATTGCGCGCTCCCACGTTTCTCTGGCTTAGTCTTAATTTGCCTCTGCAAATAATTAAAATTTAGCATCTGGGGGATTGCGGGTTACCTGTAAATGTGAAGCAATCTAATTTAATTTTCTGCTTTGACGTTTCTGAATTTAAAAGTTTGTTTTCATTTATCTGAACAAACCTTTAACGGGCACAGATGTAACTGTTCAGAAAAATAGATACAATAATGTTTGTAAGCGCTGCTTCTACTTGGAACCTTTGTAGGCAGCTCCTAGAATGAGCGTGTTCTTGGGCTGGGGTCTTAATTTGAGCAGGGGTCTACCGGTGTGACCGTTGGCACTTAATCATTAACACTTGCATTTTGTGTGTATTATGATACATATTTCTTACTTAGTCTTCTGGATACTGTTGGACTGCTGTAGTAGAAGTAAGATGTGTAGCTACCTCAGCAGTTCATATTCTTCTAGCTGCCATTGATAGGGCCCATAACTATACCTTTTTATATTGTAGTATGCTACATTTGGTTTGTCTTGCTGAAGAGTTGTTGCAAGGGGTCAAAACGCTTATGCTTCCACTGATATTCTATGCATGGCAGCCTTCACATTGAGTCAAGTCTGTGCCCTTGCAAATAATTTATTGTATAAGCCAAAACAGAGACTTTGTTTTTCTTTTTAATTAACTTTCTCCATGAATCTAATACTTGTTCACTTGCACTGTGCTGTCACTTGGAGCACATTATATCATATTTTGGATGAACTATAGTTTTTGTGTAGTTGTGACAAATCTATATATAGCTTATTTTGAATTTTATACAAGTGTTTACTCTATATCAATTTTTTCTCTTCATTTGGTGCAATTGGGGTGGTTACTGCTTGCTTTTTTATTTCAGCACTTCGTTGGAGACCATTTGCTTTCTTGCTCCCTTGTTTGGATACGGCTTCCCACTCACAACCACCAGTATTTTATCTGATTTTTATTAACATGCTTTCTTTGCATTTGTATAAATCTCTTGTTATAAACCTTTAAAAAAAATCCAATATTTTTGGGGAGCTTTCTAGAAGCAGGTCACTGCTGATTTCACTGAGTGAGCTTGTGATCTTGTGCATGCTGTTGAATGCTAGTGTTCTCTTTTTTTCATTATTAATTTCTGTAGGGATTGTTTACCAAACAACAGAGTAAATCGTGGAAGTACCAATGTTTACTCCTTTGTGAGGTCTCTGAAGCCTTGCATCGTCTTCAAGGCGCTGTGTAAATGCACACTGCATCTTCAAGAGTGTATAACATTTCCACAATAGTCTACTACACAAAGGGCACAAATGTAGTGTCTCCTGTGAGAATGACTCCGTTTGGTCTGGGCCCACGCACGCTTTCAAGACTGGCAATTTGTGGGCCTACCGTGTGTAATGAAAGGACACATATCTACAAAAATGTTAAGCTTCAGCGTGTATTTTTCTATCTATCTATCTATCTATCTATCTATCTATCTATCTATCTATCTATCTATCTATCTATCTATCTATCTATCTATCTATCTATCTATCTATCTATCTATCTATCTATCTATCTATCTATCTATCTATCGCCCTCACTCTATCTATCTATCTATCGCATCACCATAGCATCACTCAGCACCACCACAGCATCACTCAGGGGCACCACAACATCACTCAGCACCACCACAGCATCAATCTGTGCAACCATTCAACAACAACTGGTTCAAATATGTTCTCTCAATATTTCAAGCTTTATTCAAATGTCACAATAAGATGTTATTATTTCACTTCTCTTCTTGGATTTTCGTCACAATAAAATACACTGAACATAATCTTCACAAAAGTTATTTACAAAAGTTTAAGATATTGCCTTTATAAATTACAATCAATTTTATTTAAGTATTAATTATTTAAAAAAATTAAAAGCCATTGTTATTTGTAATATCAATACATCTAATCACGTAAATACAACACATATTGCATTACAAATGTTGTAGGTGTCACATTTGCGAAAGTTAAAACTATTGGCATTGTAAATGACAAAGCTAATAATTTTGCTATTTTTATAACCAACACATAAATAAAAAAATTTGGCTTTTACAATACCAATAGCTCAAACTTTACTAATACGAGACCTATTGCATTGCAAATGCTTGTTTAAGAGTGGCTTCACTTTTCTTTTCACACTTTCATCTTTTTCTATTGCTTTCCTTTCTATTTTTTCGACACGTTTACTTTCTTTTCGACTATTGTTTTTTGTCCACTCCACTGTTTTTAAGGTGTTCTTTTGACATTTATTTAGATAGACACCTCTGTTTGTTCGGCTGTGCCTCACATACAGTGATCGTGTTAAACTTTATTGTTCCCGCTTTGGTCACGCCGCACCCGTAGTCCTCTTTCTATGACCATCCTTTAACCGTGCTTATAACATTACGCTGCGTTCTTCCGGGCTTTTCACTCACACCCTGCGAACGACTCATGGAGTTTACTCAGAAACGCTCACCATTTCATACCATGGTAAGCGCTCCACCTGCCTCGTGTCTAGTCGTCCGAGCACGGACACCACGCCGCATTTGTTCGGATGTCCACCCACCTACCGCGCATTAACCCACGGACTCCACTCCATAGTAGTCACGACTGCATGTTACGTGATGCACATTCACCAACTTTCTGCTTTGTTGTTTCTATATGGTTATGCACCCTTCGTAGTGCTTTCCTTGCCATTACAGTAACACGCTAGAACTGATTACTTTAAACGCACGAGCACACAAATGTTTACTCACTTTTAAAGGCACTTTTCATTCTGTTACTCTGGCACTGTTATCATGTTCGTGATACCATTGTGAACACAATCCCAGTATTTACTGTTACTGAGCATGGCGTCTATTCCGGTCACACTTTCCTTCACCCCGCACCAATCTCGTTTGAGCTAGTAGGCAGGTTCTTGTTCATCTTCACGCCCAGTATTGAAATTACCTAGATGCATCCTCCCTTGGGGCTCTTCTTATACATTTTTTCATTTTGTTTTCTTTGTAGAAATAATCCCCTGAAGAAGAGCTGCGGCTCGAAATGCATTGGGGACTTTTCCCAAAATGTTGAAGTGATAACTCTACATTATTACCTTATTGTGTTTTCATCGCTCTCATTTGATCAAAATGATATAAGGGACAATTTATCATATGATGGAATATGATGAATATCATTGGTTGAATTAAATTCATTTACTAATTGGATTACCAATGTTGTTTCATTGATTATATGGATACCCAGCAATTAATTTTGCGTTAAGGTGTGCTCGAGTTACCATCCTTACACACGTAAGGGCTCTGGAATTCTACTATTTGCACCTGGTTAGGGTGCTCAAGGTCATCACCTTGAGCACCCTAACCAGATAAACTAAGAATTACTTTGATTCACACTTGAAGACATCAGGAGTGCAGTGGTTCTCATATCAGTGTGACATGTGGTGCAGCACATACACAAAATGGCTGGAATAGAGTTGCACTGTACGCCATTGATATGCTTGCTATGCTTTGTTCCGCACGTGCAGGGGACGCTGGGTAAATTCGTTAGAATTGCACTATTAATGGCTAAAATACGGGTCGCTATAACTCGGGGAGGGCCGCAACTGCTGAAAATTGCACACTGGCTCAAAGATATGGTATACTGCAAGGAAGGACTGGAACTGTATGCAGAGGAGTTACCAACGTCGTCCAAGTCCAGGGACATTTGGGAACCCCTACATCAATTTCTTCAACAACAAGTTCTACGTAGCTCACTAGATATAGTAGCTTGATGCAATGTATAATATTGCATTAGCATTGTAGAAATTATTGTGGTCACTGACTTGATATATGTAGTACATAGACCTCTGTGCCGATCAATCACATGTTGTTTATGTTGGTTCTTTTTATTGAGCTACCTTGCATGGTAGCAGCGATGCATACCATTGTTCTTAAAACGCAATAAAAAGAGTTAAAAAAATGTGTTTCTATTCCTTTTCAGAAATTTCCGTTCCAACTATATGTTCTCAGAAGCTAGTGTAACCGGGTCTCAGTACTGCAAAGTAGATAACAGTAGTCCATATAGGAAGGAGATCACCCACTTCATGGGGCACACCCTCCGCACAAAGACTTCTATTGGTGTTCGTGCTCATGTGGCAGCCTCCCTGACCTGTGGGTGAAGGGCTCAGTGTTTGAGCTGAAGATAATGGAAGTGTTCGTAAGGTGCTAGGTGGAAGCCCCTTTGATAATACTCAAATGTAAGTATGTCGTGATTGTGGAATAGATCTGAGAGCATCAGTCAACCTCCCTCCCTCAAGGCATCCAACAGCCCCTCTCGCATTGCTTTTGGGAACTCTGAGTTGAAATGAATTGGGGTGTAAGGAGAAAGGAATGACATCCACCCTGGCCTTTTAGTGACCTCATCTCAGACCTTGAGTGTGGTTTGCGTAGGTGTGCTTAAATAGGCGTTCAGGTGCCTATCTTTCTTATGCTTCCATATCACATCCCAGATTGTCCTCCCAAGTATCGCCCTATCCATGTGCAACCAATGTTTGTCCGATTTCCTCATAGACCACTCCACAATTATCCTCAGTTGGGCAGCTTTATAGTACAGACTAAGTCCTGGAAGGGCCACCCAGCCCTCTCCCTTTGTTCGTCTTAATGTATGGTTCTGTCAAATGTATTGGGTGATGAGTGAGCGTAGCCTGGAGAAGAAGTCCGTCTCTAAGTCAATCGGAAGTGCCTGGAACAGATATAAGAGTTTGGGTAGCACTGTCATTTTTATCACATGTATGTGCCCTAGCCAAGAGATAAATAGTGTCTTCCAGCATTTGAGGTCTTGTTGCTACAATATTGGGGGGTAGTTAGCCCTGAATAAGCCCTCTAACCACGGTGTCATCTGGATTCTCAGGTACATGAGAGTGTGCTTAGCCCAGTGAAAGGATGTGCACCCCTGTATAAGATTAACATCCCCTTGTTATACCGTAAGGTTCAGGATGGACGATTTATTGAAGTTTACCTTGAAACCTGCGACACTTTCAAACTTTTGTAGTTCTAACTGTAAGGCCTGCAGGTAGGTGAGTGTCATCAGCACATTGTCTGCAAACAATGACAATTTATGTTCCTCACCTCCACAGCTTATCCCCGCAATCCATGAGGGTTGCTTGGATCTGTGCCACCATTGGTTCCATCATCAGGGTGAACAGCAGGGGCGACAACGGGTATCCCTGCCTCGTCCACCTGTCTAAAGCGAACAGAGTGAGCTTACTCCATTAACCTGTACTCTGGAACGTGGTTGTGAGTAGTTGGTCTTAATCATGTTAATGAATGTTTTTCCAAACTTAAAGCTTTCAAGTGTATGGAAAAGGAACGCACAATCATCCTTGTCAAAGGCTTTTTCCTTGTCCAAACCCACGATAATCGCCAGAATCTTGTGTTTAGTAACCTTTTTGTATCAGGTGAAGTGTTCTACGGATATTATAGTGGGTCTGCCTTACCTATATGAAGTTCGATTGATCAGAGTGGATTAGATCTGGCATCAAGTTCTCTAGTCTGGCAGACAGTATTGCAGAGTATAATTTGGCATCCAAATTTAACAACGCAATTGGCCTGTATGAGGCGCAGTCCTGTGGGTTTTCCCCTGTCTTCGGAATTACGGTTATCACGCCTCCAGCCACTGAAGCAGTCACCCTGAGTCCCTCAGCTATTGCGTTAAATAGGGAGGTGAGGTGTGAACTAATATCTGACGCACATATTCTATAGAAGTGTGCTGCCAAACTGTCAGGCCCTGTAGACTTATTGGATTTTAAAGGTGCTATCACTCTCCCTACCTCTTTGTCTGTGATGGGTGCATGTAACTGGCCATTCCAGGCCGGGGCGGTAAGGGAGCCTGGGACAGTGTAAGCAATTGCAGGTAATTTCGCTGTGCAGCTGAATCTGTGGGCATGGCTAGTTAGAGCTCTTTATAAAAGGATCGAAATATGTTAGCTTTATCTTTGTCTGCATATGCTATGTTGCCCTCTCCATCGCATATTCCTCCTATGTTTTCCTTCTCCCGTTCTTCACAGAGCAGCTGTCTTGCTAGGTGGGCTTCCACTTTGTTCTCCTGGGCATAGGAAATCCGGCGAAGTTGCAGGAGGGTGTATTCTGCCCTATTGGTGTAAATTGCAGTAAGGCACTTAGTTTATGTTGTAGGACCCAAGTGGAGGTCTTTTTATGTCCCATTTCTATTTCTAATAATTTGCACACGATATATAGGGTAGCACTATAGATATAGAAAACCCAAAACAAAATCAGTGGGGTGAAAGAGGGGGTCGCAACCCAGTTGTGGACGAAAACCCTCACTCACCCGAGGGTTATTTGCTTCATCATAGGGTCCCTCCAACACACGGGGACCGCAAGATACCCCATGTGCGCTACTACTTTACCCAAGGGGGAAGAGGCAGGAGTGCAAAGCACGTGTTGGTTGTACCAACTCGGTAAGTTAAGGAGGGGCAGAGTGCAAATGAAAACGTGTATTAAAAACTACCTACTTAGGGGCAACAACTTTATTCTTCCTTCCTATGTGGTAGTCAGTTAAAACGCAAGTGAATGTAGGGTTATAGATATACCTTTTCTATTTCTCCCAGTTCCACTTTTAGTGCTGTCTGCTCCTTAGCTCTTTGCTTGTTTAGTGTGGCATTTAGCTTAATGCATTTGCCCAGCAATACCGCCTTAAAGGCGTCCCAGTGGTTCAAGGGAGAAGTTGCATGCAGCTGATTTAATTGAAAAAATTATTTGATTGCCGACCATAATTTGTCCCGAAGTACTCTGTCTCGAGTTAAGGAGACAGGGAAATACCATCTTGGCAGGCGTGGCGGAGCGCTAGTCCAGTTCAAGCATATTGAGATAAGGCTGTGATCCGAGATAGGCTTTGGCTTTTGAATATATAATCCCACCGTGAGTATGTTTGATGTCGTGGAAGAAGAAAGTATAATCTCAGTTGGTAGGGTAGAGCGTTCTCCAGGCGTCAATGAGGCCTAACGACTGATGGGTCTGTTTACTTCCTTTGGGGAAACTGCCCGTGGAGGTTCTGTGGGGGTGAGTGCTATCTGTTTCTGCGTGCCATGTATGAGTACCATCGGGCCTTCAGCGTAATCCCCCCATCATGTTTAACAGGGTTGTTAAAAATGCCGGTTGACCTGTGTTAGGGACATATGCTGAAATAAAAGTACATCATTTTAAGTTTCTCATTTACCGGTACCACTCCAGCTGCCATATGCAACTTTATAGCTTCTGGTTGAAATTATGTAGCGTTGTGGAACATTATTGCCACCCCTTTTTATTTTGTGCCCGCCTACGATCTGTAAATTAGGGAATAACTTTTGTGACATAGCCGTAGCTCCTCTGCCCGCTTTAATTGTGTTTCTTGGAGTGCCACTATATCGACGTGATGGTCTACCAGATATTTCCAGATTTTATGAGAAGCAAGTTCAGCCCTTTCACATTCCACGAGGCGATTGAAATCATCCTGTCTCGAGTTCCACCTGCCCCCCCATGATCGGACCCTTTGGTGTGAGAATCCTGTCCCTCTCATCTTTCTTTCCAAGTTGACCTCTGTCGACCCACTACCGTCTCCTTCCACCGCCACAGAGCTGCTTTGGTGGGGCGATGAGGTCCTCTTGTGTCCTGAGGACCTCAGGACACAAGTGGACTTCATCCCTCGAGCAGTAGTGCACCAAGAGGCATGTTTGCAGAGTGGTGTAAAAAGGGGCATGGCCTCAGACCACCTCCCTGCAATCCAGCTCTGTGGCGCATATTTGAAGTACCTGGTGGGCTAGTTGGCCCCCAGGAACCCTTGAATTAATTCCCCATCTAACAACGCACCAGGGGGCCTCTTTGTGCACTTCTCTTGCCAGTTTCTGCACCTCTTGCCTCTTTTTGCACCTCTGTTGGCCATTTCTGCACCTCACTTGCTCCTTTCTACTTTTCTCTTGCCTCTTTCTGCATCCCTATTGCTTCATTCTGCACTTTCTATGCTTCTTTCGTCACCTGTCTTCCTTCTTTCTGCACCCCAGTTGTCATTTTATGTACCTCTTTTGCCTCTTTCTGCACGTCTGTTGCATCTTTCTGCAACTCATTTGCTTGTTTCTGCACCCCGGTTGTCTCTTTTTGCATTGTGTTCCCTCTTTCGGTACCTTTCCTTCCTGTTTTTGCATCTCACTTGCCTCTTTCTGCTTCTTTCTACACCTCTGTTTCTCCTTTCAGCAATTCTCTTGCCTCTTTGTGTACTTCTCTTTCCTGTTTCTGCACCTCGCTTGCCTCTTTTTGCACCTCTGTTGGCTCTTTCTGCACCTCCCTTGCTCCTTTCTACACTTCTCTTGCTTCTTTCTGCACCTGTCTTGCTTCTTGCTGCACCCCTGTTGTCTCCTTATGTACCTCTTTTGCCTCTTACTGCAGTTTTCTTGCCTTTTTCTGCACATCCCTTCCCTCTTTCTGCACGTCTGTTGCCTCTTTCTGCACCCCATTTATTTATTTCTGCACCCCTGTTGTCTCTTTCTGCACTCGTCTTCCCTCTTTCTATTCCTTTCCTGCCTGTTTTTGCATCTCACTTGCCCCTTTCCGCACTTTTCATGCTTCTTTCTACACCTCTGTTGCTTCTTTTAGTAATTCTCTTGCCTCTTTGTGCACTTCTCTTGACTGTTTCTGCACCTCTATTGGATCTTTCTGCACCTCACTTGCTCATTTCTACACTTCTCTTGCCTCTTTCTGCACTTTCCATGCTTCTTTCTGCACCTGTCTTGCTTCTTTCTGCACCCCAGTTGTATCTTTATGTACCTCTTTTGCCTCTTTCTGTACTTTTCTTGCCTTTTTCTGCACCTCTACTACCTCTTGCACGTCTGTTGCCTTTTTCTGCACCTCATTTGCACCTTTCTGCACAACTGTTGTGTCTTTCTGCACTCGTCTTCCCTCTTTCTGTACCTTTTATGCCTGTTTTTGCATCTCACTTGCCTCTTTCTGCACTTTTCCTGCTTCTTTCTACACCCTTGTTGCTTCTTTCAGCAATTCTCTTGCCTCTTTATACACCGCTCTTGCCTCTTTTTGCACCTCTTTTGGCTCTCTCTGCACCTCCCTTGCTCCTTTTTACACTTCTCTTGCCTCTTTCTGCACCCTTGTTGCTTCATTCTGCACTATCCATGCTTCTTTCTGCAACTGTCTTCCTTCATTCTGCACCCATTGTCTCTTTATGTACCTCTTTTGCCTCTCTCTGCACTTTCCTTGCCTTTTTCTGCACATCTCTTCCCTCATTCTGCAGATCTGTTGCCTCTTTCAGCACTTTTCTTGCCTTTTTCTGCACCTTTCTTCCCTCATTCTGCACATCTGTTGCCTCTTTCTGCACCGCATTTGTTTCTTTTTGCACCCCTGTTGTCTCTCTGCACTAATTTTCCCTCTTTCTGTACCTTTCCTGACTGTTTTTGCATCTCACTTGCCTCTTTATGCACTTTTCTTGCTTCTTTCTACTCCACTGTTGCTACTTTCAGCAATTTTCTTGCCCCTTTCTGCCCTTCTCTTGCCTGTGTCTGCACCTCTGTTGGCTCTTTCTGCACCTCATGTTCGCCTTTCTACACTTCTCTTAACTCTTTCTGCATCCCAGTTGCTTAATTCTGCACTTTCTGTGCTTCTTTCTACACCTGTCCTGATACTTTCTGCACCTCTGCTGTCTCTTTATGTACCTTTTTTGCCTCTTTCTGTACTTTTCTTACCTTTTTCTGTACCTCTCTTCCCTCTTTCTGCACGTCTTTTACAGCTTTCTGCACCTCATTTGCTTCCTTCTGCATCCCTGTTGTCTCTTTCTGCACTCTTCTTCCCTCTTGCTGTACCTTTCCTGCCTGTTTTTGTATCTCACTTGCCTCTTTCTGCACTTTTCTTGCTTCTTGCTACACCTCTGTTGCTTCTTCCAGCAATTCTCTTGCCTCTTTCTGCACTTCTCGTGCCTGTGTCTGCACCTCTCTTGCATCTTTTTGCACCACTGTTGGCTCTTTCTGCACCTCACTTTCTCCTTTCTACACTTCTCCTGACTCTTTCTGCACCCTTGTTGCTTCATTCTGCACTTTCCATGCTTCTTTCTGCACACCTGTTGTCTCTTTATGTACCTATTGTGCCTCTTTTTACACTTTTCGTGCCTTTTTCTGCACCCCTCCTCCTTCTTTCTGCACGCCTGTAGCCACTTTCTGCACCTCATTTGCTTCTTTCTGCACTCCTGTTGTCTCTTTCTGCACTCTTCTTCCCTCTTTCTGTACCTTTCCTGCCTGTTCTTGCATCTCACTTGCCTCTTTCTGCACTTTTCTTGTTTCCTTCTACACCACTGATGCTTCTTTCAGCAATTCTCTTGCTTCTTTGTGCACTTCTACTGCCTGTTTCTGTACCTCTCTTGCCTGCCTCTTTTTTTACCTCTGTTGGCTCTTTCTCCCTCACTTGCTCCTCTCTACACTTCTTTTAAAAACATTTTTTTATTGAGATTCCGTCATTAACATACAATCAATACAGCAGCAGTTACAGTAGGAAAGAAGCTACATTGTGAGCAGTAACGAGAACCATCATCAAATACACAGCTGTGTTATGAGGAGCAAATGAACATCAGTGGAGACAAATACACATCGCAAGCAGGTAGTAATAATGTATATAGAAAAGAAAAGGGCAATCTGTACAGTTGCTGCAACAATCACCTGTATACTCAGGAAGTCAAGAGGGAACCAGCCCAGGATGTCGATGGCAGCAGCGGGAGGGGACTTATGTAGCAGAATTCTCTTTGGTGGAGGGCTAAGTTGTTCCTAAATGTGCAAAGCGTGTAAGCCTCAAGGCCTATCAGTAGCAATGGTGGGATGTTCTAGCAGGTATGTCTGCAGTGGGCCCCAAATGTCACGGGGCGAGAGGAATGGGGGAGTAGTTCAGCATATGTGCAAAGTTGATCTTGCCAATGGATCATGTCGCCTAACCATTCCTTTAACTTGGGTGCCCCATCTACAGGCCACTCGCCGCTTATCCAACACAAGACAAAAGGACATGAGCTTCCGATATGTGACGGGAACATGTTCAGTGTAGCCTAGGAGGGTAATAAGTAGTGATCTGGAGGTAGGTACGGAGGTCATAGAGTGTAGTAGTTCCGGTGTAGGAATCTATAGTGGATGATGCGGAGCCTACTATTGGAGGAGACTTGCTCCGTCTGCTTGCAGCAGTATGTCCATTGGTCATCGGTGAGGTCCTGCCCTAGCTCTGCCACCCATTTAGCGAGGGCTGTGCATGCCAGGTAGTCATTATCAACATACAAGGATTGATAGAGTGTGGACACCAGGTGTGAAGCGGAGTATGCACGCAAGACTTGGTGCAATGGAGTTAGGGTACTCGGTTCAGAAAGATATGTGGGGTTACATGCCTGGGTGCTATGACGAAGACGAGCATACAGAAAGGTTTCCATGGTTGATGGCGGGGGTTCGTGACACGTTTGCTGGAGAGTGCGGAACTTGCCTCTGACATAAAGGTCTCTCCAGCACTGAATATTCAGTGTGCGGGCCATCTTCCTAAATATGCCTTCCTGAATAATGCCACCTCTGGGTGATAGGTGAGGGGTAGAAGGGGAGAGAAGAGGCAGGATTCGATCGTACGACCTAAGATGCAAGATCAGGCCTTTAACATGCAGTCCACAGAGATGGGACATCTTCCCCGAGGTTCAACGCTAGAGAGTAAGACGCCATCCAGCGGGATTGGGTCCACGTGCCAGTGTTCAGTGGCGACATGTGGAGTATGAAGTGTGGCTCAATGGTTAGAGCAGGCAGACCTCGATGCAGAGCTCTGGCCAGGGACCAGGGTTCGATTCCCGCCTCGGCGGGTCTCGGGCTCATTAATTCCCCTGATCGGATATTCTCGCCTCAGTGCCTATTCTGATCATGGGTCCCGTGCTGCAACTCTGGGCAATAGCTTGCTTAGTCTCCACAACGGCCCCACAACGCGAGGGATGCCTGGTCTGCACCATGGGGGTGCCCAGGAGTGGACACTTCACAGGGAAAGCCAGGAAGGGTTCCCTTGCGGTATTCGTACAAGCGCCGGGAAACCCACTGCGGGTAGCTGTGCGCTATACAAGTACAAAAACATTTATAGCGAGGTGAATGAAACCAGTAGTGAGGAAAGTGTGCCTACACACTTATATAGTATAGTTCGAAATTCGGGATGTCAAAGCCTCCGTGCTCGTAAGGCCTCACAAGCTTGTCCCATTGAATGCGTGGCTGTTTACCGCGCCATACCAGTCGAATCAGTTCCGATCTGAGAGTGTTGAAGAAGTGGCAGCTGGGATCGTAAGGGATGTTGAGGAATAAATATAGGAATTTGGGAAGAATAACCATTATTATGAGGGATATGCGACCAGCCATGGTTAAGGGTAGTGCAATCCATCGAGTAATGCATCCAGTGACGTATTCCATTGCATACCCATAATTAAGACGCATTAGCTCGTCCCAATCCATCGTATCACGGATCCCCAAGTATTTAACCTCGTCCTCACACCACACAATGGGGTAATCTGTTTCAAAGGGGGCAACAGAATCTGTCAAAGTAAATATTTGTGATTTTGTCCAGCTTATATTAATACCGGATTGGCCGCCAAATTTGACAAATTTGTGCATGAGTGGATTCAAATTTTGATGAGGTTCTTTAATGTAGAGGGTTACTTCGTCCGGATAGAGGGAGATGAGGATAGGTTGAAGGAGGCAGCGTAGGCCTACGTGGTTGTAGTGTTGTCTGAACTTGGCTGCCAAGGGCTCCATCACTAGGGCAAAGAGAAGGAGGGAAAGTGGACACCCCTGACAAGTGCCGTGGGACAGGGAGAAAGAGGGTGAGGTGTTCCCGTTTATCAACACTCTGGCCGTTGGTGAGGTATACAGCAATCGGACCCAGGAAAGGGGAGTCCCATGCATTGTAAGACAGTGAAGAGGTAATCCCACTCCACTGAATCAAAAGCCTTGGATGCATCTAGAAATACTGCCACCAGCGCCAGTTTGAGATCAACCATTTGTAAGATGGAGAATAGGGTTCTAAGGCTGTCGCTCTCCCAGGAATGAATCCTGCCTAGTCTGGAAAGACCAATTTGTCCATTAGTAGACTCAGGCGATTCACAAATAACTTAGCAAGTATCTTAGTATCTGTCAGCCGCGGCCCTTGGAGGGAGTTGCTGTGGGGCAGAGAGGCGGGCGGGGGAGGGGCAGAATGTGGGGTGCTAAAAACTGGCATATGGATAATTGGAGATAGTAAACAATTTAATTAATAAAACGAATTTCGTAGCACGCGCTGCATCGCATTTTGCGATGCAGGGCACGCTACGAAATTTGTTTTATTAATTACATTGTTTACTTACCTCCAATTATCCATATGCCGGTTTTTAGCACCCCCCACCCTGCCCCTCACCCGCCCCGCCTCTCTGCCCCACCGCAACTCCCTCCACGGGCCGTGGCTGGTATCTGTGTTCATGAGAGAAAGGGGTCTGTAAGATTCACAGCGGTCCGCAGGTTTACCTGGCTTTAATAAGGACGTGATGAGGGCCATTCTCATCGAGGTGGGAAGGATTTGTGTCTCGTGGGCTTCAAGAAAAACCTCTTTCAGTACTGGGAGTAGCTGATCAATGTAGGATTCATAAAAATCAATGGGTAGGCCTTCAGATCCTGGAGTTTTGCCTGATTTCATCTGCATGATGGCTTCCCGCAGCTCATCATCCTCAAATGGCGTGCCTAGGAATTTGCGTTGTGTATCTCCTAACCAGCCCAGAGTTATGTCTAAAAAAAGGGGCAAAATCTGGAGGGGATATGCGTTGTGATCTATACAGATTCGCATAAAAAGTGGTGAATGTGTTTAATATGTCGTGACTGTCTCTATGCCGTGTTCCCATATCATCGACCACATCAAGCACGTAGTTGGAAAAACGAGGATGTTTAATATCATTAGCTAAGGCACGTCCCGGTCTCTCACCCTCCCCATAGCGACGGGCAGTGAAATACTTGCCTCTGAACTTCACCTCTCGGTCTGTAGTGGCTGTGTAGTCTGTACGTTTTTCACGGAGGAAAGCCCGATGGGTACCAGAAGTAATGTTCCACATGTCAACTTCTAGTCCGTTAATCTCGCTCTCCAAGCGAGTCAAGTTCCGTCTGATGTCACGGAGTACTCCGAAGCTCTTGGGCATACCTATGCCTCAAACAGTGAACTTGAAAGGCGTCCCAAAGTGTGCCCACCTGATTACAGAGCCCTTATTTCTGATAAAAAAAGTCTGTGATCTCCTCCCCTAGTCCAGCCCGAAAACCGTGTCTAGCAGTGTCTCTGGCCATAATCTCCAGCAAGGCGGGGTGCCTTCAGAGTTGGGGGTGGTGATTTCAAGACATACAGGAGAGTGGTCCAAATATGTATGGGCTAAGTGAGTAACAGAGTAAATCCAGGGGGTCACTCCGTGCGAGCAGAGCCAACAATCTAACCGAGACCATGTAGCATGGCCTGCTGTGTAAAACGGGCCTTCTCTATCAGTGGGTGTGTGTATCGCCATGCATCTATGAGACCATGTTCTTCAATTATTCCTGAGAGTGCCTTGCGCGTGTTGGTGTAGTGGTGTGTTAGGAGGTTGGACCGGTCAGAGGCTGGGCGCAGAGTCGTGTTGAAATCTCCCCCCCACAACACATGCGTAGAACCTATTTTCAATATGCGTCCCCAGAGAGAGATAAAATAGTCTGGATCATCTTGATTGGGGCCATAGTTGCAGGCTAAGAGGACCGATTGTGTGCCCAGAGTACCTCACATCATGCAGCTGAAGCCGGACTCATCACTGTATGTGCCACCTAGTACAAATGGTGTGTTTTTCTAACTAATATAAGCGTACCTCGAGAGTATGCTGAGTAGGATGAGAATGTACGTGCTGAGGCCCATCTACTTCCATAGCACAAGGGACAACAGGGGTCCACATGGGTCTCCTGGAGCAAAGCAATATGTATGTGATGTCTATCTAGGTACGCTAGGATTTGCCTCTTTTTACGAGGTTCACAAAGTCCCCTGACATTCCACGTGAGTAGCTTAATGCTTAGGTGATCAGTTGATACTGTCAGAGTGGGTAGGGGAGGTGTAGTTGGTGTGGATGTGGTTGTCAAAAATTGTTACGGTTACTCATGTAATGCTTGGCGTGCTGTGTAATATTTATCATGTACATCACGGAACAATAAGAAACATTCAAAACCCTTCCCACCCTCCAGCAAGAAGAAAGACCTATTGAGCTGACATTAGAACGCATGTCAAGCCGCGATACCACCCCCTCCCACAATGGCACCCCAATCGTGCCGGTATACAGCCGCCCACCCAGTGCCTCCCAGTGTGTCAACCATTGTCCTTGAGCCCAGTGAGACAGGGAAAATAACAATGAGGACCAACAAACAACCCAAAAAACAGTCCCTTGGGTAAAAACCCAGTCAGGGAGACTGAGCGATACGGGGGAAGAGGTGCTCAGTGATACATCAATTACATCTACCAGCTATACAGAAATGCAAGTTCAGGTATGCAACAATAACATATACAATGTTCAAAGCCACTAGGGCACTTATCTGTCCAGGACCAGTCAGCAGTAGCGATGGACCCTCTAGCAGTGCACCAATGAAAGATCCACCGCATATAGAGCAAAGTCCAACAGGTAGTTCACATCTCATGATGCCATGGCGCGGTTGAATGAGGAGCCAGAAAAGGGAGCAGTGAACGATCTACCATGTATATTCCTGATGCAAACTAGCTTATGAATGCCGAGGGGGATCTAGATGCGCGGTCTCGGCGCGACAGTCTTCTCGTAGCTGTCTTCAAGAAGACTCCTACCTCTTGTGGATTGGTGCAGAGTGTGTTTTTGTCTTCATGAGTGATCCGGAGCTTTTGGGGTATAGCAGAGCGTATTCTATGTTGGACTTGCAGAGTTTCTGCTTTACTTGGAGGAATTTCCGTTGCGCCTCCTGAACTGCAAGGGTAAAGTCAGGGTAAATGGAGAACGTAGTGCCTTCAAAGTGCAGCGGTTTTAATTCATGCACTTCTTGTAGTGCAGTGTCGCGGTCCCTCTAATTAAGAAGTTTGGCAATGATGGCCCTTGGGGTGGCTCCCGGTGGAGGACGTGGCCCTAGGGAGCAGTGCGCGTGCTCCACAACAAGATGGAGCGAGAAGGAGGCTGCACCCAGTGATCCTTTCTGGAGGCGCTCAACGTAATCTTCCATGCGTTCTGTAGTGGTACTTTCCGGTATGCCTATTAGGCGGATGTTTTTGAGGCGGCTTCGGGCTTCAATATCCTCATTTTTGGCCACGCCATTTGAGGATGATGAGCTGCTGGAAGCCATCATGCAGACTTTGTCCATTTGTGTCACCTGGTCTTGCAGCTGAGAGGTGGTATCTTCATTCTCAAAGATACGTTGTTCGGCTTCCCTAAGCTGCCCGTCATGCTTGCCAACTTTGTGTACTAGGAAGTCGAGGCGATTGTTCATCGTGTCCATCTTCCAGGTCCGATAGCCTATGCTGGACAGCCAAAAGCAGTGTCTTGACATTGTCCCCAGGAGGTTGCGAGGATGTATGGTTTGACCTATGTTGGGCGATTCAGAGTCTACTGAAGTTGAACGTGTCGCAGCTTTTTTTGGCCTCGAACGTCAGTCTGGGCTACCGGTTCTCGGGCTTCCCCATCGTGGAGCACCACACGTTTAGGCAGTGGGGAAATAGTAGTGAGGACAGGTGCTCCCAGGCTTTAAGAAGTCATTTACTAGCGCCGTTTGGTAAGTTTCAACAGGTTTTCTGAATTCCCGTTCCCAGCAAGTCTGGATGCCCCCTTATTCATCTTCGGCCAGAGAGGTTCAGACGTGTGTCCCTCAGGGCTTGACGCTGAGCCCGCTTCTTTTTAACATCTACATGACCCCACTGATCTTCCTGGCCGAAGAATTGGACACCAAGATTATGGCCTACGACGACGACACCCAGCTTTTGTTTACCTGTGACGACTCGGATGTTTGCACTGAGGCGGCGCAAATATGCCTAGCCGCCGTGTTCACATGGCTTGCTCAGGCTAAACTAAAATGTAATGAGGGGAAATCAGAAATCTTATTATATGGACAATTTCCCTCTCATTTTACAGAGGCTTTGTGGCCCCCTTATTTTCCCCGTCCTCTATCTGAGGGTGGCCCAGCCAAGAATCTAGGCATTTGGTTTGGAGCAGACCTTAGGTTCACAGAGCACATTAAAAGACTCACGGGCGTCTGCTTAGGTACTCTCAAGTCCTTAGGCAGATTCTTTCCCTTACTCCCTCAGCCGGCCAAGGAGATGGTCGCTCGGGCACTTATCTTATCCCGCCTGGACTATGCCAATGCGCTCCTTCTTGGCATCCCGGCATACCTGGTTAACAAACTTCAACTTATTCAGAATGCTGCGGCGAGACTCCTCCTTGGCATCTCTAAGAGAACCAGCATTAGACCACAAATGTGCACTCTCCACTGGCTGCCGGTGATCTAGAGGGTACAGTTTAAGGCTCTTGTCTTAGCACGCAGAGCCTTACACGACTCTGGTCCCTCCTATATCAGGGAAAGAGTGGCCTTCTACATTCCTCGACGATCCCTAAGGTCGGCTGCCCAGCGACTGATGGTAACTACTCATTTTCGTTGCGCCAGGATGGGCGGCCAGTCTCTTTCGGTTAAAATAGCCATTCTCTGGAATGCCCTCCCTATAGCGCTGCACCACATTCAGGACTTAAGATGCTTCAAGAAGCTCCTCAAAACTCACCTTTTTAAGCAGGCCTACTAATTAAATTTTCTCTTGCCATCTGTTTACTACTGCATCGCGCCAGGATACTCAAGAGTAGTTGTGCGCGCTACAAATTCCAATATAACATATAACATACGGCAGAGACAGCCAGGCCGCGGGAGGTGATGGAGTCTGGACAGGTTGACGTATCAGAGGCAGAGTGCAGTGCCTCAGTACAAGGATTCTGGGCCAAAAATGTCTTTCCCATCAGCGCACTAGCGGAAGGCCCTCAGGATTTGGCCACTGAAGAGTAGTTGCAGTGTTTGGCAGTTGTGTGAAGGTGTGGAGCGACCTCAGGCCTCAGGCTGATAGCAGGTAATGGTCCGGCATAGGCCTCGTGAAGGCAGGGAGGACTCCAGTACTGTGTGAAGAAATGTCTTTTGCTGAGGTGACAGGTAAAGGAGGGGAGTCAACCTGTGAATGTACATTGACACGAGAGGGGCAATTTCCCCTTTCAGGCGTGTGGAAACAAAATGGGACTCACAGGCAGGCTCACTCTGTGGGGCCCCACGGTGTAATGATAGGCCGCACACGCGAATGCCGGGCGCTCCCTGGTGGATGAGTACAGCCGGGCCTTGTCAGTCGGAAGTATGTTGACTCCGAGGATGGAGCAAAGGGGTGCATGATCGCCGGTCCGCGTAGGCTAGTTGCTCCAAGCCAGTGCGGGGATAAGCAGATGCTGGGTACGTCTTCAATAGCGTGACTGCACCAGAAGAGATGGTGCTGGCCAACCACTAGTACAGAGGCGGATTCTCGCTGCGGGGCCTCACTGCGAAATGGTGGGCCGCACATGTGGGTGCCGGGCACTCCCTGGTGAATGGGTCCAGCATGGCCTTGCCGGCCAGCGGTATGGCGACTCAGTAGAGGGAGTGGGAAGGTGCGGGTCTTCCGGGCCGCTTATGCGAGTTGGGCTGAGCCTGTGTGTGGGATGTTCAGGTCCTGGGCCCGTTTTCAGTAGCGTGGCCGCACCGAATAGATGTTGCTGGCCTACCGATGGCATAGAGAAGCTGTGATCTCGGAGGAGGGACCGGGGAAATGGTACAGTCCCTACCTCCCTCGCCAGTCTGTGGAAAAGTAAATTTTGCCATGTTCTGTGTCCCTACGTGTTCCCCATGTTATGTTATATGTGCACGATTAATATGCATATGTATTCCCCATGATCGATTAAAGACGCAATTACAGCTGTGTCCATCTCTAGTATGCCAGTTCCTAGTTTTCGTGAATACAACGAGCATCAGGCCTATGTAAAGTTATGTTGCCACGTTTTACAGTGTGCACGTTAAATTCATTGAAAAGTCTCCGTTTCTAGGCCTCAAAAGGGCCCGGACTCAGATTCAGCTCCTGTCTCCTGAACCCTCTCCGAGGAGCGATACAGCCCCCACCTGTATCCCTGACCCTTCACTTACTTCCTGCCTCACAGTGCCCGGCTCGGCCTGGCTCTGCCTGTCAGTCTGCCAAGAGTATGTTATGATTCTAGTTATCAGTCCAGCTCTCCTTCTCTGCATTCCTAAGCTACTGAATCGCATCAATAGTTTCAGTCATCGTCTAGCCTTTACGTCTCCATGTAAGAGAAATACTGTATTTATGGTCATTTAATATTCCTCAACACACACTACATGTAGAATAATGCATGCACCAGTCTTAGTGTCTGTTAGCCTTTACCCTGATAACTTTTGGATTCTATCAACATGTTCTCTAAACATCAGATACTAGATAGTGTTTAGGTACATGTCGCTCTGACTCCCCAGACTTTAGTCTCTCCTTCTAGCTCAGAAGTCATAGCCCCCAGCTTCTCCCTGGTAACACGTCATTGTCAGTTTGCGCGCACCACTAGGTTAGAGGTCCCGGCTCCTTAGGTAGCCCCCTCCATGTTTCCGCCCCATTTATGACATATTCCGTTACGTTTACATCACATGTCTATGTTCACGCCTCTTGTTACACCTACTTTCTGCCTTATCTTTCGCGACTGCTACAGGCCCTGCCCACTGCTACGCCTATTGTATTGAACATCATGTATTTTGTTTAACTATATATGCTTGTGCACGGTTATTAAAAGTTGCTAGCCATCCCAGATCTTGCCCGTGCAGGTTGTCCTGTTCCTGTCCTTTATGCTGTATTAAACCTGCAAACTCCTACTACCTCGAATCTTGACTCTTATTTATTGAGCTATCTGTTATTGTTATATCTAGTCAAAAATAGAGGTATTATTTATTTATTTACCACATAATGGCGCCCGAATAGGGACTTGCCCTTTCCCCACGCGCCGGAGAAGCCACGCAAGCCCCCTGATCCTCTGCAGCCGTGACGGAGCCATACCGTGCACGTGCAGATATTTCTGCTTCAAGTATCCCTCAGGCCCACGGAGGAGACGGAGGTTGCGGTCCAGCATCCAGACGAGGCGGTGGAGGAACGCGGCGAGTCCCGACCAGAGCCCAAGCCGAGAGTCCAAGGTCCGAGGTATCCGGAGGCCCACCCGTAACAGAAGTCCGAAGTTCGTCCGTCCGGCGTCGTAGCAGTCCAGTCCAGTCCGAGGCCTTCCGTTCTTGCTGCCCGGTGAGTACCATTGCTGGGGTAGTATCTAGACAGGGTCAATTGCATTGTCTCTGGTCCGTGGGTTTGGGTACGCAGATCCAACACGAAGTGTCCACTTAGGTGGATGCGGGTCCTGACCTGTCTCTTTATGAGACCGGTAAGTTTCGTACTGTTTTAGCAGTGCATCTAGTTTCTGTTCTAGTCCGTTCTGTTCTCGAGAAATTCATGTATTCTGTTTTCAGTATTCCAGGTAGTGTTTTGTCCGAACTGTTATCCTAAATGTCATTCATGTATTTCAATGTCGTGGTATGAATGTGTTGTTCAGTAATCATCGTGTTCATTGTGTATTGTATTGTGTCTAGACTCCAGCCCAGTCATGCCATTGTTTTCCAAGTTACGTCAGTTAAAAACTAGAAAAGGTCTGTTAGAAGAAGCAGTTCCTGTCCCGCCTAGGGACAGTCCAGGTCATTTTATGTATCAAAAGCATGGCATAAGTGCCATATTGTATCTAGATTTGTGGGTGGAGTACACCAAACAGTTAGAAGAAAAGTATAGATGGCCCGTATCGGGTACATGGGATGCCGAGTGCATCATGCGAGTAGAAGAAGTATTATGGAAAAAGAAAGCCAGACAGTCACAGAAAGATGCCATCGAGTTATGGCGCAAAGAATCTCATAAAAGAACCGAAAAAGAAATCAGAAAGTCAGAATTAAGTAGAGAATCCTTAGAAAAAGCCCAAGAAAAGGAACTAATCGAAATAGGTGAACGAGTTAAAACCGAACAGTCAGACAGGCAGAGAAATGCCCTTATTAAGGGTATGTACCCTCTTCTTGCCGAGGGCTTGCCAAAAGCAACCCCGGAAGCATCCAGTAATTTTCCGCCACCTTTAGTTCCGACCAACCTGCGTCACAAACCGACCGCAGCTGATATTTTTCTCTCGTCCTATTTGGACGACACAGTCCCAGAATATGCAAATCCTGTTCCGCCAGCTCCTGTAAATAATGTAAATCCTGCTCCTCCAGTCACCGGGGCACCTGTTGCAGTACCTGTTACGGTACCCCCGGTCCAGCCCGTAGTACAAATTCCCGCTACTTCAGTCACTCTGCCAGCTCGAAGAGTATCAGTCGACGATTCCAGTTTAGTGGCCGCGGGAGGAGGTCCTCCTGGTACCCCGCCGCCAAGTAGACGTCTAGGGGCAGTCGAGTTACATGAACGTGCGTTACAGCGTACGCCTAAATATAAGTCTATTGCAGAAATCAGGCGACTTCTTACTGAATGCTGTTATGATCCAGTCCCAGGCGAGGATAGTATGGTTATATATTCCGTACGTATAAGGCAGGTGTCCGAGTATTTGGTCACCCTACCGAATATGAAAGAAGATCTAGACAGAATGTATCGTTTCATTCGTACAGGACAAGATCCAGAAAGTATTGGTGAAGTCATGTCTCTCAGGAAATCTGAGATCCAGTTCATGTTATTAAAGTTTCTGATCAATTGTTTAATTAGGGAACAAGATTCCCCGACTAAAGATCCGAACGAAATGAAAATTCTGACAAAGTGGAGTGATAATATAGCCGAGGGTAAGCACAAGACACTCAATAGTATAGAGAGTATGTACAAGAAAATACGTAAAGAAATAATAAGGTTACACGAACAACGCAAAGAAGCACAAGTAAGCGAGAAAGAAAATGACTCTTCTACTGAAGAGGTAGACGACGAGAATACCGCCAGAATAGCGTATGTAGGTAAATCTAGACTTCCAGACCGACATTTACGCCTAGAACACAAGAAAGTCTTTCATCTTCCAGCACCAGAACAAGGTTCTCTAGAACAAGTATTTCAAGCTACCGATCAAATTCTGAAATCACGAATCGGTTATAGTGAATTAAGTACTATGCATGAACAAGAACTAGCCCGATCAGCAGTCCGATGGATTACTGATTCTACCACTTTTCCAGACGAAATAGTGGCACAAATGTTTCTGAAATTGCCCCCAGCCGAGCAGCGACTGGTGGGTATGTATATGATCCAACACCTCATTACACTGTATGAGGGTCAACATTCTGATCCAGGTCCGTTACATGATGTCCTGAACGAGTTACTCCAGTATAGATGGAAAGGTTTAGGTACTGATTTAATTAGTGTCATTCTAGAACAGCGCCACAAATACAGAACGTTTTTGAACCCGCATTTTGTTCATGTCTCACCTCCAGAAAGTAAACCGTTTTACATAGACAGACAGCATCCGTTACGAGAAGTACACCCAGTTAGGACACCAGATGGTGAAATGCAACGAGTATTTGTTTACACCCCAGTTACCAAGATGGAACTCTTAGAGATGAAGAAATTAATTCCCCGTCACGACAAAGATCCAGCAGGGTTCCACCGAGAATTAAAAGACATGCTCCGTATGGGAGAATACACGTATCCAGATATTATTAAAATGTTAAAAGTCCTGTTGCCCGCAGGGGTATACGAAAAACTCAAGGAAAAAGATTGGGAGGTGGGAGAGAAAAAGATCGATTGGACAGCTCTAGAAGCTGAAGATAAGATACGAGTACCAGGTACCGGTCTTGGAGATAAATGTAAAGAATTACCAGAATTATTGATACAAGTTTTGCCTAGATTATTAGCCACTAAAAAGGAAGACTGGGATGCAATCTCAGCCTGTAAACAGAAACAAGACGAAGATACTAGTGATTTTTATTCTAGATTTGAGAAATGTTTTAGCATCAACAGTGGTTTGAAGACGAGTAGTGAGTCATACCCTCATCTTTTTGTTACTAAATTAGTCGAGAATTCAAGTCCACAAGTTAAGAATCGAGTTTTGAAAGTCGAAAGTACCTGGCAAGCTAGTACCCCGTCCCAGATGTTACAGATGCTCCAGTATCACCAGAATAGAATCAGAGAAGAGCAAGAACACGAGAGAAGACGTATGAAAGACACGAAAATGAAAGTACTAGTTGCACAATCTGTTCCACAAGACAGTCAGAAGAGGGGTCCGAATCAAGCCAGTCATCCTGCAGCTCCCGTTAAAGGGACATGCAATTATTGTAAACAGCCAGGTCATTTTATAAACGAGTGTACAGTTCTGAAACACAATATAGCCACTGGTAAAACTAAAGAAAGACCACGTCCGCCTAGACAAGAACAAGTTTCACAGACTTCTCAGCCACAGAATGCACAACAGACAGTTCCAGCACCGCAGCCTATTGCTGCAACACAGCATGTTACACAGCAGATGTACCAGTATGCTCAGTCAGAGTATCCAGAGTATCAAGCGTATTCATGAAACAGCCTAGAGAGGGAGGTAGGCTTGCCTCTCATCGAGATTCCTGTAGATCAAGAAGGTCCCTATGTACATAGTCAAGTATTGGGGAAAGACAGAAAGTTTTTGATTGATACAGGGGCAAGTAGGACGACTATTAGTCACGACGAGGTTCCAGGGGCTCCGCTCTCAGGCTCTAGAAATGTTTCCCTTGGATTTTCAGGAAAGCCAATTGTTAACGAGATTTCCAAACCAGTTACTCTAGAAGTAGGTCCATTGTCCCGAACTACTGATCTATTGCTTACGAAGTCCTGTCCAGAAAATGTGTTAGGTATTAAGACACTGAAAGAATTAGGTGCAGTTATTTGTTGTTCCCCAGAGGGAATACATTTGTTTTTACGTGACTTCAAGGGTCACTATGTTTTGCGTGATTTTGATCCAAGATTGTCTAATGTTCCGCAGCATCTATGGGCGCAAGGTCCATCTGATGTTGGTTTTATGCAAATCACACCCCATTGTGTGACTCTCAAGCAAGGTGTAGTGTTACCACGAATCAGACAGTACAGATTGCCACCTGAGGCTGTAGCAGCCTTATCCAAAATTATTGACGAGCTCATTGCTCAAGGAGTAGTTGTAGAAACTGACTCCAATGTATGTAATTCTCCTATCATTTCAGTCATGAAACGTACTAATCCAAATGCACCTCCAGTATATCGATTAGTGATTGATCTTCGAGAACTTAATAAATGTATCATCCCCCAGTATCCAGTAGTCCCAGATATCTCATCTTTATTGACAGCCATTGATTCTGAGGCTACATTTTTCAAAGTCATAGACCTCAAAAACGCATTTTTCAGTGTTCCAATTCATCCAGACAGCCATTACCTTTTCGGTTTTTGTTTAAATGGAAGGAGCTATAAATTCACACGAGCTCCTCAAGGTTTCACAGAAAGTCCTAGCATTTACAGTCAAGCACTTAAGAGACAACTAGACAATATTCACATGCCAACTGACACTGCCCTGCTCCAATATGTCGATGATCTACTGATCACAGCCCGTTCTGAACGTGCTTGCGAGCGAGCATCACTTACAGTTTTGTACTTCCTAGCCGAGATGGGGCACAAGGTGTCCCCTTTGAAGCTTCAATTCTGTGTCCAGCAAGTGGTCTACTTAGGCCACTTGCTGTCCAAGTGGGGTAGGCAGTTGACACCTGACCGTATCCAGTTAATAGCGAGTCTTCCTCAGCCCAAGACCCAGAAGGAGGTACGTGCTTTTATCGGCCTTACTTCCTATTGCAGACAATGGATTCCTCAGTATGCATTTCTAGCTAAACCACTGATACAGTTAACGACACAGGAGGCAGCCGTATCGACTGTTCTCCCTTGGACATCTGAACATACACTTAGTTTTAATGAGTTAAAGAAAGCTTTATGCCAAGCACCCGTTCTAGCTACACCGAACTACAGTAAGCCTTTCACACTTTTTGTCACAGAACGTGATGGTACTGCATTATCTGTTCTCACACAAGATCAAGCCGGACAATACAAGCCCTGTGCTTATTTTTCGAGCACACTAGATCCAGTAGCCCAGGCTCTGCCTGCGTGCCTCAAGTCAGTTGCAGCCACAGCACTAGCTATCAGACAAAGTGATTCCATAGTATTGGGACACTCCCTGACAGTACAAGTTCCACACTCCGTGGAAGTTCTTTTAAACCGAACACAGACCCAGCACTTGACAATTGCACGTTTGACAGGTTATGAACTGACACTGTTCCAGCCACACATAGAAATCAGACGCTGCAACGTTCTAAATCCTGCTACACTGTTACCGTCAGTTACTTCAAATCCTGCCACACATGACTGTGTGGAAGTTGTTAACACTATGACTAAGCCAAGACAAGATCTGACAGATATTCCATTACCAGATCCTGACCTGACACTTTATGTGGATGGTTCATGTATGAGAACGAGTACAGGAGAACTAGTAGCCGCGTATGCAGTGACTACTGACACTGAAGTTATTGAAACACACTGTATTGACACCCTGTCTGCTCAGGCAGCAGAGCTAGTTGCTCTGACACAAGCCTGCATACGTGCCAAGAACCTGAAAGTTAATATTTACACAGATTCACGCTACGCATTCGGAGTCGTACACGACTTCGGAGTGCTCTGGCAGGAGAGAGGTTTCATGACTTCCCATGGAACCAAGATTCAGCATGGTTTCCTTATTCAAGCTCTGTTAGATGCAATACATTTACCGACATCTATCGCTATCATGAAGTGCAAAGCACATACGAAAGTCACTGACATTATTTCCCAAGGTAATGATCTAGCAGATCGAACAGCCAAGCTTACAGCACAGACACCAGACATACCAGTTAACAAGACACCGACATCCACTCTAGAACAGACTACTTGTATGACAGTTAAGGACCCTACTCAGGATGTCATAGATATCCAGTTACATGCTACTCCCGAAGAAATCAAGAAATGGTCCGAACAAGGAGGGGTCCAGACAGATCAGGGATGGTTGACGAAGGGAAAAGCCACATGGTTTCTCCCCGACTCAATGGTTCAAGTCATTATCAATACCGCACATAGTCCAGCACACTTAGGAGAAAAAGCCATGTTAGACAGTATCCAGAACATTTGGTTTAACAAGCATTTACGAGCTGCAGCCAAGCAGAAAGTCCGTACTTGTATGATATGTTGTCAATTCAATCCAGGTAAAAGTGTCCCGGTGGAACAAGGTGGATTCCAGCCCCCTGACCACCCTTTTGAAGTCCTCCAGATGGATTATATTCAGATGGAGCGATGTCGAGGTTTCAAGTATGTCCTTGTAGTTGTATGCGCTTTGTCAAGGTGGACAGAAGCATATCCAGTCCCAGATTACACAGCCGCGACCACTGCCAAGCAGCTGGTTCGTGAATTCTTCCCCCGTTATGGACTCCCTAGGGTCGTGTATTCTGATAACGGCCAGCCATTCTCATCTGAACTCATGAAGCATGTTTCCCTTTTGTTAGGGTACCAGTGGAAGTTCCATTGTGTACGCCATCCAGAAGCAGCCGGTCTCGTAGAGAGACATAATCAAACCTTGAAAATCCGTATTGCCAAAGTCTGTCAAGAAAAAGGTGTAGACTGGTTAGTTGCCTTGCCAGTCGCCCTATTTTATATGCGCATGGTCGCACACTCCAGATCAGGTCTGTCCCCTTATGAGGTCGTATTCGGCCGCCCCCCAAACGTGTGGGGTACACCTAGACCCCAAAGTATTACAGATGTTTCCAGTAATATGCTGACAGATTACCTAGCTTCCTTGATGTCTGCCCTACACTCTTGTCGTTCACAGGTTGCCGCCGCATTTCCAGACAATACCGAGGTGAAACCGCATGAAATTGTTCCAGGAAGCTTGGTTCTCGTCCGGAATTTTGATCGTTCAAGTCCGCTGGAGCCTCGCTGGAAGGAGCCGAAGTTAGTCCTCCTAACCACCCGTACTGCCGTCAAGTTGGAAGGCAGGAAGGGGTGGGTGCATCTGTCGCATGTTAAGAAATTTCACGGACTGAGACCTAAACAGCTCAAAGACACTTCTACAGACACTTTTAAGTCCGAACATTTGCCTATTATCAAGGACTGTCCCGCAATTGACTTTGCCTCAAATCCTCCCCTGTTAGAGAAAACTCCGCAGCAGGAGTATAAACTGAAGCTCCGGTCTAGTAAAATAAGTCAGCCAGTTTAATTGTCTAAGTCCTCCCCTAGGTGAAACGGTTAGACAGGTATCTGACATGTATGAGATAGACCCCCATAGTGAGAGAGTTAGTCAAAACTCTATCCGATGTATCGTTTTTCTAAGTTTTATATTGTTTTTGAGTTTAATGCTTACCTGCACGAGTTATGCATTTCATTTATGTTTTCCAATTTCTCATGTAAATAAGTTTTCTAATGCTACAGTAGAGCACACGTTTAGTGATCTGCCTCCTCACAAACTATCCTATCGTCTTGCTATGCGCAACAATACATTTATCCGTATGTTACATTATTCACACCAGACCAGCAATGCCACTAATTGTTGGGTGTGTGGTCGACTCCCCCCTTTCCAGACACCTAAGGGAGTTCTGCCACTCTTTCCTTATCCGTTTTCACATAATGGTTCGTGTGGAGCATGGTCCACGTTAACGTCATCCTCAACTGATATGTCCCTTCTGAACAGTACATGTTTTCCAGACAAGCAAGGTCTTCCCCACAGAACAGAGTTAGATCTAGAAAATGAAGTTTATAATTTGGGTAATTATTCTTCGAATTTCATGGTCCTGAATGTTCAGTCTGATCCTACTCCAGACTTACCTGCTATTTCAGTATTACCAGTCAAAGGCGAATTATGTGTCAGAAATAATGGTTCCGTACATGTAGGACATAGTGATTGTACTACTATTGTCAAGTATAGTGACAGTGGGAAATCTATTTTTAAAGCTTCACGTCATTCTTATTTTGTTTGTGGTCAGACCGCATATGTTCGTCTGCCCCTCAATTGGGAGGGAACCTGTTACATTGCCTTCCTACTGCCACCAGTTTTCCTAGCCCCGTCTGATTATCATAGAAACACACATCTAGTACACATTAGACATAGAAGGGAGATTGAGTCCCCGATTGTCGATCAAACTGAAACTGCTCTAGAACAGTATACAGATTTCAATAAAGGATTCTTTTTCTTTATAGGACCTATCCAGAATAGTAAGTTAATACGTAGATTAACCAGAACCCTTGAAGCAGTAGTGAATGAGACTGCCTCTGCTCTAGGTAACTTAACCGAAGAGCAATCTGCTATGAGATTTGTCGTGCTCCAAAATCGTCTCGTTCTTGACGTCATACTGGCCGATAGAGGAGGAGCATGTAGAGTCATCGGATCTAGTTGCTGCATTTTCATTCCTAATAACGCGCCGTCTGTTTATTCAGCTATAACCAGACTTCATAAAATTGCCCATCAGTTACACCAGAATCCAGGCACCTGGACATGGTCCGGTTGGTTTTGGAGTATAATTTTCGCCTGGGGATGGAAAGTATTGTCATTTCTAGGTATTGCAGTAGCGATCATATTCAGTTGCTGCCTCTGTATACAATGTGGCCCTGCGATTTGCAGCATTTGTGCTACCTCTTGTATTCCTAGTCCCAAGTCCCGTCCTAAATCCCGTTCCAAGAAAATTCGAGACGAGCAAATGATACTGTATGAAATGGTAGATGGTATCATGAATATTGATGTTTCCTGATGGAAACGTAGTGACAAGGAGGGAATGTGGAAAAGTAAATTTTGCCATGTTCTGTGTCCCTACGTGTTCCCCATGTTATGTTATATGTGCACGATTAATATGCATATGTATTCCCCATGATCGATTAAAGACGCAATTACAGCTGTGTCCATCTCTAGTATGCCAGTTCCTAGTTTTCGTGAATACAACGAGCATCAGGCCTATGTAAAGTTATGTTGCCACGTTTTACAGTGTGCACGTTAAATTCATTGAAAAGTCTCCGTTTCTAGGCCTCAAAAGGGCCCGGACTCAGATTCAGCTCCTGTCTCCTGAACCCTCTCCGAGGAGCGATACAGCCCCCACCTGTATCCCTGACCCTTCACTTACTTCCTGCCTCACAGTGCCCGGCTCGGCCTGGCTCTGCCTGTCAGTCTGCCAAGAGTATGTTATGATTCTAGTTATCAGTCCAGCTCTCCTTCTCTGCATTCCTAAGCTACTGAATCGCATCAATAGTTTCAGTCATCGTCTAGCCTTTACGTCTCCATGTAAGAGAAATACTGTATTTATGGTCATTTAATATTCCTCAACACACACTACATGTAGAATAATGCATGCACCAGTCTTAGTGTCTGTTAGCCTTTACCCTGATAACTTTTGGATTCTATCAACATGTTCTCTAAACATCAGATACTAGATAGTGTTTAGGTACATGTCGCTCTGACTCCCCAGACTTTAGTCTCTCCTTCTAGCTCAGAAGTCATAGCCCCCAGCTTCTCCCTGGTAACACGTCATTGTCAGTTTGCGCGCACCACTAGGTTAGAGGTCCCGGCTCCTTAGGTAGCCCCCTCCATGTTTCCGCCCCATTTATGACATATTCCGTTACGTTTACATCACATGTCTATGTTCACGCCTCTTGTTACACCTACTTTCTGCCTTATCTTTCGCGACTGCTACAGGCCCTGCCCACTGCTACGCCTATTGTATTGAACATCATGTATTTTGTTTAACTATATATGCTTGTGCACGGTTATTAAAAGTTGCTAGCCATCCCAGATCTTGCCCGTGCAGGTTGTCCTGTTCCTGTCCTTTATGCTGTATTAAACCTGCAAACTCCTACTACCTCGAATCTTGACTCTTATTTATTGAGCTATCTGTTATTGTTATATCTAGTCAAAAATAGAGGTATTATTTATTTATTTACCACAAGTCCAGAGCGATCTCAGCGGGAGTGCGGCTCACTTAGGCCCCCGTCGGGCAGTTGGTCACCGGCGTAGATGTCCGATGGCATATGCCAGCACGGCAGGTATCCGCAGAGGAGAATGGCATGTAGCGAGAGACCCCAGGCCAATCTCAGGAGGACTAGCATAGAGGCAGCAGCCAATCAGGTCTCCAGCACAGGCGCCCACCATCGCGCCCGCAGCACAAACAGTCCCACCTAAGCAGACCAGGCCGCACAGGAGTAACGATTTTTCGCATAGCATAGCAGGACAGTCTGGCTTGTAGGTAGGGTTGCATTAGATGTCGGAAATATCTGGCAGACATGCATATTTTTTTGGGATTATGTCACGAGCCTCCGGAGCCTCACAGGTGTGCTGCCATCTTGGATGTGTGCCACCTAGCATCCCCTCCTTTCTATATTTCTCTTTCTGCACCCCTGTTGCTTCATTATGCATTTTCCATGCTTATTTTCTGCACCTGTCTTGCTTCTTTCTGCACCTCTGTTGGCTCTTTCTGTACCTCTTTTGCCTCTTTCTGCACTTTTCTTGCCTTTTTCTGTTACTCTCCTCCCTCTTTCTGCACGACTGTTGCCTCTTTCTGCACCTCATTTGCTTCTTTCTGCACTCCTGATGTCTCTTCCTGCACTTGTCTTCCCTCTTTCTATACCTTTCCTGCCTGTTTTTGCTTCTCACTGTCTCTTTCCACACGTTTCTTGCTTCTTTCTACACCTCTGTTGCTTCTTTTAGCTATTCTCTTGCCTCTTTGTTCACTTCTCTTGCTTGCTTCTGCACCACTCTTGCCTCCTCTTGCACCTCTGATGGCTCTTTCTGTATCTCACCTTCTCCTTTCTACACTTCTCTTGTCTCTTTCTTCACCCCTGTTGTTTCATTCTGAACTTTCCATGCTTCTTTCTGTACCTGTCTTTCTTCTTTCTGCACCCCTGTTGTGTCTTTATGTACCTCTTTTGTCTCTTTCTGCACTTTTATTGCCTTTTTCTGCACCTCTCTTACCTCTTTCTGCACGTCTGTTGCCTCTTTCTGCAACTCATTTGCTTCTTTCTGCACCCCTGTTGTGTCTTTCTGCACTCGTCGTCCCTCTTTCTGTACCTTTCCTGCCTGTTTTTGCATCTCACTTGCCTGTTTCTGCACTTTTCCTACTTCTTTCTCCACCTCTGTTGCTGCTTTGAGCAATTCGCTTGCCTCTTTGTACACCTCTCTTGCCTCTTTTTGCACCTCTGTTGGCTCTTTCTGCACCTCACTTGCTCCTTTCTACACTTATTTTGCCTCTTTCTGCACCTGTCTTTCTTCTTTCTGCAAGTTTTTTACATGGCGATTCATGCTGGCTGTACCAATAGAGTACTTTTTAGAGGGGTTCCCCTTAAAAGAGTAACGTCACAGATCTTGCACGTTACCTTTGGCGCGTTCACCTTCTTCTGTCCCTCAGGATAAGTAATAAACTTCCAGATGAAAGCGTTTAAGCCTCTTTTTCTGAGGGGGCTCAGCAACAAATTCTTCCTCAGAGGAATGTTCTGATGGAGTTTGAGGAAGACCAGCCATTGCAGAGTTTGGTTCTAAAGGACTGCAGCTCCCCAGAATAGATGCTGCTTCGGAGAAAGTCCAAGTAGAATGATCAAAATGGGAGGGGTCTTTCAACAATTGGAATAGGAAGTATTATGAACCAATGAAATCTTTTCTTTTAAAGTCACATGGCTTTGCGTACGCTCACGGTGCGCTTACGGAGCTCTTACGCTGCGAGTACGTACGACATACCGCCGTGATTTCCATAATTGCTTTTCAAAGTAATATACGGTTATTAAAAGTTTAACAAAATTATTTTTATGATTATCCTAGATAATGTCTTCCCTTAATATGTACATTAAATACATAAATATATGATTTTGTACAATAAGAAACTTTCGAGGCGTGCGCGTACGGGGCGCCGTATATTATGTCACACGGAAGCGTTGATGCGACGCGTAACATCAAAGCGTATTCGTAATGTATGCGTGGGTACGCGCAGAGTACGATTTGCAGTACAAAGTATGGTGAGATCACCGTGCGCGTACGGTACGATTATCAAAAAAAAAAACAATGAAAAAGGAATTATATGGAATTTAATTTTATTATATTGAAAAAAAATGTAATTAATAAACAAAATATTTTTTAATTTCGTTTTGTTATTATTTTACATTAAAATATGAAATATAAATTAAAAAATAAAATAAATATAAATATTTATAATAAAAACAAAAAAAATTAGTATAAAAACAAAGAAATATAATAATTAATACATTTAACAATTATCATTTACAAAACCTTTAAAATTCACTGAAAAAACCATAGGTTTCACACACATTATAGTTAGGAATTAGCATTTAAAAAACCTTTGAAATTCACTGAAAAAACCATAGGTTTCACACATGTTATAGTTAGTTGGACATTTCACTCATAGAAAACCTTTGTATGAGTGAGATATATATATATATATATATATATATATATATATATATATATTACCTACTGGCGGTCGCCAGTAGGTATATATAGTTAGGATTTTTTCTCTATGGGTTTTTTGAAAATTCTATGTCTAATAACTTTGGCGTTTGTGGATGGAATTGGCTGAAATTTTCAGCAAAATGGAACATTTTGTTTCTGAGCAGCCACTGGAAATTTGGGGGGAGTTGGTCCAGGGGGGGCCGAGAAAAAAGGGGGGTCCCAAAACGTGTTTTTAACATTGAGTTTTCCATAGGGCGGTTAGCCTCACTTTTAGCCCGAACGGCTGAATGGATTTGCTCGAAACTTGGCAAAATTGTAGGGACTGGTAGCCCGATGTGCCTTTTGTAGGTCTCAATATATGTGCTCCAGTGGATTTTGAGAAATTAACGTTTAAAAAAAGATATATATCTGTAAGCGCGGACCAGGCAGCGCCCCGGTACGCGTACTTGACGCGTAACGGAACTTCGCGTAGCGAAGTTGATTGGCTCTCCGGTGTCTGTCAACATTCTAAACAGTCCGGAGCGGCCGCCATCTTGTCTCTCGGTAGGATCGAGTGACAAGAGGAGGACAAAACAAAGGGGGAAATGACCATAAGGGGGCATAGTAGATCCTCCCTGACCCCCTAGGTTTGATGTGGAGGCTTTAAAGGGGCCCCGCTAAGCAAAAAAAAAACATTTTTTTTTGTTTTTTTTCGTGGTTAGCGCCCGGTACGCGAACCGGGAAGCGTTCTGGGGAGCGTATCACAATGAAAAATGAATGATAGACTTTTCAAATGCTGTATGTTAATTGATCGTTGGTTTTGTTGATTATTTTTTATTTATTTTTTTTTAAGCTTTTTTTATTGTGTTTCATAATTTATTAAACTTTCTAACATTTCATTGTCAGAAATTTCATAATAATCATGGAATATAGATTGTAGTCTCTGAGGTTGTAAAATGTCCTCATTTGCAAGGAGGTTATCTACTGCTTGTACACATTGCAGTAGTTCTTGGTCCCAAGTTTCATCCATAAATTCAATCTCATTTGGATCAATGATTTCTGTGTTGGACTCTGGAAGGACAATTTCAAATGAAATGTTTTGTTCACTTTCCATTTTTCCTGAAATTTGCATAAAAAAATATATATTAGTAGAGGTAGGGCACTGTTGGGATTAATTTTAGATAGGCAGTTTTTAACAGAGAATTTATCTTTGGGCAGTGTATAGTATCAGAGTGGAAGTAGGAATATAAAAAAGTGTATCTAAATTTATAAGTACTACAGAGGGATAGTATATAACTAACAGAAAAAGTTTGCCATATTAACTTAAAGTGCACAATATACTTCAGTTTTAAAAATAACAACTTACCTTTAAAAAGAAGTTGAAGTTATTAATGAAAATCCTATTGAAATGTACACCAGGAAGTAGTAGTCAAAATGGCTGTGTTTCCTTCTCTTCCTTTATATATATTCGGGTACATAACCAATCAAATGTCAGGTAAAAAAAAGTAGAAAATGAAAGTAACATTTTAATTGGTTGTCAATTCCAACACTTCAGATGTGTTTTGTGAAGTAATTTACCTCACGGTATTTAGAGAGGTCTACAGGCTAAATGGCTAAATGGAATTCCAATCAAATTTGTGAAAATGGTAGGGATTGGTATGTAGTATGAGCTAATCTATATTTGGTGAAATTGTCTCAAGTGGCTTTTGTGTGAACTACTTTCCCACCTTTTTTGATGGTGCGCTTCCCAGGAAGCGACCCGGTACGCGAACCGGTGAGCGCCCTGGTACGCGAACCTTAAGCGTAACGGGAGTCCACCATTTTGTGTTTCGGTCGAATTATGATACAAGATGGAGGGCAAATAATGTTCAGAATAGGTAGAAGGGGGCACGGTAGACTTATCTTGACCCCCTAGGTTTTGTGAGGGTGGCTGAGGAGGCCCATATGTGCGAAAAAAAAACATTTTTTTTAAAAATTTCGCGAGGTTAGCTCCCGGTACGCGTACCGGGTAGCGCCCCAGGGAGTGTACTTTGTTGAAAATTAGTGAAAAAAGTTAGAGTAAAATAATAATTGTGAGTGATTAGATGTAGGGTAGCTCTGAGAAGAGCTTTTGGGTTTATGGTACATTTTGGTACTTATAAGTAGGTACCAATGCACATTTTTAAATTCAGAGTGAAAACTCTGTTGCCCTCATCTGAGAAGTGAACTCCATCTCCTCTGTAGATATCTTGCATGTAGTAACGCAAGTTATTGTTGTACAGGGAGCCCATTCCATGGTCTCTCATGTAAGCTGAAACAGATTTGTTTACATGCTTCCTCGACTTCTCAATTTGTGGACAAAATTGGTTTGACCACCTCCATTTCTGTCTTTGGCATATATTTGAATATACCAAGGCAGTCTGAGGAAAAAGTGCCATTAATTGCTCAAAGGTGTCCTTTAAAAGCATTTCCAGACCTACACCAGTCAAAGTGCCCAAGTCATTACCTCCACAGTGCACAATTAACAGGTCAGGTTTTGGCAAATGCATAAAGGTTTTCACCAATGGTATCAATTGGTGACATTTTAATCCTCTGTGGCCAAACCACTTAATTTCCACATCTTGTAAATTGAGGTTAGGTAAATTCCTGCTTTCAACGTACCTTTGAGCCCAGTGAATATAACTATGACCAACAATCCAGACAGAAAACATGGTGAGAGAAGGTTCTCCTGCAGTCAGATGAAGTGTGGCAATGAAATGGCAGTTGAAAAAATGTGAGTTTGAAATGAAAAAAACTGTGGAGTTTCTGTGTTCATGAAGTAGTAACAGTGATTGGTGGATTTTGATTGATGAAAACAGAAAGTTAGGGTGTACAGATGTGTTGTTTGAAAGATGTATTTTGAGTGGTCAATAAAAAATCATTAAATGAAAGAAAGCACTGGATATGCAGGTGCACTGAGAGTTCAGAGTTCAATTGCAACATTGTTGTGTGAATTTGCAAACACCAGAGTTTCTCCAAGAGGTGGTTGCTATGGAAAATAGGCAGAAAGGGCAGAGGGGGAAGGGTTTTCATTTGAAAAAAAGTGAGGGAAGAGTTTTGATTGGGTGACATGAGAAATATGTGTGAAGAATTACACCATTTCTGTGCTTTTGATAGCTGCAGACTCTGGAGTGCATACCTTTTGCTCTGCTGAAGACAAATTGGTGTGTTTCTTAGACTGTTTTCAAACTCAAAGTATTTGCTAAGGTGAGAAAATATTTCTTTACTTTAGATAGAGAATAGTGTGCTTTAAGGAGAAAATTATGATTTATGTGGCGCAAATTGCTTGTAAATATGCTCTCACATGTGCATGGAAAATTTTGATTTTGAATGTTTGTGTGACATAGCCATGTTAAAAGTGACGCAACCATGCTGGAAAGCCAATCAAAAAATGATTTCATGTGTTTTAATGACATTTTAAGTCATTTTCTGATGTGCAGTGTTTAGAAATTATGATTTGAAAATCGTTTTTGTGGAAAAGGAATTGTTTTTAAATTCATGACAAGGATATAATGGTGTATGGTTCTTTATAAGGCAATTGACTGTTCCTGATGTTATTTTTCTCATTTTAGTGTAAGACCTTTCTCTGTGGCGCAAATTGCTTGTAAATATGCTCTTACATGTGCATGAACATTTTAATTATCAATGTTTGTGTTACATAGCCATGATAAAAGTGAACCAACCATGCAGGAAAGCCAATCAAAAAACGCTTTCATGTGTTTCAATGACATTTTAAGTCATTTTCTCATGTGCAGTTTTTTGAAATTATGATTTGAAAATCGTTTTTGGGAAAAAGGAATTGTTTTTAAATTCATGAGAAGGACATAATGGTGTATGGTTCTTTATAAGGCAATTGACTGTCCCTGATGTTATTTTTCCCATTTTAATGTCAGACCTTTCTTTGTGGCGCAAATTGCTTGTAAATATGCTCCCACCTGTACATGGAAAATTTTGATTTTGAATGTTTATGTTACATAGCCATGTTAAAAGTGACCCTACCATGCAGGAAAGCCAATCAAAAAACGCTTTTATGTGTCTTAAGGACAATTTAAGTAATTTTCCCATGTGTAGTGTTTTGAAGTTATGATTTGAAAATCGTTTTTGAGGTAAAGGAATGTTGTTAAAATTTATGTTCGCCATATGCCCCCAAATTTCTTTTTCAGGGTTGCAGCAGGGTGTTCTTGAGACACCCCTGCACCTTTGGAATAAATTCCTAATTTGTGATGAGCAAATTGTTAATCGCAAATTGCACCTTCATTTATATGAGCCTCCTAGCCCATGGAAATGAATGGGTAATTTGCAATTAGCAATTTTCTCAAACAAATTTGGAATGGTAAAGAATCGCTATTTATTCCTTAAAATTCGCTTTTTTGGAAATGCAAAATAGTTATATGATACATATGGCGGTTGATGTCTAACAAGATAAGAAGCTTATGGATACATTTATGATGACTGGTGCAATGAAGTAGAAATCACTTACTTCATTGGTAGGCCTTTACAATAAATTATCTCCTCTGTATTCTTCATCAAGCGTAACTTTAATCTGCAATCCTGAGTAGGCCTCACCTTAAACAAACCTCTGGATAGGCCACATCTTATTGTCATCCTGATTTAATCATTTATAATGCTAGGGACAGATTTATGATAGGTGTATACCTCTTTTGTGCCACTTAGAAAACATTGTCCATGGGGAAATGACTTAAAATGTCATTAAGACACATGAATGTTTTTTTTTAAAACGTTTGCAATTTTTTTGGGTCACTTTCAACATGGCTATGTGTCTGAAACAGTCAAAATCTAAATTTGCAATGCCCAGGTGGGAGCATATTTACAAGGAATGTGCTTCATGGGGAAAGGTCTTATAATGTAATATGGGAAAAATGACATTAGAGATACTGAAATGCCTTATAGAGAAGCATACACCATTATGTCCTTGTCATAAATTTGCAAACCATTACTTTTCCCCAAAAACGATTTTCAAATTATATTTTGAAAACACTGCACATGTGGAAATTACTTAAAATGTCAATAATTCAAAATTTGTGATTCCTTAAATGCAATGTATCAAAAAAAAATATGTAAAAAATGATATTAAGGATTTGGAAACTACCACCAACTTCTAGTTTGTGGTAATTTGCGAATTCTTTTCAAAAAGCATTTAAAAAAAAAAAAAAAAAAAGGTCCCATATGACGCCCATACATGCCATTAGGGCATGTAGGTGTGCCATGTGCTCCCAAATTTCTTTTTCAGGGGTGCAGCAGGGTGTTCTTGAGATACCCGTGCACGCTTGAAAAAAATCCTATTTTGTGATGAGCTAATTGCTAATCACAACTTGCAACATTAATTCCTATGAGCCTCCTAGCCTATGGAAATGAATGGGTAATTTGCAATTAGCAATTTGCTCATTGCAAATTAGGAATAGTAAAGAATCGCTATTTATTCCTTAAAATTTGCTATTTATAATATGTAAAATATTTTGATGATACATATGGCAGTTCATCTGTAACAAGATAAGAAGCTTAGGGATAGATTTATGATGAGTGGCGCATCACCAGGGATGTGACAGTCATCCTGCGCCACTGTTCCGCCACCCATGTTGTGCTGCATTTACAATGCGGCGCAGCATGGGGCAAAAACGGCACAGATGCGTGACGCATCTGTGCCGTAAAGGTGGCGCATTGCTGGAGTTGTATCGTAAGTGCGATGCAGCTCCAGCAAGGCTCAGGGGTGCCCCATCTATACAATGCTGCGTCAAGACCTATGCCAGCTTCAAGCAGGCGCAGGGTTTTGAAGCAGCTTTCTCCTATCTGATTGTAAATGCGGCACACCATGGGTGGTAAAGCAGTGGTGCACATTACCTGGTGCATGCCTGGGGATGTGCCATTTAATATAAATCTGCACTTTAACATTTGAGTATGTGCAGGGGACACAGAGTCGTTGAGGCTTATCCAAGGTTAAGAACAGATGAGTCCTGTTCAGTGAAAAATTAGACATAGGCTTCACCTGCTCAGCATCGCTGGACATGGCTAAATAATAGCTGCAAAATGTTACTCTTGTTAAATAATTTTACTATTATAATCTGTGAGATTTGTCTCTTACTCTGCAACATCTCATTGTTGTTGTCTTTCTTTAAAGATAAAGACAACCTCAACATGAGCGACAATCTGCAATCAGTTGATTTTGACCTCATCATTGAACTTGTAATTGAAACATCAGTGGATGTTGATCCATTGGATGATTTAAATCCTGAGGATGAAGAAGAGCGTGATGAGGATGCAGATTTGTCCGAATTATATGATATAGGATGGGAAGCTGACCTGCTTGAGCCTTTGGAATTATAAACATTTATTTTTAAAATTTATAATCAATAAAAAGTAAAAAGGTAAACCGTTTAATTTAAAAAATAAAGACACCTTCAAAAACAGGTTATGTGTAGTGTCTTCAATAAAATATTAAAATATGCTCATAAAATTAGATCAGATTCACATATAAAATAGCATAGGTAACATAAATATAAATGTCATTTCTTTTCTGGTATTTCTGTATTGTAAATTTGCAAGGACTAAAAAATCTTCTATTTAAAATGTCAAGTAGTGTGTTAAGTTTTTGATCACTGTTATTGTTTTACTGTTTGGTAATAATGTTTAATAACATTTTTTATTATATTTTTCCTCAGATTCAACTGCAGATCATTTCAAAATTTAAATATGCCTACAAAAATAAGAGAGATAAAGGCTGCAAAACGTCAAAGACAGCAGGAGAAAAAAAAAACGCAGCAGTCCTCTAACAAAAAGATTTCTCAAGCCATGAAGAAAGCACCGGGTAAGAGCTCTAAATATTTCATAAGAAATATTTCTAATAAAAAAAATATTAGTACAGAAAATGTTTCAATCCATAACATGAGAAATAAATCAAATGGAAAGAAAAGGACAAATGAAAATGTTACTGCTAGAGCAAGAGATAAATCTGTGCATGATAGTAGAAGGAAACAACAGTTTAGGGAGATTCGTAAACGAATGTTCCGTAACAGGATAATTGGCAATTTGTTAAAAAATATTAAGAAAGGTCAACAGAAATTAGTTTTTTATAGGAGAAAAAAAAAAGTTGAGAAAGTTATTGATCAGGCTTTTGAAATTAAACGTAAGTTATTTATTTTGATAATCAATAGAATTAGGAAGCTAAACAAGGCAATTTTTGATTTCAAAAGAAATAGTAGATGGAAGAGAATAGTTAATCGTAGTAATTTTTGTGAAGTTTTTTCTGGAGAATGGATACATAGTTCAAGCTGTGAGGCATTTTTTAATGAAGAGAGTTATTTCCAGGATAATGATTTGGTGCATGCAGTTGACATCAGTGGTCGTGCTTATGAAGTGAAAGATGGTTGTCCAGTTGAAAAAGAAAAACTTGTGACAACAGAGGCAGAAGAGTTGTTAGGTAATGAGGTTTTAGGAAGACGTGCTAAGGGTCCTGTGTACACCTGGAAGTGTAGTAGTATTTGCAGTGTGCGACAGGATTCCATCAATTTGCTTTGTGATTTTGTACGGACATTTAACAAGAAAAGTTTGAAGCAGAAAATAAGGTTGTTGCAAGAATTAGATCCTTGCAGAGTGAGAGAAGTGACAGGTTTGCATGGTCATTCACTGGCTTGTCTTTCCAGGAGAGTATGCCAGAGTGTTTTTCATCATTTCAGGATGCTAGCAGTGCATCATAACAAAGTGAGGAAGTTAGTTAGACTGTTGTATTATGCTAAGAGTCCAGCAATTATGCTGAAACAATTATGCGCTGCTCTTTTGCATGGTTCTGAAATAGATGTGAAGAATATATGTGAAGAAATTGAGTTTTGTTACTTTGGAAGTAAAGAGGAGAATGTTGAAATTGAGCAAGAAGTAGAGGGTCATTTGGAAGATAGTGTACATGTTTCCAGTACAGATAATTTCCAGAGGGAAATTGCGACGTTTGACATGAAATCAAGTGAGAGGCCTAATTTCACTTGTGTGTGTTGTAGACGCACTTATTATAAGAATCAGACTAAGTTAGTGGATTTATATGCAAAAAGTGAAAGGGAAAATAATAGTGAATGGAAGGATTTTGCAACATACTTGATGGTAGAAAATTGTTTTGATTTGGGATTGGATCAACGTGTGTGTACTTATTGTTGTAACAAATTAAAACAAAACCAGATGCCTGCTAGAGCAGTTCATAATAATCTGGAATTGGTTGAGATTCCTTCTGAATTGAAGGACTTAAATACTTATGAATCTATTTTGATTCAAAGTATCCATCCCTTTCAGGCTATTGTAAGAATGGAGCCAAAGACAGGGAAATTGCCTCCATCAGATTTACAGAGAGGATTAAAGGGAAGAGTTGTTTATTTGCCTCTAGATTTCAAGAAAAACATTAACACAATTGGAGTAGAAAAAGTGGAAGAGGAACCTCTGGTTATCTTAGTTAATGGGGTTCCGACAAAGAATAAGAAAATATGGCAAGATTTAGTAGATGTTAGGAAAGTTAAAAAGGCAACATTGTATTTGAAAAAAAATAATAAATACTATAAGAATGTATATGTTGCAGAAGAGGAAGTAAGTGAGGAAGAGGATAGCGATTTGTGTGCTGGTCAAATTGAGAAAGTAGAACCCTCTACTAGTGAGGAAATATATGAACATTATAGTGTTCATCCTTTGCATTCAAAGGAAGTCATGGGGAATGCTATTGAGTTGTTTCAAATGAAACAAGCCAAAGGGAGTCCCATTAGTGTTTGGGAGGAAAGTTTGGAAGCTCGGTGTTTCCCACAGCTTTTTCCAACAGGTCAGGGAGGAAGATATGATGAGCGACCTCATCAAATTCCTGCTTCTGAATACCGGACTTTGCGATTGTATGCAGGAGATGCTAGGTTTCGACAATGCATTCCTTATTTGTTTCATCTCCTGTTTGAAAGCGATCTGTCTGGACTGTCATATGCAGTGAACCACATCTTGAAAAGTGGTATACACATGCAAAACATCTCGGCAAGTGATTTTATGGATAAAGTGAATGTCCAAGATAGTATTTTGGATTCTCACCTGATTAATCTCATGGCGTGTCAGCGTGGTACTAATGAGTACTGGTACCGTCGTCATGGTGATTTAAAATGTATGCTGAGGAACTTAGGTACTCCCACATGGTTCCTCACTCTGAGTTGTGCCGAGTATGGCTGGGAAGACTTACTTCAATTTCTACGAGAGGCAAATGCTAACGTAGAAAACATCGAATTCAAGACACCCGGAGAACTGTGCTCTTTGGATCCAGTCAATGTATGTAGGTACTTCAATCATAGATTTGAAGCTATGATGTCTTTCATCATGAATAAGAAGAATCCACCTCTTGGAGAGGTGTTGGATTTCTTCTGGAGAAAGGAGTACCAAGCAAGAGGTGCTCCTCATATACATATGTTGCTGTGGATCAAGGATGCACCTAAATTTGGAACGGATCCAGAAGACTCAGTGATGAGTTTCATCCAACAGTATTCTACGTGTGCTGTTCCAAACGCAAAGGAGAAGAAAAGCCTAAGAGAAAAAGTTCTGCGTTTCCAAAGCCATCGATGTGGAAAGTACTGCCGTCGTAAATTCCGAAACAAAGACAAGTTCTACACCAAATGTCGTTTCGGCTTTCCACGACCGGTGATTTCTAAAGGAAGAGTAAACAGTTTGATGTCTTCGCTGCGACATAATGTGATGAAGAAATCACCTAAAAACACTTACAATTTGAAGAGGAACGAAGAGTCCAAGTACATCAACGACTACAACCCGGTGATTTTGTCCATGTGGAATGCTAACATGGATATACAGTTTGTGGCTGATAACTGTATGGCTGTGGCTCGGTATGTGACGTCTTACATCACCAAAAAAGAGAAGACAGAATTGAAGGATATGTGGGAGGACATTTCCCATGAAAAGAGCCTCAGCAAGAAGTTGTACAGTTTCAGTCTGAAGATGTTGTCGCATCGAGAAATCGGAGCGTACGAATGTTCTGACCGGTTGTCTTCAGCAAGTCTCTATGCCAAGTCCAGGAGTATCGTTTGGGCGAGTCTTGGTCTTGCTGCAACGCGTAATCGAGTTCTCAAACCTGTGCGGGAAATTGAGTATTTGGCGGAAAAGGAGCCAAACAGTACCGACATTTTGAAGACAAACATGTTGGATACATATTATCCAAATCGAAGCAGTCACCTAGAGAATGTTTGTCTGTATGAGGTTCTGCAAAATTACATGTTCAAGAGGAACATCAAAGAAGATACTGAGAAAGGAGTGTATGCTGTAATAGGAAGTGAGGGATGTCTGGTCAAGCAAAGAAAATGCCACTTGATAAACCATCGAAAATTGAGTGGCGAATCTCCTGAAAAAAAGGAGTTTTTCTATTTAGCACTTTTGCAACTTTTCAAGCCTTGGCGTGCAGAAGAGGAACTGCTTGGAGATTTCCTCTGTTACGAAGACTCTTTCAATGCCGCCAAGGAGACCATAGAATGTCCTGCTTTTCCCAAATATGTAGAAATGTTGAATGCGGAAATTGAGCAGGAAGCAACGATTGCAGCCGAGATTGCCAGAGACAGTTCTCAGGACAGTCAGAGTTCTGCTTCATTGAGTCAGGATCCACTAGGAGGACCTCTTATTGAAAATGAAGCTGCCACTGCTATGAATGAGGTGGAAAGAGCCATGGCACATGCTCAAGAGGATGCGGTTAACTTAGAAGAGTTGGAAAGGCAACTCAACGTTGAGCAGAGGAAAATATATGACGAAGTTACCATGCAAATTGATCATGGATTAAGTCATGATAAGAAAGAGTGCTCATGTACGTCGTTGAAGCCTGTCCGACTGTACGTGAGTGGAGAAGCGGGAACTGGAAAAAGTTTCCTCATTAAAGCAATTTCATGCTATTTGCAGGAAAGGACAGAGTCATCGCTGTCTTGTGTTGTCACTGCTCCAACTGGACTGGCAGCACATAATATTAAAGGGATTACTTTACATCGTTTACTGATGCTGCCAGTGGAGCATGACAACAAATTAGAATATCACAAGCTATCTGGAGATGCTTGTTTTGAAGTTTCAAGAATCTTGAGGAAAATGAAACTTCTTATCATTGACGAAGTAAGCATGGTTTCCAATGTCATGCTTGCCTTTGTGCATTTGAGGATGCAAGAAGTTCTCAAAACAGAGTATGATGTGTTATTTGGTGGCAAACACATCATTGTTTTCGGAGATCTTCTGCAGCTGACACCAGTGAAAGGGCAACCTGTGTTCAAAATGCTCACGCATGAAGATACCAGGAAGTGCCTAGGCAGCATTGGCAACGTCAATATATGGTTAAACTTCAATTATGCTGAACTGCATGAAAATATGCGTCAGGCAAAGGATGAAGTTTACAAGACTATTCTACAAGATGTTAGAATTGGAAAAGTGACCGAGCATGGGAAAGAAGCTTTACATGCACGATTACTGTCAAATTTATATCCAGAACAAGATGTTGTGCCTGAGAATATTTTTCAGAAAATTACTGATAAGAAATCTGGAATATGTTTGATGCCAACTCTTGCAGAATGTGCCAAATTTAACAACAAAATGTTGCATTTAGAAAAGCAAGAGATTGTGAAAGTGGAAGCTATTGATAGAGTAGAGCATATGGGATCAACAATTATTTTGTCTGAGAATCTGAAAACAAAATTGGATTCATTAGAGAAGAGTATATCTAAAACTGCAGGTTTTGAAAAGACTCTGAATGTGTGCTTGAACTGCCGTATAATTTTAAGAAGGAATTTACATGTTGAAAGAGGTCTGGTAAATGGATCAATGGGTAATGTTGTTGATTTTGTGAAATACAGAAATAGAGATGGAATTGAATTTTTAAAAATTAAATTTGATGGCATTGAGGAAGTACAGCTAATTGCTCGTTGTTCTGCTAGATTTTTGCTTGTAAAAGACTTATATGTTCGCCGTAAGCAGTTCCCTGTTTGCTTGGCATATGCGGTGACAATTCATAAATCGCAAGGTTTAAGTGTAGACACTGCATTGGTGAATATTGGCAGTTCTGTGTTCAAGGAGGGTATGGCATATGTGGCATTGTCACGAGTTAGAACTTTATCGGGATTGTACTTGATTGAGTGTGATGTCAGAAACATTTGTGCAGATCTAGATTGTGTTAAGGAATACAATAGGTTAAGAAGAGAGTATGCGCCACATTTGCCTCAGTTTCCTTTGTTTGAGAAACGTCTGGTAGGCCGGAAACGAAGAAATGAGAACAATACTGGGGAGGTTGTAGCAAAAAGACAAAAAGTGAATGAACCTAAAATTACAAGCAGAAACAAAGAGGATTCTGTTGAAGATGTTGTTGGTTTTCAGTTTGAAAACAGTTCTGGTGTCAACTGCTATGCTAATGTAGTAATTAATGTTTTGTTTTCTCTAAAAAATGTAAAAGAAGAGATTGTGGTCAATTCTGATCAAAGATTTTGCAGTTTGTTAAATTCTGTGTTAGAGAAATGTACCACTGATAGAAGAAACATAGAAAGTGTGTCTGAAATTAGAAATCTGTTAGATAGATGTTCAGGCCAAACACAATTCTCTCAAAATATTCAGCAAGATTGTCAGGAGTTTTTAATGTATATGCTTGATGTATTACATGCTGAAGGTGTAGATGTAGATCAGCTGTTTGGGCTTTCTTATCAATGGCAGCATGACTGCGAGAACTGTATGGTATCAAGTACTACTAGTGTAGACTCAGAAAGATTTATATATTTAACTTTGCCAGACAGTAAATCAGTCTCCTTTAATAAGCTAGTAAAAGCTGCTAATCACAACATGGAGTGTAGCCAATGTAAATCTGAAATGATGTCCACATTATTTATACGAACATATGGCCAGTACGTCATTTTAATGTTCCAACGATGTAGGCCTGATGGAACAAAATTGACAACTTTAATAAAAAATGTTGTAGCTTCGCAGTTGTCAATATCAGGAAGGACTTTTGTAACTACAGCAATTATATATCATGACGGCCCTTCAATATCATCAGGACATTACACAGCTTATTTAAAGTCTAGAAATGGCTGGTCATTCTGCAATGATTCTGTTTTAATTTTCAAAAAAAAATTGCCGTATGACCTTAAAAACTCTTACCTGGTGTTTTTAAAACCAAAATTTTAGGAAAATAATCTCGGGATATGATCTGTGGAATTTCAAGAAGTTCTAATGGCTCCTACACAATTTGGCCTTGAGGATAAGTGTAGTTCAGAGACATAACTTCTAATCATAGGATTGGACATCATGGAGATGTATGTGCACTTTAAATGAGTTCAGAAAAACTGTTTCTTTTCATAAGCTAATTGAAGCAGCCAATCAAAACATGGAGTAGAGGGAATGTAAGTCTGCAATGCTGTCTACTGTTTTACATTGCTTTGTGATTAAAAGTGATGTAGAGAATTAAATAATTGTAGTACTCATAGAGGTAGTGTAAGTCTGCTTCATATTAAGCAGTATCAGTGTCATAGGAAATGTAGAACATGACTGAGCAAGAAGGGGAAGATATTACTATTCCAGGATTGTGAAAATGATCTTCAACATTTTAATTCTGAAAGTTGCGGAAATGCCAAATGATGGGATTGGCTTACAAGAAATCCAAGAGTTATAAATATCTCTGACTAGATTTGGCCTTGTGGAAAATAGTGGTAGAGAGCAAGAAGTCATTTATTGCATGTAACGTGTTTTTAAAAACGATGGAGGTTTTCTTTCAGAAAGTGGCGGGCTGAAAGTAATAACAGCACAAAAGAGTGTAAGCTGTTCATAGGACATCCTTGGACGTCATGGAAAGTAAGTTAACTTTAAGGAGTTCTGAATTTTAATTTCTGATGTTGTATGGGTTTTTTAAACACAATCATTTTGATTGTGTTTTTTTTTCCCCGCTGTTACATGATGAATACCTTCAAGTCACTGTTTTTAGTGAATTTTGATACATTCTGAGAACAGCAAAAATAAACCATTTAACATGTATAATTAATTCTGTACTGTTTGCATTTATGATGTATATGTAGAACTGTGTAGGAGGCATGGAGAAGGTGAGTTTTCTGTAAGTGTTAAATTTATTGTATGCAGTGCTGCACTTCTACGTATTCTTTCATATGCTGGACTACATCTGCACAATGAGATACCTAAGCAAAGGAAACACAAGTGATGTGATTGTGAAATGAGCAAAATAAATTGCACATATTTCAATTACATCACCTGTGTTTCCTATCATTACGAATCACATTGTGCAGATCAAGTTTAGGTCTGTCCAGGGAAACATAGGAGGTTTCTACTTTGTTGAAGAGTGCAGTGGACATGACTCACTTCATTAGTAGACTTTCACAGATATTATCTCCTCTGTACACTTCAACAAGTGTAAATCTCATCTTGAACTCTGAGTAGGCCTCACCTCAAACAAATCTCTGGATAGGAGACATGTTATTTGCATACTGAAGCGACACTTTTCTGAAACAAGAGCAATGCAAAAGATGCACCATGTTTTAAGATAGGCCTCACTTCATCTGCATCAAGATACTGTTAGTTTAAAATGTATATCTTTAGGATTGTGTAGAGGACCTGGAGAAGCAGAAGCTTCTGTCAGTGTCAAAGTTGTTGAAAAACTATTTGTCCTTCAATATTTTCCCTTGTCTTTTGTAATTTTTAAATACATATTTTAATTTTTTTCAAATGTTGGTTCTCTCTTTCACAGATTGAAAGTATAGAAATAAAATGTGATTAATTTAACGGCAATTACAAGGTAAATAGTTGTACTCTTTTCGTTACATTTCTATCACATTCACCTACTATTAGATCCACTGCTTCACTTCTTTAATCCTCAGTTTCCTGCCTTTGCTACTTTCCTCATTCCTTTCTCTATTACCTATTTACTCAACTCCTTCCACTCTTTTTCTCAGTCCCTCTGTTCTCATAGTTCCTCAGTCTTGTTCACTCACTCCATCTCTATTACTCTTAGTGTCTGTGAATTACTTTCCCAACTTTTTTTTTTTTGGACCGCTTCCCGGGAAGTTGCCCGGTTCGCAAACCAGCAGCGTTATGGCAGTCCACCATTTTGTGTTTCGGTCGAATCAAGATATAAGATGGAGGGCAAATAATGTTCAGAATGGGTAGAAGGGGGCACGGTAGATGTATCTTGACCCCCTTGGTTTTCTGAGGGTGGCTGAGGAGGACCATAGTTCTTCACTCTTGTTCACTCTCTCTGTTTCTATTAATGTCACTGTTTATGACTGATCAAAAAAATGTTTTTTAAAAAAGAACAGTAACTATAAGGGAAGGAAATAGACAGTTATGTTAAAAGAAAGACAGCTATAGGGAGTAAACTAAGGATACTGTTACCTACAATCCACTGCTGTTGATGTTACTGACCATGTCATGAATGATGTAATATGTGACATCATCAGCAGTGGATTGTAGGTAACAGTATCCTTAGTTTACTCCCTAGAGCTGTCTTTCTTTTAACATAACTGTCTGTTTGCTTACCTTATACTTACTGTTCTTTTTTTTAAAAAATATTTTTTTTGGTTAGCTTCCGGTACGCGTACCGGGTAGCGCTCCGGGAGCGAACTAAGAGAAATAGAGGTTGGCAGAGTTCCAAATATTCTACCAATTTTTTTATAATGGGGAGTTAGTTCTGAAAAGAACTTTTTTTTTTATGTTTTTGTTGTTTTATATTTTTTTTAGTATTTTTTGAACATTTTTTTACTTTTTTTGTATTTTCTGAACGTTTTTAAATTTTTTTTGGTTTTTTGGGGGAGGGGGGGAAACAAAAACGATCCATTATAAAGGGCTCAACAGGAGCAAAAAAAAAAAAAAGAATTTATTTTTTGGTGCGTTTCGTACAAACATTAATATGATTTTGAATTGCTCGCAAAATCAAAGTGATGCTACTTTCTCTGTAGCAGATGAAAGTGCCACATTCCACGCACACTTGCTTTACGTGCCCAAACAACATTTGGATGTTTGCGATCATCTCCCTCGCCTCTGGTCCCGACACCTCTGGAACCACCGATCTTCTTGCCATTGGGAGGGGATTTTGTTGTTCGTCACGTAGCTGGGCAGCACTATAATTATTTGGGTGCCACCTACTCATATGCCGATGCATAGTATGATTGCCATAACTGTATTTTTTATCAGTGCCCCTTGACAATCTATCACCGCATATGCGGCAAAACACGTAACGTGCATTCACTTTCTTTTGCCCCTCAGGAATTCTGTAGAATTGCCAGATGTAATTCTCCTTTCGATTGTACCTCCTGGGCTCCTCTGGCAAAAACTCATGCTCTTCCTCCTCTTCCTCCTCTTCCTGTTCTTCCTCTTCTTGCAAAATTACTTCTGCAGGTGGTCCTCTCTTTCTTGGATTTGGTGGAGGTGGTGGGCTAGCACCAGCTGAAGCTACTAATGAAGCCATCTCAAAGTCTCAATAAAGGGTCTTTCTCTCACCAAGATGAAAGTCAGAGTGATGAAAGAAGGAGGGGTTTTCATCATTTGGGAAAAACAAAAGTTCTAAACCAATGAAAAGTGTCCATTTTAGATCACATGACCTTGTATTACATCATTAGGAAACCAAAAGTGAAATGAACCAATGAAAAGTGTTATTACCGAGTCACATGACCTGCTATGTTTACATTACGCGGTCGGCGCCGCGCCGCGGATCGCTTCCGGTTCGCGTACCGGTGCGCTTCCGGGTACGCGAACGTAGCACGTAATATGACGTATTACGCGAGAACGCGAAACGTCATGCTGACGCGAAGCGTCACGATGTTGTTTTGTAACGCGAGAGGTGCGCAAAAGGAACGTTTACCAGTTCGCGTACCGGGTCGCGCCTCCGGATTGAGCTAACGGGAAGCTAACCGGTACGCGTACTGGGAGCGAAACAAAAAAAAATAAAAAAAAAATTGTATAAAAAACATGTAAAAAATATTTTTCTTTTTAAAGAATAATACATTGTAAAGGTTTTGATATTAGCTATTAAAAAACCAATGAAATTCACTGAAAAAACCATAGGTTATAGACCATATATAGTTAGGAATTAGCATTTACAAAACCTTAAAAATTCACTGACAAAAACCATAGGTTATACACCATATATAGTTAGGAATTAGCATTTAAAAAACCTTATTTTACTCACACAAAACCAATGAAATTCCATATATAGTTAGTTGTACTAACTATATATCACGCACCCGCAATCCACTGCTGATGATGTCACATATTACATCATTCATGACATGGTCAGTGACATCACTGATGACATCACTGATGACATCTCAAATGACATCACTGATGACATCACTGATGACATCTCAAATGACATTACTGATGACATCACTGATAAAATCATTCATGTGATAATACGATGAACCTCTTCAGACTCTAATATAACCTTAGATACACTCAGTGTAAACACAGACTCACAGATTGTCACTCATCCATGAAGTTACACACACACCTAGACAGTCATGCAAACAATCAATCACACCTCCGTTTCCTTAACTATACAGTTAAACACACCTTACTTATTCAAACATATACTAAAACATATTTACTCACTTATACAATCCTGGATACAAGTTCACAATGATCCATACAGCCACTCACACATTCACTGGCTCTTATGCACAGTTATTTATATATGTCAACTCTCACATGTACTGTATTTTACATATGTACTTAATTTGACATGTAGCACTGAGATATCTATTCACTCACCAATACAGTCATGCACACAGTCAACCGCCCATACAGCTGTTTCCAACATGCACTTTTGAATCCATACATCTATGCACAGAGTCATACACTTCCCAGCCACCCACACACACACTCAGTCTCCCATACAAATGCTTGTGCAACCAATCAATAACCTATATAGTTACTCATATAGCTACTGATCAACACATGCAGCAGTTTACAGAACAACAGACATAATGATGCACAAATTAAGACAGTTTAGTCACTAACCCGTGCACTCAGTGAGACACATTTAATCACTCACTCATACATTCAGTCATGCCCCTACTAAATCCTTCATCCAGACACTTATACATCGACTCATTCATAAATATGTAAAACATATTTAAACTTTACAGAAACACACAGTCACTGGATTTTGTCATCAGTGATGTCATCAGTGATGTCATTTGAGATGTCATCAGTGATGTCATCAGTGATGTCACTGACCATGTCATGAATGATGTAATATGTGACATCATCAGCAGTGGATTGCGGGTGCGTGATATATAGTTAGTACAACTAACTATATATGGAATTTCATTGGTTTTGTGTGAGTAAAATAAGGTTTTTTAAATGCTAATTCCTAACTATATATGGTGTATAACCTATGGTTTTTGTCAGTGAATTTTTAAGGTTTTGTAAATGCTAATTCCTAACTATATATGGTCTATAACCTATGGTTTTTTCAGTGAATATATATATATATAAAGTCAAAATTTGCGAGCAATTGCTCACAGCGCCTTTCCCAGCCACTTCATGGTGGCGGTCAGTGATGAGGCAGGCAGCCTCAAACGTATGCACCCAAGCCGTCACACAATCGAAGCGGAACAGCAATCACGGACACAAAATCTGCTGCAGTTATCCTCCGTTTATTTCCAGGTCACAATGGCAAATAACACTGACCTGGAAATAAACGGAGGATAACTGCAGCAGATTTTGTGTCCGTGATTGCTGTTCCGCTTCGATTGTGTGACGGCTTGAGTGCATATATATATATATATATATATATATATATATATTTTTTTTTTTCACAGGGGAGGTAAAGGAGATCAAGAAATTTTTAACCAGCAGTACTACATACGCAGTATACATTTTGGTTTGCCCTTGCGGGTTACAGTACATAGGAAGTACTATTCATCAATTGAAAATATGAATCCTGGAACACCTTGGGGCCATAGACAAAGCTGATCAAGCGTATCCTGTCGCCCATCATTTCGCCGAGTTTCACAACAGCGACAGGAATAAAATACGGTACTATGGCCTAGACACTGTCCCGGTAAGCCCACGGGGAGGCGACAGACTTCGAAGTCTTAGACGCTTAGAATCAAGATATATCATTGATCTCCATACAAAGTCCCCAAGAGGCCTGAACTGTGGTGAAGAACTAGGGGTACATTTGGGCAAATAAATAGGTTTAGAACCCAAGTCTGTGTGGTGATGAGATGATGTGAATTCTGGAAAGATAGTAAATTGATTGAGAGTTGCAGATTTGAAATTGTAAATCATGGTTTCATGTTTCATAACCCACAAAAAATATCGAAAAGGATATTAAGATACAGGGGGGAGTAAATATGTAGCCAATGTAAAAAATTAGAAATGTAAAAATGAAGTTTAAGATTTAATGAAATGACATTCCTTAGTTGTACTAGCGAGGAAAGATTTTTAATACAAACTCTATGAAAGCGAGGCACACAAAGGTGGCATGATGTATGAGATTTAAGAAGGGACTTTTGCCGATCTACGGCGAGATAATAAATAGAAGGCATGGTGGTTTTTAAAAAAAACAAAACAATGGCGATATTACAGTAAATGTATCTGTACATGTAAATGTTAAATATTGGAACATATGTGTGAATTGAGACACACTGACAATTATCACCAGCCGTTTATTGTACCCTGGAATATGAGGTTGAATATATATGGTAAACACGCAGGGTCAGACACTCCTATATGGTACTCATGGTTGCTGGGAGTGCAGGTGTCCTTTCTCGGTCTCAATGCCCGAAAAACATGTGCTCTTGACCTTTTGAATCGATAATGCTTTATAAACATGCCCTGCGCGATGCTGTGTAAACACTGATGAAAGCCTTGTGCTGAAACGTTTGTTTGCCCGTTTGCGCACAAATAAATGGTCTTTCTTGCTGCCAGTCTGATTTCTCCTTTTTGAGTGCGGTATTTCTTTGGAATGGGAAGGAAATAGAGCAGTAATATGTATATATATATATGAAAAATCCCAATCCCAAAAATCACGGGTACAGACCACAATGTGCTGCAGGTTCAATTTCAGTGTATATTTATTCCATGAGGATCAGCATGACGCATTTCGGCCGTGTTGCCACGACCTTGATCACATAAATACATATCACCTCCTCACCAGCACAACTGGGGAAGCCGTCTCAGGTAGGAGATCTCAACCTGGCACACAAAGTAGGCTCCCTGGACAGCATGTCCGCTCTGCAGGAGAGTTCTTGTCAAAGCGCAAAGAGGTCTCCTTCTTTATACTTTTTACTAACACGGAGAGAGATCTCTAGAACCTCTCCCTCCCTTCAGCTACACTGTAGGTGCTGCCTCCACCCTCTGCATCGACGTCACTCAACGGAGCTGGCCAGGCTTCATGAGAGTTCTCAGGCAGAATTTTTCACATTCTCATCCTTGGACACTGTACGCATCCCACACCAGATGTTCTAGCAGCTTATCTCTCTCGCGTGGTGAAGTAAGAAACATAAACTACCTATTTATGCAAGTAGCCTGGGCCTACCTCCATTTACAGCTGAAAGGCATGGTCAGACAGACACAAGATGAAACCATGCTAAAAAAAAATGTATTAAGGCAAAATGGAGTCAATGGTCAATATCCGATCTCACAATGTATAACTGCCTTCAGCATTACCAATGGACAGCTCTATGAGAGTACTAAACAGGAATTGTCAAATCATGGATCACTGAAACAATATCGACGTCAAGAATATCGAATTACAAAAATATTGAGGTAAAAATATAGAATACCAAAATATCGACCTCCTATTTCCAAACATGTCAGTACAAAAATATCGATGTAAAAAATATAGTTATTCAAAATATCGAATTAAATATAACTAACTTAAACATACTTAAAATACTTAACCCCTTCGACGCTGATGACGGAGCGGTTCCGTCATCAGCGTCGGTTGGGCTGTGCTGATGACGGAACCGCTCCGTCATCAGCACAGCCCTCGGGGGGAGCGCTGGCGCTCCCCCCCCGGGGCATGGATCTGTGTCTTTTCAGCAGGGGTGGCAGCGGAAGACTTTCCGCTGCCACCCCCTGGCCCCCCCACACTTCCTGGTGACGTCAGCGCGCACAGCGCGCGCCGACGTCATCAGGAAGCGCTGGAATCCATTTCTTTCCAGCGCGTCCTGGAAGAAGGTAGGTTTTTGGTCTCCGGTAGGGCGGGGGGGGGCGTTTCTCGGTGCCTTGAGGCATGGGGGGGTGGAAACAGTGTTTCCTCTCCCCTGATGTCCCAATGCAGGGCATTTCTGGTTCAGGACCGCGCACAGCGTCGCGATCCTGCACCAGAAATGTCCCCACTAGACACCAGGGATTGTTTCCTTCTTTTTATGTTGTGTGCAGGAAGCGACCCCTTGGGCAAGGGTCGCTTTTTTAGGGGGCATATTTAATTACAGACTTTTCTGTCCCCCTGTGGCAGATCGGCCGTTTTTTTGGCCCTCTAGACACCAGGGATTTTATTTCATTTCTAAAGGAAGCGACCCCTTTGGTAAGGGTCGCTTCCTAGGGGCCCCCATTTTTTTTTAGACTTTTTGCCCTCCCTGGGGGCAGATCGGCCGTTTTTTGGGCCGAATCTGGACTCGGGGGGGGGGGGCAGAAAAGCCCACTAGACACCAGGGATTGTATTTTATTTATAAAGGAAGCGACCCCTTGGGTAAGGGTCGCTTCCTAGGGGCCCCCATTTTTTTTTAGACTTTTCAGCCCCCCCCCCCCCGGGGCAGTTCGGCCGTTTTTTGGGCCTAATCTGGACCCAGGGGAGTAGAAAAGCCCACTAGACACCAGGGATTATTTTTTTATAAACGAAGCGACCCCTTGGGCAAGGGTCGATTCCAGGGGGCTAAATATTTTTTTTAGACCTTTCTGCCCCCACTGGGGGCAGATTGGCCGCTTTTTGTGCCGAATCTGGACCCGGGGGGGGGGGTAGATTAGCCCACCTGACAACAGGGTTTTTTTTTGTTTTATAAAGGAAGCGACCCCTTGGGCAAGGGTCACTTCCAGGGTGCAATATAAATATTTTAGACTGTTCTGCGCCCCCCCCCCCGGGGGCAGATCGGCTGTTTTTTTTACAGTTTCTGGACCCAGGGGGGGGGGGGGGTATAAAAGTCCATTAGACACCAGGGATTGTTTTTTTTTGTTATAAGAAGCAACCCCTTGGCCAAGGGTCGCATTCTTGGGTCTGTTTTTTTCAAAAATACATTTTGCCCCCTCTGGGGGCAGATTAGTGTCTTAATTTGGCCTCTCTGCCCTCCGTAGGGTTACTTCCAGGGGGCCCACATTTATAAAGATTTATATTCTGCCCCCCTTGGGGACAGACACCCCATTTGTGACATACCCTGTCTGTTGTAATGTGTGTTGTTTTTGTTTCTTCTAATGTGTATTGTTTTATTTTCTCTTTAGATTGTTGCAGTGTGCGGTTCTGTTACTGGTGGTTCTGTTGTTCTGCTGTTTGTGTAGTTGCATGTGTTTGGTAAGAGACCTTTTTTGTTCAATTGTAATGTAATTGTTTTTTCTAAAGTGTGTAATAATACGAGTATGTTTGGTTTCTGTTTTTTCTGATTGTAAAACATGTTTTTCTTTTTTTCTTGATGTGTACTCCTGTAGATGTAAGTTTTTTTTTCTTCTTTCTAGTGGGATATCGTTGCCTATTTGCTGTGTCTTTGCAGAGTAGGTGCTAGTGAGTGTAGTTGTCTCTTCTAAGTGAATTGTATATTTTTTCAAAATATAGATATTTGTGATAAAGGCTTACATTTTTTTACTTACTTTGCACAGTGTTGGGGTTGTTGAGTTGTTTGTGCAGACTCCTTTATTTGAAAGGATAATGGCTAGCCGCCGGATTACTGCTCAGCAAGTTGTTGCAATGATTTTTGATTTTTCCTCTGACCATGGTCCAGAGACTGACTCTGATTCTGAGCCAGAGGTGGGAGGTGAAGATTCAGGTAGTGAGTTTTCTCGACACATGGCTTCATCTGATGATGAAGATACTCTGAGTGCTGATGTAGCTACTTTTGGTGTAGATGAAGTGCCTGTGGTTGCGGAGGACATTGCTGTGCCAGTAGTGCGGCAAGAGGCATCTGGGCTGCAGCCTGGGGCTGCTAGACTTCCAGTTGGTGTAGTGAGACAAGAGGCAGCTGGGCGGCAGCCTGCGGCTGCAAGACTTGACGTTGAAAGTTCTGACCTCTGGGTTGCACCAGGCATGGTGCAGCCAGCATTGCCTGAATTTACTGGTGGTCCAGGGTGTAGGGGGAACACTGAAATTTTTTTGCCTATTGATTTTTTCAAGATGTTTATGGATGATGTGTTTTTGGCAGAGATTGTAGAGCAGACTAATTTGTATGCTGACATTTTTTTGAGGGTGAACAGTGCCAGCCTTAAACCCCATGCTAGAGCTACCCGGTGGACTCCCACAAATTTGGAGGAGATGAAAAAGTTTTTGGGTTTGACTTTTTTGATGGGCTTGCTTAGGAAACCATCAATGGCTTCATATTGGTCTACTAGTCCCTTGATGGCAACAGCTATATTTCCAGCAGTCATGAGTCGTGATAGGTATTTGCTTCTGCTTCGGATGATGCATTCTGTTGACAATAGTTCTGCTTTGGCACGAGATCACCCTGATTGTGACCGTCTTTTCAAGATTCGGCCTGTCATTGATCTTTTCGTTGATCGATTTCCTGAGATCTTTTATCCTGGGAAAGAAATTGCAGTGGATGAGTCTTTGCTGTTGTTCAAGGGCCGCTTGGTATTTCGGCAATACATTCCTAGTAAGAGGGCACGCTATGGAATTAAGCTTTATATGCTGTGTGACAGTCTGACTGGATATGTCTCTATTTTCAGGGGGGACACTGGTAAGGAATCCAGGATTAACCCCCCTGGTTTTCCGTCGACTTTTGGAGTGACTGAGAAAATTGTGTGGTAACTTGGTCGTGGATTTTTTAACAAGGCCATCATTTGTATGTCGATAACTTCTACACTGGTGTGTGGTTGTTCAGGGAATTGGCCAAAGTGGACACTGTTGCTTGTGGCACAATCCGCGCAATCCGTAAAGGTTTCCCAAAAGAACTTGTTTGTCAAAAGCTTGCTCGGGGACAGTGCAGTGCATTGCGTTGTGAGGAGCTTCTAGATGTGAAGTTTTCAGACAGGAGAAATGTCTACATGATGAAAGCACTGAACCGGTGACTGTTTGGGGTCAGGTTGCAGAAGCACGCAAACCTGTGTGCATTTTAGGTTTAAAGTATTTTATTCAGCATAACATACAAGGACAAACATACAGCATCACAGGGCAACTCGTTAAGGCAGATGGAGCCCCATCCCCAGCTAGAACTACCAAGTGCAGTGTGTGTGTGTACCAGTCCACTATAGCCATACATGGTGTGCATTGTCGCCGTATGAGATAACATTTCTATTGCCAACGCCCCCCCAAAAACCCCCAACCTCCCAACTCCCGGATCCCAGCCCCCCTCCCCCTCCCCACCCTACGTCCAGTGCACTGACTTTATCCAAAGTGTACATCAAAGCCGCCTCCTACAGGGAAAGTGATTCTCCCTTCAAGTCACAGGGCCTGTGCTGCCGGGCTCATGAGCCGCATCAGGCGGAGGTACTTGGGACAGGTGATTTCTTTAAATTCCGTCAGCAGCAAAGAATGAAACGGCTGCCAAAGTTCAGTAAATTGCGTTATATCCCCCGCCACTGTGAGCGACAACTTCTCCATGCCTAACACGTGCCACAATCTATGGAGCCAACCCGTGACAGAGGGCGTCGTGGCAGTGCGCCAGTGTATCAGGATATTTTGAACCGCTGAACCTAGCGCAATGGCAATCTGCCTACCCCTACGGGATCTAAGGGGGTACATCAATCCATTCGGGAGCCCCAGCAATGTGTATGCAGGGAAGCGTGGTAGGTCAATGCCAAAATGGGTATCAATTTCATCCAGCACCTCCCTCCAGTAAGTCTCCAGGAGTGGGCAATCCCATAGAATGTGTGTAAGTGTGCCTCGGTGCCCGCACCCTCTCCAACACGTGTCCTCCTTGCTACGGTCAAATTCGTGAACCCGTTCTGGTGTGTAGTACCAGTAGGTGGAGACCTTAGTCAGTGTGTCAGTGAGACCCATGTGGTACGCCGAATGCCGTGCTCTATAGGATATGTGCTCCTATTCTTTAGGGCTCAGTGTCCTCCCCAACTTCCATTTCCCAACGTTCCCTCCCCGGGTTATAGAGGTGTGAAGAGGGCGGTTGTAGCAACTTATAGAGATCCGTAATCAGTTTTGAGTCCGACGTACGCGTCAGCAGCAACTGTTCGTAAGGTAGAAAGCGCCTATCAGCCGTCTCTCTCACCTGCGGTTGAAGAGCCCAATGGCGAGCTTGCATATAGCGGTGCCTGTCAGTCTCAGGGAGTGAAAACTCCTGGCGAAACTGTGTAAAGGGGACAACCCCCTCCGGGTCGTACATATGACACAGGGCTCTACATCCTGCCTGCCTCCAGTGTGTGAAGGCTCCCCGTTCCATTCCTCGGGTGAAATCTGGATTGTCCACTAACGGTGTGAGTGGCGACGGGAAAGAGGTGAGGCCGCTCGTAACGGCTGTGGCATCCCAGACCCGCAGTGGCACTCTCGTAACAAAGGAGGCGTACAAATTCTTGGGCCGGTGAATCCGGCGCAGAAATGGGATTTCCTGCAAGGGCCTACACGCCACTGCTTGATCCTGGAAGAGCCAGTGCTTGTCGGACTCCCACCTACTCCATTCCACAAGGTAACGCAGCTGCGCCGCCCGGAAATACCTACGAAAGTCAGGTAACCTTAACCCTCCCGCCTCAGGAGCCAATAGGGAGAGGGCTCTACGCATTCTGGGTTTTTTCCCCTGCCAGATAAAGCGCGAAACGTCTGCCTGCAGTTGATCTGTTCAAGCTCGCGGACCTTATCAGTGAGTTCTTCCCTCTTAGCCTGCCTTTCTCTATTTTCGGCAGAGGAGATTGCTAAGAATTCCCCCCTGAGGACTGCCTTCAGGGCTGCCCACTGTGTGACTCGGGCAGTGTCAGAATTGTCGTTGTGAGTCTGATATTCCCTGATCGTGTCCTCAATACGGTCCACCACCACTTTCCTGTGCAGCAGTGTGTCACGGAGGCGCCACGTCCTGGGGGGAGAGCTGCCGGGGGCAGACTCAGCGTAGCATCGACCGGGGCATGATCCGATAAGGACAACACTCCCATGTCTGATCCCGAGACCAGCGCCTTCACCGGAGACGTGACCAACAAGTGGTCCAGCCTTGCGTACGTCTTGTGTGCGTGGGAGTAGTACGAATAGTCCCTGTCCGTGGGATGCAGGTGACGCCAAAGATCAAGGAGGCCCACCTCCACCAGCCACTCCTTACAGTCGGCCGAGAACGCTCCGACCTGCGGGAAGCGCTGCGCCGACCTGTCCACAGCTGAATCAAAATCCATGTTAAAGTCTCCTCCGATAATAATATGTCGGTCTTGCGAGGCAGTAATATCCTCAACCGCCGATCGCAGGAAACGTTCCTGACATTCATTAGGGCTATACAGAGACCCAATTGTAAAAATAAGACCCCCAATCCTAAACCGATATGCTAACAGTCTGCCTTTCTGTTCGGTGAGCTTATGGAGGACCTCCCCTTTGAAGCGACTGGCCACCAGTATTGGTAACCCCGCCGTCTTAGTGGTGCAGGATGAGAAGAACTGTGAAGGCAACTTACGGGAGCGCAGCCTATGTGTGTCTTGCAGCAGTAGGTGCGTCTCTTGAAGCAGGCATATGTCCGCGTGTGTATTCTCAAGGAGAGAGAGCACTGCCCGCTGCTTGACAGGATTATTCAAACCCCGGACGTTCAGGGTAACTACTTTAAAAGTGTCAGGGGGCATTGAAAAGGACGTGGAAGAAGGCGTGAAAGACCCGTCCGTATAAGGCGGGGTGCAAGGGCGCCCACAGCGTCACCAGAAGCATCAAGGCAAAGAAGGAAGTGTAAGCGTGCGCGCGGCTTCCCGGTCTAGGCAAACTAAGGTGTATGACCGTCTCAAGAACATCCAACAAACTTCCCGTGCACTGGACGACCCTCTCCCTCCCTCCCAACACCCGGACCCCTACCCCCCATCTCAACTCCCCAACCACCCCCAACCCCGGCCCGCAACCAGAACCACCCCAACACCCCCCCCCCCTGGTTCCCCAACTGTTCCCAAGATCCCATTGTCCCAGTCCGGTCCTCAGCGGACAAGTCTGTGGAAAGGTACAGAAGTGGACGTCCAGCCACTACACACCAACCCGACCCTCCCCCTTCCCCCGGGCCCTCAAACCTGCAGTAAAGTGGAAGCGATGTCGATCTCCCCCCGGATTTCTTCTCAAGCTGTCAGCGCAACATCGCTGGACGCCGTGTCCCTGGCCACTCCCCGCACTGCACTGTCCATCTCAGCTCGAATAGTGGGTGAATCCGGCCGCGCGGAAGAGGTAGAGGAATGTCGACCAGGGACCGATTGCCAGCCGTCTCTGGAGACGCGCCCTTGGCGCGGAGTGGGTGCTTCTTCGTCCGTCGCAGTGATTCCCAACACTCCACAGGTGTCCTGGAGAGAGCGCAGCTGATGCAGGGTCCCGTTCCAGCGAAAGATGATGCGGAAAGGGTGGCCCCACGAGTACCGAGTGTCATGCTCTCGCAGGAAGTCCGTTGCGATTTTGAAGGCCCGGCGTTTCTGCAACGTGACCGCCGACAGATCCTGAAATAGGGCTACCCGGTGACCACGGAATTCCAAGGATGGCTTCGATCGTGCTTCATGGAGGATCCTTTCCTTCAGAGGGTAGTTCGGCAGGAAGGCTAGGATATCAGGAGGAGGTGCCGAAGACCGGCGCCGCAGGCCCACTCTATGCGCCCTATCTATCCGGATGGAGAAGTCGGACGGCTCCCCTAGGATCTCTCTGAACAAGTCTCCCAGGTATCCAGCCACGTCTTCTTCCTCTGCTCCAGAAGGAACTCCCCGGACCCGAATGTTGTTTCTCCGGGACCGGTTCTCAAGGTCCTCGGCATGTGCCTGAAGATCGATTTGCTGGTCCCGCAACCGTACCACCTCCTGCTGCAGCTGCGAGATCTCTTCGTCCCGGGCATGTCCGGCCTCCTCCATAGTGGCCACCCTCTCACCCAGGCCGTCGACCTCCCTCCGCACCTCTCGCACCTCTCACACCTCTCCAGCCACCTCCTGCTTCAATGTCTGAAAGTCTTCCCTCAGGGAGCTGAAAAGGGATTCCAGGAAAGACCTGGTGACCGGAGGCTCCCCTCCACTCGCTCCTTGGGAGCCACCCAGCGGGCTCGAGGATTGCTGCCCTCGATCCTGTCTCGCATTGCTTTTGCTCAGCATGTCTGGCAGAGTTCGCTCCCCCATCTTGGTCCCTTTGTTGCCGGCCATTCCGTACGGGGTAGCGCACTCCTGGGCTATTTGTAATGTCGCCGGTCAGTCGCAGTGGCCACCACGCCACCGGGGCACCTCGGGCCGGCCGACGCCGCTCTCCAGGCCGAGCAGCCCCACAGCCACGTGCACAGCGTCCCGCTCACCTCCACCTCCAGGCCGGGCCCTGCCTCAGAGCCCCCAGTCCCGGTGCCGGGCCGGCCCCTGTGGAGCCACAAGAGGAGCCCCACTCCGTCTCCACTGCCCGCACAGTGGTCGCTGGGCTCTCAGGCGCTGTGCTCACCAAGCCATCGCCGCCAGTGCTCCAATCGGATACCAGTCCCAGGGCAGTTCCCTCGCTGTGCCGGCTTCCTCTAGATCCGGCCGGCTGCCAAAGGCCCCCCGGCAGAGCAGGCCAGGCGCCAGCAGCACGCCTCCATTGTCGATGGCGATTGCCCAGGGGGTAGTCCACACCACGCTGCCTGTCCTCCGCGCCACCGCTGGGCAGGCCAATACAGTGATCTCAGCACGACAACGCCTCCGTAGGTTGTACCCCCCCAGGGGAGTCCGGACCCGCCAGCTGCGCGGGGGTCAGGCGGCCGTAGGTTCTCCCTTCAGTGTAGGGTAGGGGGGACGGCTTCCTTATCGTCGGCCGTAGTCCGCGTCTCCGGCCACAAGTGCGCCCCCCGCCTAGAGGGCCGAGTCCGGGGCGGTTCCTCACAGGGGCCCCTGAGGCTCGGGGTCCACAGCCCACTGTACCCTACAGGTCCGGGTCCGGGACCGCAGTGCAATTCGTGCCGCTCCGGACCCGGTCACCTCGCCATGGGACTCCGCTCTATCCGCTGGTCGGGCCCGCTCTCCCCGTCGGCGTCGCAGCCCGGCTATCCCTGGTGTGCCCTCTGGGTACGGGTGTGCTGCCCGTCTCACCCCCGGAGCTGGAGCGGAAGCGGTCCGTCCGTGCCCGTGTGGGCCGTGACAGAGAGCCGGGGCGCGCCGGAAGTAGACCGCGACCCCGGCCTCGCTTGGTGATTTCCGGTGCTGTGGCCTTTCGGGGGGGCGTCGCCGCCTGCCGTCCTCGCCCGCCACCCGATCCCCAGGTCCGGATGGGCGACCAACGGCGCCTGTCGCTGTGAGCCCGGCAGCTCACCGTCCTCTCTGCGTCCTTCCGGCACCGAAGCCGATGAGTCTCGCTTCTCTGGCGCCTCTCCGTGCGGAGCCTCACACAGGCCGCCGTCCGTAGGCCGCCGGTGTCGGGGCTCCCAGGTCGTCGGATGCCGGCAGAGAGAGCGTGTTTTGGTGGAGCGCGATGCCGGTGCTTCGCCGCTACAGCTGCGGCGCAGTCCGGGGGGAGATCTGCGTTAATTCTCGGTCAGAAGGGCCCGAGGTCGGAGGAGCTGCGGAGTGTGCGTCCGCTCAGCTCGCCATCTTGGCCACGCCCCCCTGTGTGCATTTTAGACTATAGTAGGCACATGGGTGGTGTTGACAGAGTAGATCATAGGTTGGAACCGTATGCTGCTCTTTGTAAGGCTTATATTTGGTACAAGAAGTTGGCTATACATCTTTTCCACTTGGCAACCTTTAATGCTTTTGTTGTGTTCCAGAAATCTTGTCCCCAGTCAAAGATGACTTCTGTAAAGTTTCAGGAGTCTGTAATAGGCAGCCTTGTTTTAGTGGAACAGGCAAGTGTTCCTAGAGTTGGAGTGGTGGAGAATGTTGCCAGATTGAAAGATCGCCACTTTCCTGATCAAATTCCTCCTACAACCTCAAAAGACTTTCCCAGTCGGAGATGTAGAGTCTGTTGGCGAAGAGGTTTGCGGAAGGAGGTTCGTATGTACTGCCCCGACTGCCCTTCAAACCCTGGGCTGTGTGTACCTGCTTGTTTTAGATTGTACTACACGCAAAAGAATTTTTGGTAGCATCCATGAGTGGTAAAGTGAACTGGTTGGTCTTTATTCTTTAAAACGTATTGTTCAGTTTCAAAGTTGGCATTTGTGTAATCTTTTTAGATTTAGTTGTTGTGTTAGTAGATTTGTATCAATTTGCAATTTGTTTTTGTTTTTCATTTATTTTGAAAAAAAACTAAAGTATGATGTTGGTTTGCGTGTAGTGTCCATTGTCTGACGGTGTGAATGGTTTGGCGCTTGGCTGGCGGTGTCTGTGGACTGGTGCTTGTCTGGCGGTGTCTGTGGACTGGTGCTTGGCTGGCGGTGTGCGTGGTCTGTTGTTTGGTTGGCGGTGTGCATGGTCTTGCGCTTGCCTGGTGGTGTGTTGGTATTGGTGCTTGGCTGGTGGTGTGCCTGGGCTGGAGCTTGGCTGGCGGTGTGTGTGGAGAGGCGCTTGCCTGGTGGTGTGTGGACTGGTGTTTGGCTGGTGGTGTGTGTCGTCTGGTGTTTAGTTGGCGGTGTGCATGGTCTTGCTCTTGCCTGTTGGTGTGTTTGGATTGGTGCTTGGCTGGTGATGTGCCTGGACTGGTGCTTGGCTGGCTATGTGTGTGGAGTGGTGCTGTCCGGGCGGTGTGTGTGGACTGGTGCTTGCCTGGCGGTGTGCGTGGTCTGGTGTTTGGTTGGCGGTGTGCGTGCTCTTGCGCCTGCCTGGTGTTGTGTTTGGATTGGTGCTTGGCTGGTGGTGTGCCTGGACTGGTGCTTGGCTGGCGGTGTCTGTGGACTGGTGCTTTCCTGGTGGTGTGTGTGTGGACTGGTACTTGGCTGGTGGTGTGCATTGTCTGGTGCTTGACTGGCAGTGTTTGTGGTCTGGTGCTTGGCTGGTGGTGTGCGTGGACTGGTGCTTTGCTGGTGGTGTGTGGGAAGTGACTTAATGCTGGTTACTACACACAGTGTTAGTTGAGCGCCACTCCATGTAATCCATGAGTTTGTGTTGTTGCTGTGTCAGGAATGTTGGCGTGTGAAAGTGATGGGCCCTTGATTGCCGTTGTCTGCTGGTGGAAGTGTAGTAATGTGATGGGTCTGCGGCTGGCGGTGTGAATGTTTTGCATGTGTCACATGTATGAAAGGTGTATGAATGGCCTGTAAAGCGGTTGGTGCCTTGTCGTGGCTTTACAGCTCACGAGCTGTGAGTCAATGGTTTAGTTTCTTGTCCTTTCCATTATTAACAGTGTATTTCATTTTTAGTGAAATCACTTGCTAATACAATGGTATATACTGAACCATCACTCACCCTCGTGCCAAATCCAACCAGTATGTGTGTGTGTTTGAAAACTTGATGTCAGTGTTTTTTTTTGTTGTTTTTTTTTTGCAGGACCCACCTTGTCACTTTTTTTGTAAATGTTGTGATGTGTTGCTTTTTTGCCTGGTGGTGTGAATGGTCTTCTGTGTGTCAGGTATGAAAGGTGTGTGAATGGCCTGTAAAGCGGTTGGTGCCTTGAAGTGGCTTTACAGCTCACAAGCTACGAGTCATTGGTTCAGTTTTTTTGTCCATGTAATTGACAGTGCATTTCATTTTTGTGAAATCTCTTGTTAATAAAATTATATATACTGAATCATCACTCGCCCTCGTGCCAAATCCAACCAGTATGTGTGTGTGTTTGAGGAATAGACGGCTGTGTAGGGATCTTGTTTTTCTTAGTCTCTGTGCCAAGGTGTACATTCCGCTTCTGATTAACCTGCCAATTGTAGATATTCTTGAAAACCCATGGGACTACATGGTGATGTCTCTCTGGTGAAATCTAACAATTAATTGTATCCACAATATCCTGCAAAACTCACAATGTCCGTCTTATTTTCCTTGCAATATTGCGCCCAAATTGTCACGCTGCACAAGTAAACAACTAATTTTGTCAAAACTAATTGGTTTAGCTAGGGGGGTCACATGGGTTTTTCACTCCTTCCTCGGTTGCCATCTAAGGAAACCTAGCATACCCATACATTTTTGGAAAGTAGACATCCGGGGGCTTTCAAGGGGGTATGGCTAGCATGGATCCTCCAACGTTCCTTTTCTCAGAATCCCTAGCAAACTTTAAATGTAGCAGAAATAATTTATTTTTTCCAAACATTTCTGTGTTTAAAAGTGTGGCATTACTGGGCCCACACAAATTTTCACCCACCCCGCGATCCCTCAGGTCTCCTGAAAAAAATGGTACCTCACTTGCCTGGGTCTGCCTAGTGCCTGCGACAGGAAACAGCGCACAGCGCAACTTATTCGCACCGCAATTTCCCAGTAAAAACGCGCCGTTTTTTGGCCCAGTGTCTTCCTTTTGTTTTTGAACCCTAGCTCTGCCGGCCCATAGGGAAACCTAGCAAACCTATACATTTTTGAAAACTAGACACACAGGGGAATTCAGGATGGGGTGACTCAACTGCCTCCCACCAGGTTCTGTTACCCAGAATCCCTTGCAAAGCTAAAAAATTGATCCAAAAAAGCATTTACCTCACATTTTTGTGGTGGAAAGTTCTGGAATCTGCGTGGATCAACACATTTCCACCCACCCCGCGTTCCCCCAGGTCTCCCGAAACAAATGGTACCTCACTTGCGTGGGTAGGCATAGTGGCTGCAACAGGAAAAGGCCCAAATCGTACGGTGGAGACTTTAAAATAACCTATTGTAAAACTACCTTCTTTTTTTGGGGGGGCACCTGAGTTTTTGGCCCGGGGCTCGGCGGCAAACTTGTGAAACTACCAAACCCAAAAAGTTCTGAATACTAGACACCTGGGGGAGTCCAGGGAGGTATGGCATGTGTGGGTCCCCCAATGTTTTCCTACCCAGAATTCCTTTCAAACCTTAAAAATCGGTAAAAAAATCACTTTTCCAAACTTTTTTGCGTGGGATCTCCGTGCCGGCACAAATGTCCTACCACCCAGCGTTCCCCTTGTTCTCCCGAGTAAAATGATACCTCACTTGTGTGGGTGGGCCAAAGCAGAACAGGCCAAAAATGTATTTTTAAGAAATTGTAGCTTTCAGGATTGACAAATTAAGCACAGAGAATTCTACTGTTTTGGGGTCATCCTAGTCACAGGCCTTTGGCCCACCCACTCAAGTGAGGTATCATTTTACTTGGGAGATCAAGGGGAACGCTGGGTGGTAGGACATTTGTGCCGGCACGGAGATCACACGGAAAAATATATGGATAAGTGTTTTTTTAACCTAAATTTAAGGTTTGCGGGGTTATATGGGTAGGAAAACATTGGGGGACCCATGCATGTCATACCTCCCTGGACTCCCCTGGGTGTCTAATTTTCAGAACTGTTTGGGTTTGGTAGTTTCCAAAGATGCCCGCCGAGCACCGGGCCAAAAGCTCAGGTGACACCCCCAAAAAATAAGGTAGTTTTGCTAAAGGTAATTTTTAAGTCTCCACCGTACGAATTGGGCCTTTTCCTGTTGCAGCCACTATGCCTACCCACTCAAGTGAGGTACCATTTTTATCGGGAGACCTGGGGGAAGGCTGGGTGGGAGGAAATTTGTGTGAGCCCAGTGATGCCACGCTTTCCCACACAAAAAAGTGTGAAAAAACTGATTTTTTCAGCTAAAATTGAGGTTTGGAAGGGATTCTGGGTAAAGGAACGTTAGAGGATCCACGCAAGCCATACCTCCTTGGAAGCCCCCGAGTGTCTGCTTTTCAGAAATGTGTGGGTTTGGTAGGTTTACCTAGATGGCTGTCTAGCACGGGGCCAAAAAACCCAGGTAACCCCCCTTGCAATAGCTGGTGGTTTTCACATAGGCAATTTGCCTATGTATTTCTTAAAAATACATTTTTGGCCTGTTCTGCTTTGGCCCACCCACAAAAGTGAGGTATCATTTTACTCGGGAGAACAAGGGGAACGCTGGGTGGTAGGACATTTGTGCCGGCATGGAGATCTCACGTAAAAAAGTTTGGAAAAGTGATTTGTTTTCCTAAATTTGAGGTTTGCAAGGAATTCTGGGTAGGAAAACATTGGGGGACCCACGCATGCCATACCTCCCTGGACTCCCCCAGGTGTCTAGTTTTCAGAACTGTTTGGGTTTGGTAGTTTCACAAGTTTGCCGCCGAGCCCCGGGCCAAAAACTCAGCTGCCCTCCCCCAAAAAAGAAGGTAGTTTTACAATAGGTTATTTTAAAGTATCCAACCTACAATTTGGGCCTTTTCCTGTTGCAGCCACTATACCTACCCACGCAAGTGAGGTACCATTTTTTTCGGGAGACCTGGGGGAACGGCGGGTGGGTGGAAATTTGTTGATCCATGCAGATTCCAGAACTTTCCACCACAGAAATGTGAGCAAAATGCGTTTTTTTGGGTCAATTTGTTAGGTTTGCAAGGGTCTCTGGGTAACAGAACCTGGTGGGAGGCAGTTTAGTCACGCCATCCTGAATTCCCCTGGGTGTCTAGTTTTCAAAAATGTATAGGTTTGCTAGGTTTCCCTAGGTGCCGGCAGAGCTAGGGTTCAAAAACGAAAGGTAGGCACTTTGCCAAAAAAGGGCCCGTTTTCACTGCGTAATTGCGGTGCGAACACGTTGCATTTTGCGCTGTTTCCTGTCGCAGGTACTAGGCAGACCCAGGCAAGTGAGGTACCATTTTTTTTGGGAGACCTGGGGGAATACGGGGTGGGTGGAAATTTGTTGATCCACGCAGATTCCAGAACTTTCCACCACAGAAATGTGAGAAAAATGAGTTTTTTTGTCAATTTTTTAGGTTTGCAAGGGATTCTGGGTAACAGAACCTGGTGGGAGGCAGTTGAGTCACCCCATAGATGGATGTCTAGTTTTAAAAAATGTATAGGTTTGCTAGGTTTCCCTAGGTGCCGGCAGAGCTAGGGTTCGAAAATGAACGGTAGGCACTTTGCCAAAAAAGGGCCCGTTTTCACTGCGAAATTGCGGTGCAAACACGTAGCGTTTTGCTCTGTTTCCTGTCGCAGGCACTAGGCAGACCCAGGCAAGTGAGGTACCATTTTTTTCGGGAGACCTGGGGGAACACGGCCTAGGTGGTAATTTGTTGATCCACGCAGATTCCAGAACTTTCCACCACAGAAATGTGAGGAAAATGCGTTTTTTTTGGTCAATTTGTTAGGTTTGCAAGGGATTCTGGGTAACAGAACCTGGTGGGAGGCAGTTTAGTCACGCCATCCTGAATTCCCCTGGGTGTCTAGTTTTAAAAAATGTATAGGTTTGCTAAGTTTCCCTAGGTGCCAGCAGAGCTAGGGTTCAAAAACGAAAGGTAGACACAATGCCAAAAAAGGGCCCGTTTTCACTGCGAAATTACTGTGCGAACACGTTGCGTTTTGCGCTGTTTCCTGTCGCAGGCACTAGGCAGACCCAGGCAAGTGAGGTACCATTTTTTTCGGGAGACCTGGGGGAACACGGCCTAGGTGGTAATTTGTTGATCCACGCAGATTCCAGAACTTTCCACCACAGAAATGTGAGGAAAATGCGTTTTTTTTGGTCAATTTGTTAGGTTTGCAAGGGATTCTGGGTAACAGAACCTGGTGGGAGGCAGTTTAGTCACGCCATCCTGAATTCCCCTGGGTGTCTAGTTTTCAAAAATGTATAGGTTTGCTAGGTTTCCCTAGGTGCCGGCAGAGCAAGGGTTTAAAAACGAAAGGTAGGCACTTTGCCAAAAAAGGGCCCGTTTTCACTGCGTAATTGCGGTGCGAACACGTTGCATTTTGCTCTGTTTCCTGTCGCAGGTACTAGGCAGACCCAGGCAAGTGAGGTACCATTTTTTTTGGGAGACCTGAGGGAATACGGGGTGGGTGGAAATTTGTTGATCCACTCAGATTCCAGAACTTTCCACCACAGAAATGTGAGAAAAATGCATTTTTTTGGTCAATTTTTTAGGTTTGCAAGGGATTCTGGGTAACAGAACCTGGTGGGAGGCAGTTGAGTCACCCCATAGATGGGTGTCTAGTTTTAAAAAATGTATAGGTTTGCTAGGTTTCCCTAGGTGCCGGCAGAGCTAGGGTTCGAAAATGAAAGGTAGGCACTTTGCCAAAAAAGGGCCCGTTTTCACTGCGAAATTGCGGTGCAAACACGTAGCGTTTTGCTCTGTTTCCTGTCGCAGGCACTAGGCAGACCCAGGCAAGTGAGGTACCATTTTTTTCAGGACACCAGGGGGAACGCGGGGTGGGAGGAAATTTGTTGATCCACACAGATTCCAGAACTTTCCACCACAGAAATGTGAGGAAAATGCGGTTTTTTTGTCAATTTGTTAGGTTTGCAAGGGATTCTGGGTAACAGAACCTGGTGAGAGGCAGTTGAGTCACCCCATAGATGGGTGTCTAGTTTTAAAAAATGTATAGGTTTGCTAGGTTTCCCTAGGTGCCGGCAGAGCTAGGGTTCGAAAATGAAAGGTAGGCACTTTGCCAAAAAAGGGCCCGTTTTCACTGCGAAATTGCGGTGCAAACACGTAGCGTTTTGCTCTGTTTCCTGTCGCAGGTACTAGGCAGACCCAGGCAAGTGAGGTACCATTTTTTTGAGGAGACCTGGGGGAATACGGGGTGGGTGGAAATTTGTTGATCCACGCAGATTCCAGAACTTTCCACCACAGAAATGTGAGAAAAATGCGTTTTTTTTGTCAATTTTTTAGGTTTGCAAGGGATTCTGGGTAACAGAACCTGGTGGGAGGCAGTTGAGTCACCCCATAGATGGGTGTCTAGTTTTAAAAAATGTATAGGTTTGCTAGGTTTCCCTAGGTGCCGGCAGAGCTAGGGTTCGAAAATGAAAGGTAGGCACTTTGCCAAAAAAGGGCCCGTTTTCACTGCGAAATTGCGGTGCAAACACGTAGCGTTTTGCTCTGTTTCCTGTTGCAGGCACTAGGCAGACCCAGGCAAGTGAGGTACCATTTTTTTTGGGAGACCTGGGGGAACACGGGGTGGGTGGAAATTTGTTGATCCACGCAGATTCCAGAACTTTTCACCACAGAAATGTGAGGAAAATGCTTTTTTTGGTCCATTTTTTAGGTTTGCCAAGGAATCTGGGTAACAGAACCTGGTGGGAGGCAGTTGAGTCACCCCATAGATGGGTGTCTAGTTTTAAAAAATGTATAGGTTTGCTAGGTTTCCCTAGGTGCCGGCAGAGCTAGGGTTCGAAAATGAAATTGAGGCACTTTGCCAAAAAAGGGCCCGTTTTCACTGCGAAATTGCGGTGCAAACACGTAGCGTTTTGCTCTGTTTCCTGTCGCAGGCACTAGGCAGACCCAGGCAAGTGAGGTACCATTTTTTTGGGGAGACCTGGGGGAACGCGGGTTGGGTGGAAATTTGTTGATCCACACAGATTCCAGAACTTTCCACCACAGAAATGTGAGGAAAATGCGTTTTTTTTTGTCAATTTGTTAAGTTTGCAAGGGATTCTGGGTAACAGAACCTGGTGGGAGGCAGTTGAGTCACCCCATCCTGCATTCCCCTGGGTGTCTAGTTTTAAAAAATGTATAGGTTTGCTAAGTTTCCCTAGGTGCCGGCAGAGCTAGGGTTCAAAAACGAAAGGTAGGCACAATGCTAAAAAAGGGCCCGTTTTCACTGCGAAATTACGGTGCAAACACGTTGCGTTTTGCGCTGTTTCCTGTCGCAGGCACTAGGCAGACCCAGGCAAGTGAGGTACCATTTTTTTGGGAGACCTGGGGGAACACGGCCTGGGTGGTAATTTGTTGATCCACGCAGATTCCAGAACTTTCCACCAAAGAAATGTGAGGAAAATGCTTTTTTTTGTCCATTTTTTAGGTTTGATAGGGATTCTGGGTAACAGAACCTGGTGGGAGGCAGTTGAATCACCCAATCCTGAATTCCCCTAGCTGTCTAGTTTTTTAAAATGTATAGGTTTGCTAGGTTTCCCTAGGTGCCGGCAGAGCTAGGGTTCAAAAACGAAAGGTAGGCACTTTGCCAAAAAAGGGCCCGTTTTCACTGCGAAATTGCGGTGCGAACACGTTGCGTTTTGCGCTGTTTCCTGTCGCAGGCACTAGGCAGACCCAGGCAAGTGAGGTACCATTTTTTTGGGGAGACCTGGGGGAATACGGGGTGGGTGGAAATTTGTTGATCCACGCAGATTCCAGAACTTTCCACCACAGAAATGTGAGAAAAATGCTTTTTTTTGTCCATTTTTTAGGTTTGCCAAGGAATCTGGGTAACAGAACCTGATGGGAGGCAGTTGAGTCACCCCATCCTGAACTCCCCCGGGTGTCTACGTTTCAAAAATGTATAGGTTTGCTAGGTTTCCCTAGGTGCCGGCAGAGCTAGGGTTAAAAAACTACAGGTAGGCACTTAGCCAAAAAAGGGCCAGTATTGACTGCGAAATTGAGGTGCGACCACGTTGCGTTTTGCGCCATTTCCTGTCGAAGGCACTAGGCAGACCCAGGCAAGTGAGGTACCATTTTTCTCGGGAGACCTGGGGGAACGCTGAGTGGGTGAAAATTTGTTGATCCACGCAGATTCCAGAACTTTCCACCACAGAAATGTGAGGAAAATGTGTTTTTTTGGTCAATTTTTTAGGTTTGCAAGGGATTCTGGGTAACAGAACCTGGTGGGAGGCAGTTGAGTCACCCCATAGATGGGTGTCTAGTTTTAAAAAATGTATAGGTTTGCTAGGTTTCCCTAGGTGCCGGCAGAGCTAGGGTTCGAAAATGAAAGGTAGGCACTTTGCCAAAAAAGGGCCCGTTTTCACTGCGAAATTGCGGTGCAAACACGTAGCGTTTTGCTCTGTTTCCTGTCGCAGGCACTAGGCAGACCCAGGCAAGTGAGGTACCATTTTTTTTGGGAGACCTGGGGGAACACGGGGTGGGTGGAAATTTGTTGATCCACGCAGATTCCAAAACTTTTCACCACAGAAATGTGAGGAAAATGCTTTTTTTTGTCCATTTTTTAGGTTTGCCAAGGAATCTGGGTAACAGAACCTGATGGGAGGCAGTTGAGTCACCCCATCCTGAACTCCCCCGGGTGTCTACGTTTCAAAAATGTATAGGTTTGCTAGGTTTCCCTAGGTGCCGGCAGAGCTAGGGTTAAAAAACTACAGGTAGGCACTTAGCCAAAAAAGGGCCAGTATTGACTGCGAAATTGAGGTGCGACCACGTTGCGTTTTGCGCCATTTCCTGTCGAAGGCACTAGGCAGACCCAGGCAAGTGAGGTACCATTTTTCTCGGGAGACCTGGGGGAACGCTGAGTGGGTGAAAATTTGTTGATCCACGCAGATTCCAGAACTTTCCACCACAGAAATGTGAGGAAAATGTGTTTTCTTTGTCAATTGTTTAGCTTTACAAGGGATTCTGGGTAACAGAACCTGGTGGGAGGCAGTCGAGTCACCCCATCCTGAATTCCCCTGGGTATCTACTTTTTAAAAATGTATACGTTTGCCAGGTTTCCCTAGGTGCCGGCAGAGCTAGGGTGCAAAAACAACAGCTAGGCACCTTGCCAAAAAAGGGTCAATTTTTAACTGCAAAATTGAGGTGTGACCACGTTGCATTTTGCGGCGTTTCCTGTCGCAGGCACATGGCCGACCCACACAAGTGAGGTACCGTTTTTATCAGGAGACTTAGGGTAATTCAGATTTGTAAATTACCTATTGAGTTTTCATGCATTTCTCCCTTCCCAATGAAAGACATTGTGTAAAAAAAACATCTTTTTGAAAAATAACCAATAATTCAAATGCTAGTATGAGTATTCCCAATTTTGAAAATGTACAAATATATACTGTTCCTATCTTGAAAGGCATTCTGCAGGAATGCAAACAGACTAATTTAACTGCCACCAGCATTTAATTGAACGATGATTTGATTTCCTTTGACGACAAGGTGATTCAAAAAAGCAATGCCTACAAGCCCAAGATCTTAGAGGCAGCTAACATAGTCGTCCCCTGCCAACAGCCGGCAGAAGGTAACAATAAACACAACAATCTGAGCACTACTGTAATCAATAGATTAGAAAAGCTAAATCCAAAATCTGACATTGCCTCGACCAACCAACAGAGCAGCACCAAACCTGTTATCATTGGCCAACCGCCAGAAGCCGACATTGGAATAAAATTAACCAAACGTCAGAAGAAAAGGGCTAGAAAAAACAGAAATCAACGTCCAAACAGCGAACTTGAGCATAAGCAGACGTCATCACTCTTCCCTATTTTCGCACAAGCCAAAGTTAAAAGCAAGAGCGCCACAACGACCGACCTATCTCAGACGATGACACCGAAAGACACAAAAATCAAGGGTCCGAGGACGCCCGTAAGAATAGATTCCCCTAATAAGGAAGAGCGCAAAATCCCGCCAAACAAGCCACTCTACCCAGCAGAGGCCATCCCCACAAAAGCCTTGTGCAAAGGGAACCCTTCGGGTGCAGAGCTCTGCGACCAAACGGGTTCAAATGCTTCCGTCCATCAAGAAGATTCCATTGATGTTCACTCAAAGAAGCCGTCAGCAATTATTCAATCCACTTTGGGAAAACTCGAACTTTCCCCTAAACAGATTTCAAGTTTGCAGAATCGGAATAAGCAGTCCACAACAAATGAGAAAGATCTGATAAATGAAAAGTCTGGAAAAGACAGATCTAACAGTCAGGTTGTGGATATGACAGCTACCAACAAAACAGCATCTCCACTCTTAATCACCATCTCCAGTGTGGTTACAGAACCTGCCAGACGCTTGGCAATAAATGCGACTAGGGAAAACCTTGACCTCATCAGAGTAACCTTCCCAAATGATAGTAAGGGCGCCTACCCCGAAACAAGCAGGCTAGAAGAGGGCACACGCCGCTCGGAGAATTTTTTTGATGCAAAAGAGGGCCCTCTAGTAACGAGGCAAGCACCAAGTAAAGCCCGAGAAGAGTATCCATCAGGCGTGCCATGCAAGCAACCCCTGTGCAGTGTTCATCTCCCTCTTGGAAACTGCCACCCCGATAACATAAAAGTTTCTGGGTCTTGTAATCGAATGCACCATCGCCAAATTGTCAAATTCTGTGACAATCCACTAATGGCAAAGGAGGGAGTTCCCAATGCAGGGAAACTTCTATTTGTTCCTGAATTTGAACAGCAAGGTTTGCAAGATCAATTAAACCGGGGGAACATACTCCGCTTAACATCCGCTATCCCTAGCCTTGGTTACCTTACTTCAGCAGACCTCCTGTTGGTTGAGTTTATAACATCGGAGGATAACCCAAAAAAAGAGTGTACAGTCACGACATGGAGGGAGGCCGGTATGGTAACCCATATTCTTTCTGAAATGGCTAAATTTAAGGAATGGGGAATCCTCTTGAGAGAAATGGTCAAGGCAGCGTATCCGTCTCCACTCTTAAGAAGGCAGACCAAGAGCACAAATCTAGCACCAAGGAGTCGACCAACGTTTTCGGTCCTACAAGGAGCAAGGGGAGCTGAAGCAGCAGACCGCGATCATCTCCAGCCGCAATTGCTATTCTCAAATTGAACGCTGTAAGTCACGTCATAAAAATTCTTTCCTGGAATATTGCGGGTGCTAAAGACATCATGAACAAAAACGGCAAAGCTGCTACTTGGGACCCATATGCAATTATAGCATTACAGGAAACGTGACAAACCGACCCAATTGACATACCCGGCCGCTTGGGCTTCCATGTAAGCGCGGCTCGCCTCCAGCGCTTTGGGCGAGCCCGTGGGGGCCTTTCTGTCTATATATCAACGTCTTTAAAGATCAGAGCACCACAAACTCCTGACTCAACGGCGGACATGCAAATCTTAAAATTATAGAGTATAACAACGGCCATAACCAGAACCCTAATTTTAATGAACATTTACGCAAACCCAAAAAAATCTTCCAAAAAAGCACTATTCCAACGTATTATTTCGGTATACACCACCATGCGGTTGGAGCACCCAGATGGGGAGATAATCCTCACGGGCGACTTCAACTCAAATCTTTTACAAGCACCGGAGGACGAAGTCAACATCAACGCTGCAAATGAAATTTGGAACGTCTTGCAGCAGGCAGTTCCTCAGGTAGTGAAGAAGGACAAAGAGGGTAAACAACTTATGTGGGATCTCGAAAATCTCGGACTCCAAGCACTAAACGGAAGAACTAACCAAGACAACCCTCCCTCATTGACCTATATAGGCCACAACTCCTGTTCGGTACTGGACTATACATTTGTCACACTACCTCTGCTCAGTCAAATACAAGACTTCCATATCATCTGTTCCTTGGACAGCGATCATTCTAAACAACATCTTGAGATCGCGACGGAAATACCCAAACTCGAATCAGCTCCCATATTACCAGGTGACCTTACAACCATCAATCTGAAGCGGCTCAAGTGGACAAGTGACTCCCTCCCACGAATAGCCAATGATGCCAAAAAACTATTAGAAGATCTCCTGACTGAGAATGCCCTGAGCCCAATCATTTGGAATAATTACTTCATGCAGCTTCCTAGGACCAACTCAAGTAACATAATTAGATCTTCCTCAAAATTTAAGAATGCGATCAACAAATCAGAACTACCATTAAAGAGGCACTTGGAAAAACTTATACGTCAAGCCCGTGGTCACGCCCAAAATGCCTGTGTTTGGTCAGCAGTACGTAAGGTCAGGACTCAATATAAGAAATTAATATGGACTGAAAAACAAAATCTCCAAATTCAATTCTGGTCTAAACTACTGCATAACATCAAAAGAGCCGACTCGCGGGCCTTCTGGCTGCAAGTTAATTCTGTAAACCGGGCAGCCCAACCAATAAGCATGGCCTGCATAACTGAATCACAATGGTCTCAACACCTAACGGACACATTTTCAATCAACAGCCAGAGTGCAGTTACCATCCCGCCCTTTTAAGCAACAGATAACCCAGTGGGGGAAGTCATTTCTCCAGCCCATCAAGGGAACAGCGCAAAGGGCACTGGACCAACAGCATCATGGCCCAAGCATGATGCTGAACAAAGCATCTTAAAAATAATTGAGAAAAGCAGGCAAGACAGCGCCCCAGGTCCAAACGGCGTCCCACAAGCCATCTACAAGACAGACCCGCAGTTCTGTCCTAGCAAATTTAACGTACTGTTTCGAACAGTTACTAACGCAGGCGGTATTCCTGAGAGCTGGAGGGGAGCCATAATATCTCCAATCTATAAAGGCGGAGAGCGTAAGGATCCAAACAACTATCGCTTGACTGCCCTCCTCGACGCTGAATCAAAATACTACGCGTCACTGATATTGGCAGACTTGGCTGAATGGTCAGAAACGAACAAGAAAATACCACTGAATCAGGCCGGCTTTCGGCGCGGCATGGGCACAACGAAGAATGGCATGGCCCTTTGCCTTATTGCCGAGAAAAGTCTACAGAACTCCCTTGACCTTCACACCTGTTTTGTAGAATTTAAAGCGGCATTTGACCGTGTCAACAGGCAAATGCTATGGGCAAAATTAAAACATCAGGGCCTACCGGACTCAATTCTCTTGCCCATCATTAACCTCTACACTGAAACCTGGATGCAGGTGAAAATCGACAATGGGCGTCGTCTGACCAGGAAGATCTACACTGTTGACGGACTAAAGCAAGGATGCGTCCTGGCCCCACATTTATTTAATTTATTTATGAGTGACCTGGCAGAAAGCCTAGATAAGGTTAACGCGCATCCTCCCAGGTTAGGCACCCTTCATCTAACGCATTTATCGTACGCGGACGATGTGGTGCTGTTGAGCCAGACAAGAATTGGCCTCCAACGTCTGCTAGACGACTTGTCCGCCTACACAAAAAGGAACCTGCTTACAATAAATATTAAGAAAACAAAGACTATGCTCATATCACGACGACGCAAAAATCCACCAGTTTTCCGAATAAACAACGATCAGCTGGAATCCGTCAAAACTATAAATATTTGGGGGTACATCTAGACAAACACTTACATTTCCTGGTGCATCTCAAAGCTGTTGAAAGAAAAGGGGCCACATTATTGCACACCTTTACCAACTTGGCAGTCGAGCTAAAGGGCCCTCCTGTCTCCCCTTTGCTAATTGCAATGAAAGCCAAATTACTGCCCACATTAGCATACGGGAGCATTCTGCACCACGGGAAAAGCGCTACCTTCCTGGATAAAATACAAACTAAAGAATACAAACGGGTTCTTTTGTTACCGAATAATTCTTCCCCAGCACAAGTCAGACTTGAACTCGGATTACAATCTCAGGTCTTACTGAAAAAATATGAGGCCATTAAATTTTGGTACAATTTATGGAGGAACAAGGAGAAGAAACTGAATGGTGCACTCTGGGGAGCAATCCAGACAAGCCCGAACTCTGAGTACTCAAAATACCTAAAGTCCTCATTAGAGGAAACTAAGCTCGGAGCACTGTGGGAAACAAAACTGCCAGTCCCTTCGTTTAACCAGGTAGTCAAAAGGATTGCTAAGAAACACTCGTTCCTCAAAGACAAAATAACTTTTAGTACCCGGACTCATGCTTGGATGATTATTAAATCGTACACAAGGCCCGCACCAGCACCTTATTTAGACACGCCATTCTCGTTGAACCTCAAACGTAAATTTCTCCACTTAAGGCTGGGCATTTTACTCACATGACTAGACCAACGTAGATGGAAACCACAAGCAACAACGGAGTGTGATCTTTGCGGTGCAGGTAACCAAGACTTTATACATATAGTCTGTATTTGCCCAGCTATGTACCACGGACGTCGGTACTGGCTTAAGGATAAACACAACAAGCTTGGAGTCCGCACCTGCCGATCCGCGATAGTCCAGATCCTATGTTCAGCGGACGCCCAACTGATGTGTAGACTAGTAAAATTCCTGGACAGTTTCGCAGAAAAAACAAGGCACGCTGCCACTTGCCGGATTCCCATTGAGTCTTAAGAACATTGCTGAAAGATAAATTGGTACCGCAGAAACTTTGCTGTAATTGGTTTGACTCTTTGCAGAAATTCTTCATTTATCTCCTTTCCCCGTCCTCTTCTAATTTATTTCCTTGCCTAAGTTTTAAAAGTTTGTTCTAAATGTTGTGGAATGTTATAAATTGTAGTGGTTTTAATTAACCGAACAATAAAGAAATTACTTCCTGTTTCTAAACTCTATAATTTGTAACCAATTCAGAAATACATAGGTGTCTTTCATATCAATTTTTCCATGTATACATTTACCAAGAATAAGTGCTCTATACCCAGTAAATAAGAAAATACCATTGGAAGTTGCTGCTCAGTTTTTGGCTCTGGGTTTGTCGGGTGAAACTAGAAATCCTATATATCCCCACAACCAGGAAGGTCACACAGATGTAACGGTATATTTTTTTCAAAGAGCTATCAAAATTACAAGAAGTTATAGGCGAAAACGTTGAGACAAAAGGCTGTTTTTATCAACTAATTTTCAATTATTCCAATATTTAAATGTTAGGTTCTATAAAGAAACCTTCATGGAGTTAGACAAATGATCCCTTTCTGAATTCAGAATTCTGTCTACTTTTTGAAAATGTATAGCTTTCCAGGATCTATTATTGCTTTCAAAGTCATTTCTACCATTAACTGGAAGGAGGTTGAAAGCTCTAAAAATAGCAAAAATAGGCTATGTCCCAGAAAAATGCCAAAACTGTGTGAAAAATGTTGGTTCTCTGACAAAAGACTGTCATTCCCTAAAAGCTGAGTAAATTGAGATTTCAGCCCCACAAACCCTTTTTTGATAACATTTGCAGGGAAAAACCCAGAGGCTTTCATTTGCAGGCCGTTTTTCCCATTTTTCTGAAAAAACTAAAATTTCACTGTATTTTGCTTAATTTCTAGGACCCCTCCAAGGGAATCCACAAACCCTGGGCACCTGTAGAATACACATGATGTTGGTAGAAAAGGACGCAAATTTGGCGTGGATACCTTATGTGGTCAAAAAGTTACAGGGGCCTAAGCGCGCACTACCCCAAATCGCCAAAAAAAGGCTTAGCACAGGAGGGGAAAAGGCCTAGCAGCGAAGGGGTTAAATAACCTTAAAATTAATAAATAATTAATGTAAGTAAAAAGAAAAGACATACAAATTGATTTGTTAATACATATATATATATATATATATATATATATTCACGGAAAAAACCATAGGTTTCACACCAGTTATAGTTAGGAATTAGCATTTAAAAAACCTATTAAATTCACTAAAAAAACATAGGTTTTACACCAGTTATAGTTAGCTGGAAATTTTACTCGCATAAAACCATTGATATTCCCACGTTATAGTTAGTTGGACTCACTATAACTTGCGCGTGCAATGCACTGCTGATGACGTCACATATTACATCACTCATGACATGGTCAGTGACAACACTGAATTTTTTTTTACCCGAGGGACCCTTTTATGGCCCCCACATCAAACCTAAGGGGTCAGGGGGGTGTACCCTGCCCCCTTTTGGTCATTTCCCCCTTTGTTTTTTGCCACCTCTTGTTTCTCGATCCTACCGAGACACAAGATGGCGGCCGCTGCGGACTGTTTCGAATGTTTACAGACACCCGAGAGCCAATCAGCTTTCCGTGCGCAAGTCGCGTGGCGGGCCCGGAGCGCTCCCCGGTACATGCACCGGGGCGCGCTTACAGATATATACATTTTTTTTAACCTAAATTACTCAAAATCCTCTGGAGCACATATCTTGAGACAACGCAAAGGCACATCGGGCTACCAGTCCCTACAATTTAGCCAAGTTTGGTGAAAATCCATTCAGCCGTTCGAGCTAAAAGTGCGACAGACCGCCCTATGGAAATTAACATGGGGAAAACATGTTTTGGGACCCCCCTTTTATCTCGGCCCCTGCTTGTCGAATCCGCCCCAAACTTACAGGGGAGGAGCGGAGAGCCGCGAGGCAAAGTTGCTGAAAAATTCAGGCAGATTCCTCAACCGGCGCCAAAGTTATTCCCAATAGAATGTTGCGATTTCCCTATGGAAATCAATCCTAACTATAACTACCTACTGGCGACCGCCAGTAGGTAATATATATATAAAGGTAATATTAATAAAAACATTACAATATTTTTACCATAGGATAGCGGAAAGGGTAAAATTGACTATTACCACTCCAGTGAGTGCAACAGTAGGGTAAGCGTTGGATAGCGTAGGGGTAAAAATTACTATTCCTACTCCAGAGAGTGCAACAGTAGGGAAAGCTTTGGATAGCATAGGGGTAAAAATTACTATTTCCACTCCAGAGAGTGCAACAGTAGGGAAAGCGTTGGATAGCATAGGGGTAAGAATTAATATTCCCACTCCAGAGAGTGCAACAATAGTGAAAGCATTGGATAGCGTAGGGGTAAAAATTACTATTTCCACCCCAGAGAGTGCAACAGTAGGAAAAGCGTTGGATAGCGTAGGTGTTAAAATTACAATTCCCACTCCAGAGAGTGCAACAGTAATGACGGCGTTGGATAGCGTTGGGGTAAAAATTACTATTCCCACTCCAGAGAGTGCAACAGTAGGGAAAGCGTTGGATAGCGTAGGGGTAAAAATTACTATTCCCACTCCAGAGAGTGCAACAGTAGGGAAAGCGTTGGATAGCGTAGGGGTAAAAATTACTATTCCCACTCCAGAGAGTGCAACAGTAGGGAAAGCGTTGGATTGCGTAGGGATAAAAATTACTATTCCAACTCCAGAGAGTGCAACAGTAGGGAAAACATTGGATAGTGGCAGGGTAAAATTTACTATTCCCACTCCAAAGAGTGCAACAGTAGGGAAGCGTTGGATAGCATAGGGGTAAAAATTTCTATTCCCACTCCAGAGAGTGCAACAGTAGGGAAAGCGTTGGATAGGGTAGGGGTAAAAATTACTATTCCAACTCCAGAGAGTGCAACAGTAGGGAAAACGTTGGATAGTGGCAGGGTAAAATTTACTATTCCCACTCTAAAGAGTGCAACAGTAGGGAAAGCGTTGGATAGCGTAGGGGTAAACATTACTATTCCCACTCCAGAGAGTGCAACAATAGGGAAAGCGTTGGATAGCGTAGGGGTAAAAATTACTATTCCCACTCCAGAGAGTGCAACAGTAGGGAAAGCGTTGGATAGCGTAGGGGTAAAAATTACTATTCCAGTTCCAGAGAGTGCAACAGTAGGGAAAGCGTTGGATAGCGGGTGGGTAAAAATTACTATTCCCACTCCAGAGAGAGCAACAGTAGGGAAAGCGTTGGATAGCGTAGGGGTAAAAATTACTATTCCCACTCCAGAGAGTGCAACAGTAGTGAAAGTAAATACTTCATATATAAATAAAAATAAATTAAATATTAATACCAATTACAAATTAATTAAAAGTAATTAACAATTTTATATAATATAATAATTAATCAATTAAAAATACCAATACAAACTAATTATTAAAAACTATTGCCCATTAATACAAATTATTCACCAATTAACAATTAATTTATTAACAATTAAAAAATAATTAGGAATTAGAACAAAAAACCAATAAATAAATGAAAATATTTAATTAATTACAATTAAATTACTTCCCACCCTATTCCCCTATAAACACGCAACCCACAACAGAAAATAAATTAATAAAATTAACATTATTATCAATTAATCAATTAATTGAAATTAATCACCAATTATATTTTGATGAATTACCAATTAACAATTAATTAACAATGAATTCAAAATAAATACCAATAAATAAATAAAAAAAATTAATTAATTATAATCAAATGACTTCCCACCCTATTCCCCTATAAACCCACAACCCGCTACAGAATTATACTATGCAAAAATTAAATACCATAAACTTAATTAATTAAAATAAATTATAAAATAAATATACACTTTTCACACATATACTAACATAAAAAATCACTTTAACAAATTGGATATTATTAAAAAATTGAAATTAACTTACTTACCTCAAATTCGATATTTTTGTTGTCTATATTCTGTCCATTCTATATTTTTGTTGTCTATATTCTGTCCATTCTATATTTTTGTTGTCTATATTCTGTCCATTTGATATTTTTGTTGTCTATATTCTGCCCATTCGATAATTTGTCCATTCTATATTTTGAATTCGATATTACTGCTATTCTATTCGATATTTTTGTAGTCTATATTCTGTCCATTCGATATTGTGTCCATTCGATATTAAAAACTTGATATTTTGAGTGTATACCGTCAAATGACACAAAAGCCTCTGGAGGCAGTTAGTGCTCTTACTAGTGCTCTTACTTGGGCTATTCATTTAATAGTTCACCAGAAATAATCCATCTCAAAACAATTGATAAAATCTCAAGGGGGTGTGGCATCAGCTCTGCAAACAATTGCTGATGAACTTGAGGTCATGTCATAATATTCAGTAAGGAGTGGGCGAATATCTCTCAACTGTGTCCATGAAAGTGTTTATTAAAAGATTGGAACATAACACTCTTACTTTTTCATTTGTTAATAGCCCTGTATGTAGATAGGGTACTGACAGAGTGAGTGTAAGATGTAATGAGATGTCAGAGAGGGTAGTGATATGTGAGTGAGAGTGCAGAGACGGCCTTAGGCATGTGCAAGCTGTGCACCTGCACAGGGCCACCAAACTCCAGGGGCCACCACGCCAATATATATCCTTAATATAATAATCCTTTGAGGATGGATACATATTTGTGTGGCGGCCCCTGACAGGGATTTGGTGGCCTCTGGCTCTGTTCCACTTCCAAACACCCTGACCCCCCTCTTCACTGGCCACCGCGCACCACCCCGCCCGGCCCCCCTCTTCCTGCGCCCCCTACCTACCCTCCCTGCCCAGGGCCGCCATGAGCCTAGAGCCACCCCTGGAGAGTGTAATACACACACATTGTATGCTTAAAACAGTCTTACATAGGTCCGTTGGGCACACTGCCAGCGGAAAGACACTACACACCCTGCAAAAAACATGTTTTTACTGGAGGTTATGCAGCTGATTAAACACTGATTGACACTTATTTGAAATGGTTTGGAAAACATTGAGAAAACACCACTAAAATCCACAAAAACACACTGAAAACAGGACAGCCTAGTTAACAAATTGGCAAAGGTTCAAACCTCTTAATAAATATTACTATAAGAAAGAGGTTCGGGGCCCAATCTTGCGTGCAATTTACTTGTCATAATAGGATGCTCCTGATTAATCAGATCCACACCCAATCCCGCTTCGGCTCTGATTCATAAAGGTTTTCAGAAAGGCACTTCTTACATTTTTTTACTGTAAGAAATTTATATTAAATGTTCAATGTATTTAAGGAAGATTTGCACCTAATGTTTTGGCTCTATGCCACTCTTTATGAAAGACAGCATGAAATAAAAATGAAATATTAGGGCAAATAAGATAACAGTTGATGGAAGAATGGGGAGCAGCACCAGTGCAAGTCCTTGAGGGAAAAAATAATGTAATGGAGATTAATACTTTGTCAGGGGATTTGTTTGTGAGATAAATCACGAAGAGGCAGGGCTTGGTATTTTTGTCAAATGCCAAAACAATGCCCAACGCCAGGAACCCTGGCCCTCCCACCACCCGATGGTACACTGCCAAGGAACACCTGGATGCAGAGACAACAGCTGCGTCTCCACGATCCACCAAAGGACCCTTCACCTGCCGACACTGCCACTTCTCCTGCAACACAACCTACGAAAGGTCCTGCACCACTCCTGCTCTCAATACCAAGAACACCCCGCAACCGCTCCATTGCATCCTGCTTAATGTCTGCTCACTCTGCAAGCATGCCACGGAAATCTAGGACACCATCACTACCCTCTCCACACTTAGGGGGTCATTAGGATGACGGGCGGACTCTGTCCGCCCGTCATCCTAGCGGGGTTTGGGACCGCCCGCCATAAGGGCGGGGGTCCCGGGGGTGGTATTAGGATGTGCCCGCCACAGTGGCGGGCACATCCTGTATTTTTAGCATTGGGGCGGACGGTGTGCTCTGCACCGCATGGTGCCTGCCGCTTTGTAAATGCAAATGAAGGGGTGTACCACAGGTGTGCACCCCCCTACTGTCCTTCACTCTGGGGGCCAGCATGGGGCCCCCCAGAGTGAAGTCCGCATGCCTTTCCGTGGCGGCATTGCGGTCTTTCCGTCCGCCGAGGTCCCCCCGCCATACTAATATGGGGGGGGAACGAGAGTTGATGGCGGGCGGATTGCCCCCGCCAGGCTGGCGGTGGCCACCGCCAGCCTGGCGGGGGCAATCCGCCCGCCATCATAATGGGCCCCTTATTGTCTTCATCACCGAAATGTGACTCAACCCTTCCTCAAATCCTGCCATCAACAGTGCCACTCCCAAAGGCTAGACGATTATACACGACACGGTGCCAACAAACAAGGCGGAAGCATTGCCATCATCTTCAAGGAAACCATCAGATGCGATATCACCAATGATGACCCCACACCTCTCATGGAACAACTCAACATCGTGCTACAAAGTGACGGAAGACCACGATAAGAGGCACCCTCACCTTCGGACCCCCAGGATCCTCAGCAACATTCTGCAATGCCAACCCCAACTTCATCGCCACCCTAGCAATAGTTTAAAAAAAATGTCCTACTTGGCGACCTCAACTTCCACATTGATTAAACCAACGACCCCAACTCCATCGTCCTCCTGGAGTACGTGAACAAAATTGGCCTCACCCAACTGGTCACCGAACCCACGCGCAAAGCCAGACACACACTCAACCCCATTCAGCCACACCTTCCACTGCAGCTGGAGCAAGGTCACCAAAACTCAGTGGTCACAGGTCTTCACCACCTCCCAACCCAAGGTCTCAACTGAGTTAGACCAGGCCATCCAGAACATCGCCATGTAGATCACCTACAGCGCTGACATAGTAGCTCCACTAAAACCTACAAAATCCAACAAGACTTCCAAACATGCCAACTGGTATACAGAACTCAGGGCCATGAAGCTCAACTGCCACCAACAATGGCGCACCACCAAGAACCTTACCGACAGAGCAGCTCACAAAACAGCCCTCATCAGCACTCTTCATCACATCAAAGAATCCAAGAAAACAGCCATCACCGCCCACATCCACTCCACTGCCAACCATACAAAGAAGCTCTTCAAAATAGTCAAAGAATTCTCCAACCCGACAGCCATTGAAAACACCATCCAGCATTCCTAGGAACTCTGTGACACCCTCTCTGACTGCTTCCAAAGCAAGATCACCAACATCTACAATAATTTCAACTTTCAACCCGCCACCCTCAACCCCAACAACCTCACCCAATCAGCAAACATCAGCCATAACATTACCACCTGGTCTACGCTCACGGCCCTGACCATCTTAGCCATCATGTCTTCCATCCACAACAGGGCGCTCACCGACCCCTGCCCCCACCACCTCTACACCTTTATAATGAACCGTATCAGGACACAACTCACCAGCATCCTCAACAACTCCATCTCCACTGCAGCCTTACCAGACCGATGGGAACACGCAGATGTCTTCCCCTCCTAAAGAAAGCCATGCCAATCCCAGCGATCTAAAAAATGATCGTACAATCTCTGTGCTCCAATACCCAGCCAATGTGCCTGAGCAAGCCATCAACTGAAAACCACCTACTGGACTCCCCACAATCAGGATTCCATGCCAACCACAGAACTGAGAATGCACTGATTGCCACTACAGACTACTTTAGACCACTCTTACCATGGACAAACCATGGCCCTGATCCTCCTCGGCCTCTTCACGGTGTTCAACACAGTCTTCCACAGCACCCTCATCAGCAGGCTCTACAACATAGGTACACAGCAAGATGTCCTCAAGTGGATCGCCTCCTTCCATACAGGATTCACACAGAGCATCTAACTGCCAAGCTTCCCCTCCGCACCCAAAGAGACCATATGCGGTGTACCACAAGGATCATCCATCAGGCCCACCTTGTTCAACATCTACATGACCCCCCTCGCTGACGTCGTCAGATTCCATGGACTCCACATAATCTCCTACGCAGACGACACTCAACTGATCATCTCGCTCACCGAGGACACCTCCAGTGCCAAAAGCAACTTCTGCAATGCCATGACCAATGTAGCCAAATGGATGAGAGACAACTGCCTCCAACTCAACTCAGACAAAACTGAAGTACTGATTTTCGGGCAAAACACCTCCACATGGGACAACAGCTAGTGGCCTGCAGAACTCTGACCTACACCCATGCCAACTGACCATGCAGGCAACCTCAGTACCATCCTCAACAGCCAACTGACCATGAAACAACAAGTCAACACAGTCATCACCTTCTGCTTCCACAAACTTTGCATGCATCACTCAGGCCCTCATCGCTAGTCACCTCGACTATGGCAATGCCTTCTACATCAGCATCTCCACCCTGCTCCTCAGAAGACTAGAGACCGTACAGAACGCTGTAGCCAGACTCACCCTGGACCTCCCCAAACGAGCCCACATCACCCCCGTCTTAGAGAGCTCGACTGCCTCCCGATCCAGAGAGATGCCAGTTCAAGATCATCACGCACGCCTACAACACCCTCCATAAACTAGGACCGGCCTCCATCCACTACTGACTGAACTTCTACCCACACTCTAGACACCTACGCTTCTCCTCACTCGCTCTCTTGCACACACACTCCGCATCCATTGCAGCTCTGGTTGCTTCTTCTCCTACATCACTGCCAAGACCTGGAGGGACCTTTCCTACAGCTCCATACAGCCCCCTTGCTGGCAGACTTCAGAAAGCAACTCAAGACCTGGCTCTTCAACAGAGACCCAGTGCCCAGAAACCCTAAGGGGTGACGGTGTTGCACTTTACAAATGCTGATTAATTGATTGGTTGATTGAATTAGAGTGACTTGGAAAGAGAGGAGTTCACCAGGAAGGTGTTTGACAGTATTAGTTTGTAACATGAGAAAGGTTAGTCTGAATGTCTGATTTCCTGGTTTCATTGATTGTCAATTAGAAAAGAAACGGATTTTGGCTGTTAGAGGAGGAGCGCTATCACTGAGTGCAGCAAATGGGTGCAACAAAGGTTGAAGGAGATGTTGGCAGAGGAGGAGTCAACAGAGGGTGAATAACAGGGCACAGATAGTTACCAATATAAAGTTATCAATAGCGTGTCATGAAATGTGCAACATGAGGTAGCTAGAATAGTAAATGAATATCTCTTATTGTTCACTATGGTGGAAGGAGAGGCAAGATGGCGGCCGCGAGTCGGCTGATGAGCTGAGCACTCCCAAGCACTATTCCCCCCTGAGCCAACGTCGGCAATCTGTGGCCGAATCTGCCGGGGAACAATCACGGGACTTACCGGAGGTTCTGGAGGCTATGCCCCTTCTGACTGCGGTCGTTTGGAGTGGAGTGCGGAGATCCGCGGGTTCCTGCTGGCGGCTCTCCCTGTTGTGGTGCGCAGCGCGAGGAGGTTTTGGCGCTGAGGGCGGCGCAAGGAAGCCCAGGGAACCCGGAGGCTCAGTCACAATGCCCCTGAAGGTGGCTTGAGGAAGAGCACGCACAACCATTGAAACAACGTCTGTGGGGAAAGTCGGCCAGCCGCTGGGAAACATAAAGAGTGGCAGTACAAGGGCAATTGATAATGGACAGGAAAAACCGGGTGGACAATGGAGATAGTGGTAAGCGCAGTATACCTGCTTTGTTTTTATCGAGTAAAGGCAAAAAGCAGTTGAATTCTGATATCATCGAGGGTGTAACAGGGAAAGCATGTAAAGGGATGAGTGCACTGCAAACGTGTTGCCAGAGACGGACTGTGGTGATGCCCCTAGTGATCAGCAATATGGGCTTCTTTGGAATAACTTAACAACTGCCACTCCATGCATTCCAGAAACTATGTCCAGTGAAGGCCCAGCGGGGACACCTGTTATTGAAACTCCCTTATTGGGTGTAAAAGGAACGGGCTCATTGAATACGGGGAAAGGGAAAGTGGCAGATAGAGATGGCAAATAGACCATAGATGGAGTAAATGAAGAATTCTCTGGGGGGGATGGTGACAATACCCTGCAAATCCCAGTTAAAGAAGTCGATTCTGCTGACTTTTTCTCCCTCTCCGACCCTTTGGACTCGTCAGGTAACGAGGATGATCTGGAGCTCAAGATGTTATCTATGAGGGCATCAGCTAGCAGTTAGTCAAGTAATGTTAGAGCTACCGCTCGGACAGTCCAAAAAAACACAGGCCATATAGATAAAGCCAACCTGGATGAAGGAGATAAAGGGGACGGAGGGGAGGACGCTTTGGTATGGGACGAATTCTTCTCAGCTGGGACAGGAGGAAATGGAGGTGCCACAGCTAAGGAACTGATCGGGGTTGAGACAAGGAAACCTGAAGAGATGTCACTCAATCTGATCTACGAGACTATCATGGCCCATAGGGAAGAAACTCGTCTGGAGAGTCAAAGAACTCAAGGGGCATATCGTAAACTTCAGAATTCAATAAGGCAGATGGCAAAAGTTTGCTCTGCGTTTACGGAAAGAGTCACGGAAGCTGAAACTCAGATTTCTAAAATTGAGGATAAACTAGCAGCTCAGAAAACGATGATGGAATCGGCACAGGCATCAAAGGACAACACATTATGGAAGCTTACAGACCTTGAAAACCGCCTGCGGGGGTAACAATTTAAGAATCTTAGGAGTGGCAGAAGGGGTGGAAGGCCAAGATATAAGAAAATTCGTTGTAGACATGTTTTCAGAAGCCTTTCCGGAATTGTCACAGTGGGATTGGAATCAAGAAATCCAGAGCTCATAGATTCCCATTCACTCAGCTAGTGAGACCGGGGCAAGATACGAGTAGACGCAGAGCGATCTTGATATCGGTTAACAACTTCTTAGCCCGGCAAGCTGTGTATGAGTTAGCGCAACCTGATAGAACAAAAAAGGGGAAAGGATCAAACATTTTCATAAGACCGGATTTCTGCCACCAGACGGTGGAGAAATGCTGGCAATTGAGCCAGCTCATCAGTCCGTTTTAGAATAAAGGAGCAAAATCTTTTTTATTGAACCCAGCCACACTGAAAGTCACCTACAAAGAACAGACACAGTTTTTCACATCGGAAGTTAGAGCCAACGAACATTTGCAATCTATTGTCTAGGTCCATCAGGGACGGGGATAGGGGACATATAAGGCTGTTTTTCCCCTGGACAGTATATGACATAGTGTTATCTATTGGCAGCCTTTAATGTGCTAGGACCTTTCCTATGGTGTTTTCTTCCTTTTTTTGTCTTCTTTGATTTGTGTTTGATGCAGGGGTATATGTAGGTATGGTATATATGAATAGGCAGGAGACTTAAAGAGGCAGGGTTCACGTTGGCAGTGTAAAGATTTTACCCTATATGCTCAGGTTGACTGTATGAAATTAATACTTGTCAAGTTACTGTTATTTTGTCAGACTTATGGGGGGAGTCTTGCGAGAATTTAGCTGTCCATCACCGGAACCATTGTTCCTAAAGCCTCATTACAGGGAGTTGGTGGGGGGCTGTAGCCAGTCTCCTGGCTACATTGGAGGTAGGGGTGGGGGGAAGGGGGTGGTTCGGGAACGGGAGTAGGGTAAAACAGAAAATGCAATCCACAGTACACTGAAGATGAGGATAAGAATTTGGATATGGATGTCAGGAGATAAGGTTATTAAAGACATAGATGTTTTTGCTGGGGTAAAAAGAAGCAGGGTCATTTACGGGTATGTTCTTTTAATGTGTGTGGGTTGAACAACAATACGAAACGGAAAAGGGTCGCTGTGGAACTACGAGTGATGCAGCCGGATTTGGTATGTCTCCAAGAGACTCATATCTCATGGGACAGGCGGAGGGTTCTCGGGGAGCTGGGGTATACAGTACTTGCTTGCACACGACAGTCCACCACTACTTGTGGAGTAGCCATCTTAGCAAAGAAGGGGATACAAGCTCAGGTAGAACAGTGGTTGATAACCAAGACTGCTGGGCAATCATGGATTGTGAGAGGGGGATCTTGTTTTTACTGTTTGATCGGTGTATGGGTCTAACTTTGATGAAGTCACAGTGTTAGAAGGTCTTAATCTGGAGTTATCATCATGGCTTACCCCTCTGTTTGTGTGTGGGGATTTTAATATTCACCTAGACCGACACGACCTTCAGAACGGATGGGAAAACTACATAGGCAGGAAACCAAGAGTTTTCAAGGTGTTACAGCACTTGGTGGAGGATCATGGCTTGAAAGGCTCATGGTCTACGCCTCAGATATCATACCCAGGCTTTACATTCTTTTCTTATCCCCACAACAAATTGGTTAGACTAGATTATTTCTTTGTACCATCAGATTTATTTACAGGTGCCAGAATGCAAGTTTACCCAAGAATTACATCAGATCACGGACCATTAGTGATAGACATCCCAATTTGGTGTAATAGTAATGTCTCTTCACAGAGATCTTTTTCGTTTGATCGTAAACTTATAAAACATGTCAATTTTTTAAATCATATGAAGGATTGGATCCGGCAATTCTTGGAAATTAACCATAATTCAACTTCATAATCATTTGTTTGGGATGCCCTAAAAGCAGGGATTAGATGTGAGACGTTGAGCTATAGGCTACTTTAACAGAGACAACTTAGAGCTGAGGTTCAAGATTTCTATGGGAGGCTTAGGTTGGCAGAGGTAGAATTGATGCAAAAGATTGCACTGGGAGGGGATACTGTCCAGTCACAAGCAGAGGTAGCACGATGGAAAGCCAAAATGAACCTTCATTTGAGCAGAGAAATTGCTATAAAGTTTAACCTGTTTAAGGGAGAGAGATATGAATTTGGCGAAACTACTGGGCGGTGCTTGGCACAAAGGTTAAGGTCTAAAGAGTTGGCACGGAGAATTCTAAGGATGAAGAATATACAAGGTAACATAGTGGAAACCCCACAGGAAGTACTTGAAACATTTCATTCTTGTTTACAAAGCGTTATATTCCGAGGATAATCAGGGGGAAGAGTATATGGATACATTCTTCAAAGATATAGAGTGTGTCAAATTTTAGAATAATAGAGGCGCAGACTTTAGATGAACCTATCACGATGGAAGAATTAGAAGTGGCAATAAATATTCTTAATAATGGCAAAGCGGCGGGTCCAGACAAGTTACCTCTGGAAGTATATAAAACATTCTTTCATGAATTAAAAGTTGAATTACTGACCACCTTGCAACAAGCACAGATGGGGGCAGTTCCCCCATCATGGGAAGAAGCAAATATCATTGTTTTCAGAAAGAAGGATAAACCACCAGAGCTCCCAGGGTCGTATTGGCCAATTTCTTTACTAAATGCCGAAGAGAAGATATATACAAAAATTCTAGCTACTCGCTTGGCTTATGTTATCACCCCACTGGTATCTCTGAGACAACATGGGTTTATACCCACGAGGGGGGACGGAAAATCACATCAACAGGGTAATAGCATTGCTGAACAAGGCTAACATACAGGGAACCACCTGTGGGTTCGTTTTATTAGAAGCTGAGAAAGCTTTCGACCGTGTGTCGTGGAGCATTGTCTGAGGGACATTGCGATCTATGGGGGTTGGCCCTGGCTTTGTTCAAGCAATTCAAACTGTATACAAGACCTCTAAAGCTCAAATCTGCATCAGCGGGTTAGAGTTGGCACCGGTGTATGTAACAAGAGGCACAAGACAGGGCTGCCCATGCTCTCCACTGTTATTTGCTTTGTATATAAATCCATTCTTTACCATGTTAGAAGGCAACCCGAGAATTAAAGCGGTTGAATGTGGATTGGACCAGCTGCGACGATGTGGCTGTGGTAACATTAGACCCGGCTTCAGCAATCCCAGAGATAGAGCTAACGGCATATAAATTTGGAACGATCTCAGGGTGTAAGCTTAATGCATCCAAAACACAAATATTATGTACTCACTAGACCGGTATCCAAGACCCCAGAGTGACTGATGAAGTTAGTTATTTGGGGATTAAAATCAGGGTTTGCTTGGATAAATTGGTTAAAATTAATTGGAATGCTATCCTCACGAGTGTCAAGAAGCAACTAGATAAAATGGAATGTTTTCACCTTACAATGGTTGGGAGATGTAATGTCTTAAAAATGGTAATGATAGAGCGCGCAGGGACCTACTAGCTCAATTTTTCCATACTCACCTGGGCCCATATAACATTCACACTTTGAACTAGCAGTCCTGCCTAGCTAATTACTAATTTAGTCACCCTATCAGTGCCTAGAGGTCAGTTTAGGACTTATACCAGTACACCATGACTTACCAATCCTTGTCACCTTTGCTATAAGTCCTAGGGATTGAATAAGGAAGTTAGAATAAACAGGCAATATTTAAACACATTTACTTTCTTATAATAACCACAGACTCGGGGAAAGTTTTAAAACCTTTATCTATGATAGATTTTCTGAGTCAAATCAAAAGGGCCACAATCTCCTGACCATAAATTTTACAAGCAAGAATATAACCAGTAGGACATAAAGTTTGTAAGAAATCACAATAACACCTTTAGACATTGGTACCTGGGAAGGGTGAGAAAGGGAAATAGCACAAGGACATACCACATAGATTATATTTACCTAGAATGACCAATCCTGGCCACGGGCTGGGGCAAATAAACAAGACCAGGACCAGGCTCCCGACTAATCAGGTGCCCACAGGACAAGACAGGTATAGATCAGGACAGGTGACCTCAGCTAAGTGCAACGCCAGTATCACACCCCTCTCTCTCAGGAAAGCCAATTAGTACCCCAACTGGGTAATCGATAATTTCCCCAACACCTCGATTCTTCTGACAGAGTGCTCCGCCAGCACCTCAGCTCTCGATCTCCTATAGCAGTCGTTGGGTCAGTGATAGGTCTGCTACTCGGACAAGTCGGACAATTTCTCTATCTAAACCTACCTTAGTTATACCATTTCGAGGGCAATGTACCACCCCAAGATGTTGCAAATCTATGTGTTCCCCTTCAGTGATTGGTTGGAAAGACGAGGAGAGGTCATCACACCATACTAAGGTGAGGTAATTTCATTATTGGTTTCAGTTGATTCCGGTTACCGCTCATAATTTATTTTCCCATACACTTTTATTCCACCCAGCAATATTGGTATACATTTAGAATACAATACAGTCTTTAGCTTCCTCATTAGAGGTCAGATGAGCAGGTTCCGAGGAACATCGTGGGTAAGAAGAGTGCTGGCTCCTGTTCAATGTCAATGCTTCAGCAATTTCGGAGTCAGAGTGCGCGTGCGCGGCATCGTCCAAGATGGAGGATGTGACAGTATTCAGGCCCAAAGTACGAGCTATTAGCAAAGTTAAAGAGAAACATATTAGAATACAAAAATAAATGAATGCACTGTATACCACTTAACTCTACTCTAACCCCATTACTTTATTTTATCCTTTGCATTAATAGTTAAGCAAAATGAACAAGCTTAGTACAAGCTGCAGCATAAGCGTTAGCATGTGAGATTTAAAGCGGCCATTTCTGGCACTAGTGCGCAGAAACGAGAAATTCCCTCCACAGCAGAGATACGTCACATCACATGAGTGTGGCAGACGCATGCGTAGTGCAGTTCCCGTGTTTTCGACGGCCATATTAATACACTCAAGTTAATGTTAGTAAAAGCACATAAGAAAGCTTCCCCTAGATACTAGACATGTTGTGTAATGCAATTATTGTTTGACAAACCATATTGGTTAATATATTACAGGTTATTTTGAGAGGGCTGAATACAAGCAATTTTGGGTATATGTGAAACCTTGCTCCATCAGTAATTTTACCTAAAGTTTTATATTTCTTTAGGTCCGTTCCATTAGAACTATTCAAGGCACAGCTACAGCAACTACAATCATGTTGTATGAGATTTTTATGGGTCCAATGGAAATCGCGAAGGCCATTGCAGTTTATGTCCTTAACTAAAGAGAAAGGGGGATGGGCGGTATCTGACATTTTACTACTATACATGTATCTTGCAAAACATTAGGATAATGCTCACTGGTGAAGACATTACTAACCCGGCAGAACACCACTCCATATATCAGATGGTACTAGGGGCAGAAGTCTGTTTAAAAAATTGGACTATAATTATAACTATTTTAAGAGGACGCGCTTTAAGGTAGCAATTGCTGCCTACAAATTGCTGCCTACAAGTTTTGGAGAGCAGTGCGGAAAAAGCTACAAATTGAGGGGGTTTGTTTCTATACTCCAATAAACACACCCATCTTACTTCCTGCTGTCTTCACCGACAGATTAGCTCAGATATAGAAGGATAAGGGAATTATATCCATAGGTAAATTATATAAGGATGGAGATCTACTCTCCATTCAGATGTTAGCCGATGAATTTAAACTCCGCCAAATGGAATTCTTTAAATTTCTACATATGAGGGATCTCCTGTTGAAAAAATAAAGGATAATAGAGCCATGCTTATTAGTTGAGGCTGTTAGACGGAAACAACGCATAGGTGTAATTTATATGTGCCTATTGGATACGCAGAGAGACGACTTGGAAACCCAAAACATAAGATGGAGAAACAGATTGGGAAAACAGGAAATGTATATAGAACAATAAATAGTTATGGCAGGATATCAGCCAATTTAAGAACACAACATTTTTAAACCATCTTTGATTTATACCATACCCTTGCGAAGATGTTGAAATGGGAGGGGCCCAATGATGGGAAATGTTTTATATGTGGGGCAGATGGGGCTGATATTATGCATATTTTTTTACATGTAGGAAGTTGTCTCAACTCCTGGACCATATTGAGAAGTTTCCCTCAGAAATTGCGGGAGTTAAAATTAATATTTCTCCGTCTGTTATGTTAATGGGTATGGGGGGGGTTAAGGGAAGGACAATCAGCTTTTGATTTCAGATACCTATTTTTCATAGCAGTGGCGGTAGCCTGTCTTTGCATAGCCTCCTTATGGCTTCAAAAAGAGGTCCCAACCTTTGAATTTTGGAGAGCTAGATTCTTTGTCATTTTCAGTCTTGAGCATAGTTTATATGCTCTGAAGGGGGTACAGAAACCGAAACTTGGATTGTCAATCTGGGGTCCAATGATTAAGCAAATGAAGGAATAATATGAAAAGGAATTTTATTTGTAAGGAAATGTATGTTAACCTTTGTAGGAATAATTGGATCTTCACTTACCTCATCTGAAATCCATATTATAGGTCTGCATTTGAAATTTGAGATTGCAATACATTTATAAAAAAAAAAAAGTAAATGGATATCTCTCATCTTCCCTTAGATGAAGCCATGAATGCACCGGATGAGTACCAACTTCTCAAAACTGAAGCAACTTGTTTGATTTGCCGACAGTTTTTCACAGAACCAGTGATTACAGAATGTGGACACAACTTCTGCAAGGCCTGCATCACTGCTTGCTGGGCCGTCTTAAAAGGAGAGTACCCATGCCCTCAGTGCCGGAAGATATTTCCAGAAATACAGTTACTTCCAAACAGACAGCTGAGCAATATTGCAGATATAGTCAAAGACGGGAGCTTGAAAAGGAAGAGGAATGATGCAGTCAACCACTGCAACAAGCACAACGAAGAACTAAAGCTGTTCTGCCAAGAAGACATGCAGGCTATTTGTGAATCATGCCACGTGAGCGGGGAACATAAGTCTCACACTGCAGTTTCCATACAAAAAGCTGGTACGATGTACAAGGTATGTTTATGGTTCATTTAAAGATAGCATCCTCTGCTGGGTAGGTCGCAGCGGGGAACCACTGCCACAGAGCAAGGGCCCTCAGATCACTAATTTATCTTGCATTAAAAAGGACACATAGAGGACAGAAAAACCTTGCCTGAGGGTCTTGGGTTCTTCAAATTACCAAAATCTGATCTGGACAACTTTACAGGTTGCACACAAGCTTTTTGGTGACATATCAAAGATCATGCACCACAAACGGTGACATATGTCTTTGAAATCACCTGAAAGCTTTCTTATTAATGTGAATGTCTCTTGAAATTAATTGTATGCTTATGTGCAAGAAGTTATTCATTTATTTCGGGTATTTGGCAGTTTACCACAGTGCTACTTTCCTACTACTTCCTACTGCTATATTACCTGTGTTCTAGTAATTGAAAAAACTGGCATGGGTACATGGACATCTTTAGTTGCAGGCTCATTTCCTCTTGCAAATGCTTCTGGGGATATGTTCTGTCTTTCGAAGCTTCATATACAGCTTCATGCATAGTTTTTTCCTTTGTTTTATTTGCTCTGTTCTATTATTGAAGCTAAATTTCACTGGTGTAGCACAGTAGCTAGCCTCTGGCTATGATGCAAATACGCACAATTCTCCCCTACCAGTCAACCATAAAAATCTCTGGGCCACCCCATCTGCTACTTAATCCCTGCCACTCCCCACATTTCTGAATATGCCTCCCTGGCACAGTAGTGACAGCAGAACCAATGGTGACATTGCTCAGTATGAAAGAACTTAAATAGCACTTGAAAATTTAGTTTGGAGAATCTTCCTGAAGAACATTTTATACAAATAATGGGCAACGTTGAGTACTGAACCAATAGCATTGCTCACATGACAGAAGCTCATAAAGACTACTTTATTGGGGCATACGTAGATTACCCCAGATAGATATTTGGTATATGTTGGACTTGGCCCTTTTTGCAGGGTTATCCCCAAGCTTTTTGCCTTCTTCCTCTTATTTATTCTAACTTGCTTTTGTTAGCTTTAGGACTCTGTGCACTTTACCACTACTAATCAGTGCTAAAGTGCATATGCTCTCTGTGTAAATTATAATGGTGATTGGTTTATCCATGATTGGCATATTTGATTTACTAGTAAGTCCCTAGTAATGTGCCCTGGGCCCGTAAATCAAATGCTACTAGTGGGCCTGCAGCACTGATCGTGCCACCTACATGAGTAGCCCTGCTGACACGCTGTTCTACTTGTTCTGACTCTGGTTGTTCCCACCTGCGCTTTGCCGAAGGGGAGAGGCTCCATTGAAGCAGTTTTGATCTTCGCGCTGTTGAGACCCCCCACCGCCTCCCTCCCGCCGTCCTGCTGTTATTTTACACCTGTCAGCGGGGCCGCCGAGTGGAGCGAGGCGAGGGGCTGCCTACAACTCCCGGCAGCCCTCGAGGTCTCCAGCCACACCCCCAGCACGCCGCGCCAGGAGGCGCATAAAGGGCGTCACTGCCACTGGAGCGCTGACACGCTGTTCTATTTGTTCTGACTCTGGTTGTTCCCACCTGCGCTTTGCCGAAGGGGAGAGGCTCCATTGAAGCAGTTTTGAATTTCGCGCTGTTGAGACCCACCATCGCCTCCCTCCCGCCGTCCTGCTGTTATTTTACACCTGTCAGCGGGGCCGCCGAGTGGAGCGAGGCGAGGGGCTGCCTACAACTCCCGGCAGCCCTCGAGGTCTCCAGCCACACCCCCAGCACGCCGCGCCAGGAGGCGCATAAAGGGCGTTATCACTCCCCCTCGCGGGACGCTGGGCGAAGCCTGGGCCAAGGGTGGGCCCGTCTTAGCCCGTCACAGACCGGAGGAGACTGGGCTGGGCCCACCCCCCTAACATCTACTGTCAGGTAATACTATCCTATAAAAAAAAAAAAAAAAAAAATAATAACGTGCTCTTTGGGTCCAAGATTCCATAATGTCTACAAGAGGCTCCCGGAGCAAAACGCGGAAAAACAAGATGATTTCAACTGGCCCTATTGACCAATTTATCAGTAAGGTCAATCAAACCATAGATGACACTGTAATGCTGATCGATAGAAGAGTCTCTTATGAACTCGATCAAGCCAGACGCTCCTCACTGGGTCTGCTGGCACAAGCAAAAACACCAAATGTACAACAACAACATAACATTACTACTGTGGATTTACACACTGACATCCACATAATCCCGAATACAGTCGACCTGTCAGTATCCCTACAACTATCCGATACACAACTTTCTCAGGATCTTGAGCGAACTCCTGATATCTTTGCAAGCCCAAAACTATCTCAAAACGTCCCCACGCAGAACGAAAATATAGGGATTAGGGAAGGAGCAATTCCGAAACGTCCAATGCTCAATGGAACCCATTCAGGTACTCAAGCAAAACCTAACACAGCAATTCCTGAATACATCTGTTCTTCTAACCTCTATGATTCAAATATACCTCAGAGTATGAATAACATTATCAATATGGCAGTATCGGAATCCAACAGTAACATCAATACAAATGCTGTCACAATTGAAGACCACAATGGACCTAATTACAACCACAGACTTCAAAAAAATTTGAACCCACTGCAACCTAGAAATCTGAACAACGATAAGCTACTATCAGTTCTAACAAAAGAAATAGAAAAAATAATTATTCATCAGCTACAACCTATCCAAAAGAGTTTAGAGTTGATAGAAAAATAAGTAGCAATCTTAGTCGCTCTCTCAAAAAAAACTATAAATTCGAGTTTACAAGATGTACCAACGCCGATTGGCCTCTTAGCCCAAACTGGAAAAACACAAATTGCTATTAACCCAACACAACCAGAAAAAAATAATACAATAACAAATACTCAAAACCTAAAACCAGGTCAATCAGTGAATAATTCACAAAACTCAACTTCTTTAACCAATACCAAGTCCTCTCAAGTACCCTCAAAATCAATATCCACTACTCAAAATCAACCAATAGTAAGTTCCCCCTCACACAAAGTTCCCGCAGTTAATTCATCTCTCACACCATCTATACCCCCAATTCCACAGCCCGATCGCACACAAAGGAACTTCAACAAACCAGAACGAACCAAATCAAGATGGACTAAACCAGTAAACCTCCCCCCAGAGGCAGCACCATTCGTAGTCATTCTAACAGGGGTCCCAGAACTAAGCAATAATACTGACGAACCAATTTGGTCCTTGCTAAACAAAACCCGGCACTGGTTGAATACCAACAGACCCAACCATCACAATAACATCACTGGGATCTCCACGGTCAGAAGGGTCCCATGGATAGGTACCAACCAAAAACTATCCCTGGCGACTGCATAATAGTCAATCTTGTTAATCCTCGGGCAGTAGACTATATTTGCTCCTGGGATCCACTGGAAGGTAGTGGTGGAATAAACACTAAACCCCTATCCTTCTTCTATCCCCAACAAGGTCATTGGGACGAGGACCATAATTGGTCCTGGAATCAGTACGATCAAAGAACCAGGAACCAAGGTGATTGGGGCTTTGGTAACAATCAAAGGAGCAGAATCCGAGGAGAATGGGGGTACGACCAAAACGTTTGAGATGACTGGAACTTTCATGGTAGCAGGGCACAGCAAATACCACAGAGGGTACAATGGGCTGGAATACCAACCTTTAATTCCTACAGTTGCTTGGAGATGGTTGACTGACCACCACCACAGATTCTAGCTAGTCTCCCCTCATGCAAATCGTTCGATAAAGAACATTGCACTCAAAGTTTCAACTCAAATGAACCAATTAAGACGGTACAAAGACACAGGACTCGCAACGTCCCTCTAAGGTTAACACGAGATTCTTATCAATTCTACAATCTCATCAAAACTGTCAGCTAACAGCCTCTAATATGACCCCTGATTCACACCCTACTCCCAGCGAAGAAATAACTCCTCGGATCATGACACCCACAACAACTGCAGAGAACCCCGACAAGAGGGTGCTTTTCTGGAACGTAGCGGGATTAGCGACTAAACAAACAGAAATAAGTTTCCTTGAACTGATAGAATCAAATGATGCTATCTGTTTACAGGAGACATGGCTAAATAACCCAATCCACCTATTGGGATATAAAACGTTCTTCTCCCAAGCAATAAGATCAAACTCTGGGAGAAGCAAAGGAGGATTAATAGTGTATATTTCTAACCTCTGGCCATGTCACGAAACAACTCCGACAATACTACATCAAAATTATCAGATTATCAATCTTCAGGGACTCAATCGTGAGGTCTATACCATCATTAATTTCTATAACAACATGAACACGACGGAATGGTCTAAAACCTTAAATGAAATTTTGCACCAGACCAACGATCTTAAAACAAAGTACGCCAAGGTTCCCCACACGATAATCTGGGGAGGAGATTTTAATCTTCATATATGCAAGGAAAACAACACCTTCATCTGTGGGACTCCTGATGAACATGGAAATTGTTCTACCCACTTCTCCCACACCATCGAAGGTAACAACATGCAAGCTATTATGGCTGAATTAGATCTGGGGTTTGCTAATCTACTAAAACATCCCATGACTCAATTTACTCCCACCTTTCATGGAAGAGGTCTTGAAACTTTGATCGACTACATTCTAATATCCAGTAACAAAGCTACACGTATAAAGACCTTCGAAGTGCTTAAAAACGTACTCAGCGATCATTTTCCATTAAGACTAACATATCAAGAACTGATCCATCGAAAGAAAAAAGATAAGGTGAAACTCGGAATGCTCAATCAGGAAGCACTGACACTGGACAGACTTAACGGGTTCACCCTTAAATGGAGTATAATAGATCAAGAAGCTGTCAGCAAAAGAATAATTACTGCATGCAAAAACCAAATAGAAAGGTGTTTAAATCCCTCTACAGCCCCAAAAGAGATCATGAGCAACTATGAAGTAATCTTGTTGAAGATAAGAAATGAACTAACCATCCCCCGCAAAGCCAATAAAGCCCCTAAAACAGGATGGTTTGATACAGAATGCACCAAAGCATACTCTGAATTAAAGAAGGCCTTAACGAAAAAAGATAGAAATAGACAAGAGGTAACCAACTTACGAAAAACTTATAAACTGGCTATCAGGAAAAGAAAAACGGACCTGAAAACAAATCTTTGGACACAACTGTTAAAAAGCAGTTCTCTAAAAGATAGCGCAGCGTTCTGGAAAATAGTAAAAACTCCCTTCCTAAACGATAATAATAACGAGCCCTCCCTGGATGTAGCAATAAATGCACAGGATTGGGTGCAACATTTTTCTGGAGTATTCAGACAGGACGAATCTGAAGACTTAACTGCTCAGGGTTCTCTTCCGCCAGTAAATTATCCAATACCCATTCACTTTACATTGAACGAAACAATAAAAGCCTTAAAATCGGCCAAAACAGGCAAAGCACCAGGACCTGACTCAGTCCCAATGGATTTCTATAAATTTTTACCTGATCTTTGGTCTCCTCTCCTCAACAAGGTACTAAACGCAGCAAAAAACATTAATCTCCCTGACTCTTGGTCCACTTTGATACTGGTCCCTATTTTTAAAAAAGATAATAGGGACAGTCCTTCTTGCTACCGCCCAATCTCCCTCCTGGATTCGATCGGAAAGATGGTGGGCCGCATACTTCTTGATCGTCTCCAGGAGTGGTCAAAAGAACATGGTGCGCTCTCAGATCTGCAATATGGTTTCAGGGCCGGACTGAGTACTGTGGATCAAGTGCTAAATTTAACATTATTGGCTGGAAAATACGTCAAAGCAAAGAGTTCCTGCTTACACATGGTCTATGTCGACCTCACAGCAGCTTTTGACTGTGTCCAACATTCCAAACTATGGAGAATAATGCTGCAGATGGGGATCGATCCATCAATCGTTGACTTTCTCCGCGAACTATATACGGGCGCCACTGGCAAGGTCAGATTTGGGACAGGAGGACAACTGACAGACAGTTTTCCTATACAGAAGGGGGTCAGACAAGGGTACGTACTGGCCCCCTTCTTATTTACGCTTTATACCAATGGCCTTGAGAATGCAATGCTGAAGGAAGTAAAAGATCTCCCTGAAGTAGGTCGTCGGCAGATTCCTGCATTATTATATGCCGACGACACGGTAATTCTTGCTCAAACCCCTGTCCAACTTCAACGGGCTCTAAACAATTATAGCTCCTTTATGTCCAGTTTAAATCTGAAAATTAACATAAAAAAAACGTACGTGATGCATGCGGGTATCAAAGGGAAAAAAGTAAAGACTATACACGTGGACAAAATACCCCTTGCAAGAACTAAAACGTACCCTTACCTAGGCATCATCATAGATGAGGCCTTTAACTGGAAAGACGCAGTAAATTCTCGAACCTTGTCCCTCATAAGAACTACAGGGGCATTAAAAGCTTTCTCCCTCCATCTCGGAAAAAGGCCCCCGACTGAAATGATCAAGATCTATAATGCCAAATGCATAAGCACTGCCACCTTTGGAGCAGGGGTTAGGGGAACAACAAACGTCGAGCAACTGCAAAAAATCGAAAATTCCTTTTTCAGATTTTTACTGGCCGTCCCAAGAAGTACAACAACGTATGGATGTCATCTCAAACTTGGGGTAGAATTTATCAGTGACATCATTAAAATTCAACCAATTATGCTATGGCGCAGAATATGGGCTACGGAGGAGTGTCACCTCACAAGGTCAATAATCCAGGACTGCCTGAAATTAGACAACAGGAGGAAGATAAAATGGTTGGCCTACGTGGAATCCTTTTTTACAGACATTGGTTTCCGGAGGTTTTTTGACGATCCATCCTCAGTTGCAGACATATCAAGAAAAGAACTGAAAACAATCTGTATGTCGCATCTATCCCAACTTCGGCTAATGACAGAAATAGGGAAGCCATCAGTCCAGCACTGTCTAATGATTCAGCTGACCCCTACCATCCAACCCTACCTACAGTTTGACTTTACTCAATATGAAAAGTTTCTTCTTACCCGTTTTAGGTTTAATTTATATCATTATTTGGTTTTGTTTCCTAAACAAAACGACTGGACAAATAACATCTCAGTATACCTTTGTGACTCTATGGCATTACAGTCTACTATTCATGTTTTATTCTTTTGTAAATTTTACATACCAATACGTAACCGATGGATAATACCAGTACTTAAAGCCCTAAAAATTCGTAGATGCCGCCCCGCCTACATGGCACTACAATTCCTGGAGAACCATCTAATGTCCAAATCGGTTGTACACTATCTTAAACTCTGTATCAGACACAGACTGAATTTATGACCAAAGACGAAATACCTTATTTCTTTTTACATGTATCGTTTGATTCAAAATGAATGCATTTTTTATAAACATGTATTGTGTTTTTATACACTTTTATGGTTTTCAAAGAATACGGATACCGAATAAAAATGATTTGATTTGATTTGATTTGAGTAGCCCTGCAACCATGTCTCAGGCCTGCAGTATCTGTGTGTGCAGTTTTGGACTGTCATGTTGAACTGGCAAGTTCACCCACTTAACAGGCCTAAACCTTCCCTTTTTCTACATGTAAGGCACCCCTAATGTAGGCCCAAGGTAGCCCCCTCGGCAGGGTGCAGTTTATGTGAAAGGTAGGACATGTACTGGTGTGTTTGACATGTCCTGATAGTGAAATATTGCTCATTTCGTTTTACACTATTGCAAAGACTAACTCTCCTATAGGGTATCATTGGAGCTGTCTTTTAACCTCTTACAAGTGTAACTTTCAATTGGGAAAAGATGTACATTTGGAATTTGGGTTCCCTGAACTCAGGATTTAAAAACACATCTTTCTGTGGACGTGATTTTTAAATTGTGTTGTTAAAAACGCCACTTTTAGAAAGTAAACATTTTCTTGCTTTACCATCCTGTGCCTCTGCCTGCTTATGGAATCCACATCTAGTTTAGACTCACATTTGTTTTGTTGCATTCATTCTAGCCAGTCACACAAAGGGAGCCAAGGTGTGCCCTTGAAGGTCGGGTGCCTTCTAGGGCCACTCAGGTTATATACAACCACCTGCTATGCCTTCCTAAGAATGAAGACTCGGTCAGACAGTAGAGAATACCAATAGGCATTTTATTAGCTATACTCTGCAGAGGAGTCTATTAAGACCTGCACCCTATGATGTCTGCCAAAGGACTGGCTTTCTCAGGCATAGAAGTAACAGTTATACATTTCAGCAGGAGCACAAGACACACCCACCCAGTAACTTTTCACAGAAGGCAGAAAGAGACAAAGAGGGGCACACAATGATGAGCTAAGAGTCTGAGACCAGGTACACACTATCTCTCTCTAGTGCCTGTAGCTGAGCTCCGTCTCATGGGTAAGGTATGCAGAAGTATAAATAATATATCCACTAGGACAGCAAGGCCCAACCTTAAGAGTAAATTCCCCCCAGCAGCTTTTTACTGAAGCAAGCAGTACATACACATGCAGTCACTGTCTCATATGGATTGCAAAATCCAAAATGGAGTCACACAAGCTAACTAAAGCTTACATGTTGTGAGGATAACTCGGTGGGTTGCATAACGTGAATACAAATGGTGTCTATTTAGCCATATATTTCTAATCTAATATACAATATGCATAACAAGTGCATTACGGGAAGAGGGGATTTCAAGCCTAACACCCTGCATATCCTGATTGCCCATCACTAGGCTGAGGGGACTTCCTGAGCTAGAGTGGTAGGAGGAGTTGTCACTGACACCTGAATAGGACTGTCCCTGTCCTCTCACAATCTGTCGCCTGTAGTGTGTCTGGAGCCAGGTCAGGGCCAGGCAGGATCTGTGCACTACAAAGACTATCCTTTGAAGTATTCCTACTTCAAAGGGCAAAAGGGGCATAACTATTACACCTATAACCCCACAGTTTTAGAACACTTCTGGACTGAGGACCCTGCTAAGAAGAAGAGCTGAAGAGGTGTAAAGAGTACTGCCCCTTTGCTGTGTGTTGCTTTGCTGGGTTGGTCTGCAGTTGTTTCTTCTGCCTGTGGGCGGTGAAAGAACTGGACTTTGCTTTCTTGTATCCTGCTTTTTCATAGTTCTCCAAGAGCTTGTGTGTGCCTTCCTTCGGGCGGAAGTCTCAGGGCCATCAAAGACTTCATTTGCAGCATCTGTGAACTCCACTGCTGGGATTTATGACCTAATAAACAAATCTTCAAAGGAGAATGAATCACTTGTCCTGTATTATTACCAGGGTCTTAGGTTCTAACCGTCTAAAAAACCCTCATTCACATAAAGAGTAACGGAGCGGTATATCTTGAATGTCCGCTTCAGTGACTACATGAAAAGCATCATCATAGGGTCTTAATATATGCTTTCCTCCACCTGGGGGGAGACAAACTGGTGATTGCAATAGTGATCAGAAATGGTGAGAGTGCAAGTGAAGTGAATTTAAAATTACCTCCATCTCTCAAAATAAGGTTTTATTTTGTTGGAGATGGGGCAAGGTTAAAACAAAAGGCAGTGCGTGTCTAGAAGGGCTACTGTTCTAAAGCACCTACTGCAAAAACGTGAGTGATCAACATGTGTCAGCCCCTACGGTGCCCAGTCAGGTCAGAGGGCTTTCTGCAGGACCAGTGTATGGCACGTAAATGTTCAGTGATGTGCGGAGGTAAGGTGTGCTCTTACACTTCTTCTCAGTGAGCTTTTTGGGCACTGGGTGGTGATGGGTCTATAGTACCTGTAACTTGTTATTCACCGTATTCGTTTCCTCGTGGGATGAGCGGAGTTAACTGCTCACTAACTCGAGGAGTCAAGGTCACGACTTTAGCTCGCTCCGTAGGAAGACACTGGTCCTGAAGAAAGCCCTCCGACCCGACTGGGCAACTGTCTGTTTGTTGCTGTACCTGTGAGGCCTTGACAAAATGGAAATCAACCTCTGGCACCTGTTCATCTATACTATGAAGGAGGTAAAAGCTTTTTGCAAGGCAAGGGAGCTAGGTGTGAACAGGAGACCTACAAGGCAGGATCTTGAAATCGTCGTGTATTGCTATTAGGTACCATGCTGGGAAGCAATGCCATCAGATGATTCTTAGGAGGAGGACTTCTCTGAAAGCCTAAAGCATTTTATGCCTTGGAACCTCCCAGAACGCCAAGAGGGCCCTGAGGGGGAAATAGAGAAGGAAAAACTGTCTCTCAAGGAGAAGAGTAGGCTTTTGCCCCATGAGCAGAGACTGAGAGAGCTGGGCTTGGAAATCTAGAGGCCTGAGTCCAGCAAGTAAGGTGGCAGCAAAAATGTAATGTCCAGTACTGAGGAAGAAGTGCACAAACCTAGAGATTTGGTGTCTGACTTGAAGAAGGGAGAGGACATACACCAGGAGGTTAAGGTTTGTGAGGTATGTTCCAGGGGTGCGTAGGGTCCCTGAAGTGGATTGCGGAACTGGCACGGGGAGTCTTATTCCTAGTGGTGGGAGGGACACCCTACTGGCTTTAGGAGAGAGTGACAGGAAACGGGGTTCCTCCTTGGTAGAGTCCCTGGTAGGAAAGTATGGAGACGCCCCAGAAGAGTGTGGGCTGAGTTTTAGGGACTGTCATATACTGTCCCACCAGCATTGTGAGGGTGATGTAGGTACTTTTTCAGGGTACTATAGATGGTGGGTGAAGGGTAGTATGATTAACACATGAGAGAGGCTGTACAATTTGGATGTTGGAGAGCATATGTGCAGTCAGGTTTTCTAGGGCTATGCCATCACCCAGTGGAGTGTGAGTTCTCTGACCCCAGGGAGCTTACACTGGAGACATACCTTTTGGTGGATGGCAGGGGATCTGAAGAGCATTTTGGGAGTGATCCTGAAGGGGTGGGTTTTCAGTATCCCACATAGATCCCAGTGTAGGAGGCTGGGTAGAGGGTTCCATGTCCTTTCTCAGGGTAGGAAGAGAGGTGGGGTTGGGCAGAGGCCCAGGTTGCCCAACACCCTGTTCCAGTGTCTGCATGGTTCCCAGAGAGAGCAGCAAGAGGGTGCCTACTCTGTACTGGGAGACCACCCCCTGAGAGGGATCTATAGGGTCAGAAGAGCTAGGGAATGGCTATCACAAGTGTCTCAACAGTTCTGATGTCTGGCAGCACCACTCCAAAATGGAGAGTGCAAAAGGTTTGAGAAAGGGGTGAGGGGGAGTCAGCCCCCAATGGGAGGAACAGGGGTTGCCATCTTTGAGGTCAGATCACCCCATGTCTGACCCTAGTGAGGCCACTTCTGGCCTGGGGGTCTTCATGTACTGTCATATGTACAGTAGGCTGCAGGCCTATGCCAGGCAGATTTTCACACAACACATGAGGAATGTGGTTCCCATGGAGGGGTAGGATTGTCCCCCCCTGGGAGTCCTGGCTTGCCAGACACAGGGCCAGCCTAAGGGTACAGACCCTGGGCTCCGAGACCAGTTGCAGGATAGCACTCCTGAACTGGTGGGAGAATTGTGAGGGACACAGGTGCCCTGATAGTTCTGGAGTCTGGGGGTCCTTCCCCCCAGTTGAAGGTACAGGACCTCAGATGGGAACAGATGGGATGAGAGAGCCCACCCCAGTCTCCTGTTCCGCCTCAGGGTACAGACACTGTGCTGGGCGACCAGTCTCAGGAGGCCACCCATGAAATGGTGGGAGGGAGGGTGGACAATAGGTACTAAGCACTTGGGGCACCGCCCAACACTCTCAGAAGCCACAGAGGTTAGAGATCCCAGAGAGGCCTTAGTCCTGGCTCTCATCGCTGACAGCGGTTAGTGACCACTGTGACTTGCTATCCTGGTGGACAGGCATACCACTGCTGTAGCAAGCTGGCTCTATATATACTATACCAAAGTGAGGTATAGTGAGCACACAGTCAATCAATCAATCAATCAATCACTGCATTTGTAAAGCGCGCTACATACCCGTGAGGGTCTCAAGGCGCTGTCGGGGGGTGGAACCCCGAATGCAGAGGTAAAATTAGATAGCACCTTACTCTCTATTTGTAGTAGTGTGGTTGAGAAGTAAGGTAGAATCATAGGACAGTGTTAAGCATTTGTTATACGCACTCAGTCAGCAAATGAATTCACACACTCAAAGACTGAACTGGAGACCAATTGTTTTTGTATGAAAATATTCTTTTAGTTATTTTATTTCTAGAACCATGCAAGCCTGGCGCAGGTAAGCAACATATACTTTACAGTAGTAATGCATTTTGTAAACAGTTTGAATTGTAATTGTATATGCACTTCGTTTTGACTTACAGGATGGTTGCACGGAAATGCAATACTTTGTAAATAAAGTACATAGACTTGAATGGGCTTTTCTGTAAAATACCAGATAAGTTACTTTTTAGATTACTTTTCATACTCAGAGTAGTATACTTGGATACTACTCTGGGACATTTCCTGTACACAGGTAAGTAAAATCGTTTTGGTTAAATAGTACAATTTTAAAGAATTTCTTTAGGTTTTCAAACTCCACAGTTTAAAACTTTTCAAGAAAAACAGTCAATGTTATCCTATGGATGAAAATAGTGTTATTGGTTTTCGGATAAGTTTTCGGTAATGGGAGTTGAGGTTCTAGGGGTAGACTCAGGGGTCCCCCAGGGTCAAGGATGCACTCTTGTTACATCCTCAGGGGCACTAGGACGGCCGGGTGAAGAGTGCTGAGGCCCAATGTTATCCAATGGGGGATAGGGGGCCTCCGGTTGGTGGCTGCTGATGAGCAGGCCACAAGGTTGAGGGAGCCAAGCTCCTGGTCTTAGGCTCAGGGCAAAAGGGGATCCTGTTTAGCACAAAAGTGCACCCACAGCGGCGCAGGTGTAGGGTGCTGTTTTGGCTTTGCGTGTCCTGTTGTTGTCAACGGGGATTTTCGGTTTTGGTTTTCAGCTGCAGGCTCGGACCAGGAATACCTCCGGGAGAAACCAACAGCTGGGCAGGTAAGTGGAGGGCTCCAGGACGTAGGTGCACCTCGGGTTCTCTTCTCCAGGGCGCAGGGCAGCTAGATGCAGGGGTGTCTTTTGAGGTTGGATTTCAACTTACCGGGCCACTCCCGCTTGTAGGGGGTCTCCGTGCAGAGGCTGCTGGCAACGTAGGGGAGTCCTGGAGGCATCAACCTATGGTGGACTTGGACTTTGGAGCTCTGGAGGACCTTGCTGGGACCGGTAGGCCACTTGAACTCGGGCTGTAGGCGATGGGTGCAGTGGTTGTTCCAGGCGTCTATTTTCTTTTTCCTCAGCAGGCTCGGATTCTTTCTTTAGTGTTTCTTCTGAACAGAGCTGCTGTTCACAGGAGATCCAGGTTTGTTGAAGGCAGTCAGTCCTCCCAAGGGTTCTGGATACTGCTGGCTGCAGGAAAAGAAGATTTTTGGTGCAGAATCTCTGGAAACTTCAGACGGGCCGGTAGGGCTGGGGCAAAGTCAGTTGTTCTCTGCAGTCTCATCTGCTGGGCGTCTTCTTTTGTCTTTTTTCTTTGTAGGTTGAGTGAATCTGCTTTCTTTGTTCAGGGCTGCTCCCTAAATACTGAATTTAGGGGGCATTTTTATGGGTCTCGAGGTCAGTAGCCAATGGGATACTTACCTTAGGATGACTATACCCTGGTGAGCTCACCCCACATGGGGGAATGAGCACTATCCCTAATCCTGGTTGGAGAGTGCCTGCCATATGCAAGATGATGGGTACCGAAGAGTGGGCTTCACCTCGCCTTCCCCACCTTAGGGGTGGAGTTGGCAGAGGTGGACACACCTTCTGGGCTGGCTAGTTTTTCCCGCCTGTCTCCCAGCCGAAAAGGAGGGGAAACAGGAAGGGGGCCTGCTCCTGATAGCAGGAGAGTCTGGGGGTCTCATCACAAAGGCAACCAGGCATTTGAAGCTCGCCTGCCACAGATAGCTCTTCCTAGTCTGAGGGAGGTGTCAACACCTCTGCCCAGTAAAGGCTTTGTTTCTGGGCTCAGGTATTGAAGGCTCCCACCCTAGGGGTCCAGAAACATGTCTTGTGGTGGCAGGCTGGTGTGTACCAGTCAGGGAACCCACCAGAGGCTGGTCGTTTTTCAGGGCGCATTTCTAAGATGCCCTCTGTGTGCATTTTTCATTAAATCCCACACTGGCATCAGTGTAGGTTTAATGTGCTGAGAAGTTTGATACCAAACTTCTCAGTTTTCAGTGTAGCCATTATGGTGCTGTGCAGTTTGTAATGACAAGCTCCCAACACCATATACTCTTACGGGGAGAGGTGTGGCGCCGCGGCCAGGGCGACTGACGCTGGAATCTGGGGATCAGGGTTCGATCCCCGGCTCCGGCGGCAGGTTAGCTTGCTTAATCTTCCCGACGGCCCCCAGCGCCTAGAGACCCTTACGGGTGATTGTGCGCTTTACAAATGTGGATTATTAATGGCAGCACTACACTTACAATGTCTTAGACACTGTAGGAGTACAGGGCTCATGCACCTGTACCCTCACCACTGGCATAGGGCACCCAGCTAGAAGGGTGACTGATCTATGCTAGGGCAGTGGGTTGTAGGCATGGCAGCGTGTGTGTGTAAAGGTACAAGGCCTCTAGGGGTGGCACAATAAGTGCTACAGCCCCTAGAGGTCTTCCCTGGTCACAGTGCCCTGGGTACCTGTGAAACCATTTACCAGGGGCTGACCTGTGGCCGGAGGTACCAATTGGGTTAATTCTGGGGTAAGAACACAGGCCCTGGGAACCTTATTGGCAGGGACCCAGGGCACATGAAGTGAAAGTGCATCAGTAGTATGTCAAAAACTGGGCGTGTTACTGCAACAGAAACCCACTTTCCTACAACTGCCAACTAGAGATGCCCATTTCTAACAGTATATTAGAAAGCAGTTAGTGCATTCTAAAGCACATTGGACTCATGAATACCACTCACATTCGAATACTGTTTCAATAGTATTTAAATACCTCAAAAGCTTGTTGGATATTGGAATATCTTACATGAAACTTTTTCAGATTTTAATTTATTTTGAGCCAGTAATCTATCTCAAAACATAGGATTTCAATACTGCTTTGTAGGTTGGGTATGGAGTTTCTCTACAATGAATTTTGGCAGGGGGCACTTCTTGCCCAATCTGACCAGCAATATCAAAAACACACTTTATAGTTGTATAAGCAACAGCATATTTAATTGGAGGGGCTGCTATCATTAGCAGAAAAAACAACGGTTGTTGTAGGATTGATATCTTGCACTAGAACATGAACTTACTGCTTGACAGCACACACAAAAATACAGTTGTAAGTCAATGACATGGCTACAACTGCATTGGTGCCCTCTATAGTCATCCGTAACATAGTGATACCGCTCATGCTTTTCAAAAAACAATTTTAGGTTTGAATGGCTTTATTTATCCTTTCATGTATGTATGTAGCTGGTATTTGTGTAGAGCAAACCTAGTCGAAATGTAGTGAAGCTCTGTGCAGGTTCAGACAAGATACAGCTAATAAATGATTAGGGGGAGCTTGATTCTTGATCTAGTCTTCTTTTAAGAGGTGTATTCTCAGCTCTTCCCTAAATTGGAGAAGAGCTTGGGTGGTCTTAATGGCAACCTAGTTGTTGCTAGAGACTTTGTGGGCCTAGATAGAGAAGACTTATTGCCTTGTTTTTGTTTTTTCCTGTCTCGAGCCTTATGGTGACCTGGCTGTGGGTGCATAATCAGCCACCGCAGATGAGGTGCTTCTCAGCAATATTGCTGGGGATGCCGGTCGTAATGGTTGTGTAGAAGATACGTGGTTTGGTTTAAGACACAGTGGGGCCCATTAGGATGGCGGACGGATTGCCCCGCCAGGCTGGCGGTAGCCACAGCCGGCCTGGCGGGGACAATCTGCCCGCCATTTGCACAGAAATGACCCCCTACCACATTAGGATGGCTGGGGGGCCACGGCGGACGGAAAGACCGTCCGCCACTTTTCCGCCTCGTCGCCTTGCAACCAGGGCGGAAAAGGTCTAATATGCTGGCAGTGTTTATCAGACACCGCCAGCCATATTAGGATGGGCTTTGGGAATGGCAATGCCGCAACGGAAAGGCATGCGGAAACTCCCTGCCGGGGCCCGTTGCCAGCCCCCTGGGACTCTAGGGGGGTGGGGGGTGCACATGGGGGGTACCTATGGTACCCACCTGCATTTCAAAGTGCAACATGGCAGGCACCACGCGTGGCCTGTCATGTTGTCCTTTGAAATGCACAACGTGCATTTTTACCATTACGGCGGGCGGCGCTTTCAGCACCGCCCGCCGCAATGGAAAAAATACAGGAAGCACCCGTCACAATTCCAAGGACGGGACCCCCATCCTTATGGCAGGCGGTCCCGTTGTCCGACAGGATGGCGAGGGGACAAAGTCTGAAACGCCTGAAACTATGGAAACCAGCCTACTGGACTTTTAGACAGTTTTTAGACAGTTTTTGATTTGAATGATGTCACTATATTTAGACCATCACTTTCTAACTTATTTTGTGATCAGCTTTCTTTGATAAGATCAAAAGGGTTGTTGAACTGTTTGTAAAATTAGGGATAATAAATAAGAAAAAGTATTTCTTTTACTTTTTTTATAATTGTTTTATTAAGTTTTACTAGTACAAACACAGTGAGTACAATGTCATTATTCATTCAATTACAAATTATTTATTTGGCATGGACGTAGTTGAAGGACAAACAATATTGTAACTTATTACTTAAGCATAGTGGTTTAAAATTAGGGAGGTTAGTTGGGGACGGGAGACAATACTATGCACAAGGAACGTGCTACATCAGGGATTCAAAGCAGAGTTATGTGGTAATTGCCATTGCATGCTATCTCACTACTGTGGCAAGGGTAATTAATGTAAGTGGGATATCCTGATTCCATTCCTTTCTTTTATAACTCTCACTTAAACAGGTTCTTTAGTTCATTAACACAAATGAGAAATACAAGTCATAGAATGCATTGATTTGTTAGATGTAAGACCACTATTGGCAACATGGTGGCATGTAGACATGAAGTGATCTGATAATCCCTCATTGACACTGATTAAAGCAAAGCTGTAACCCTGTGTCCCTCAGAACCTGGGTATTGTTCATATAGTCTACAATGTGTTCTGTTGGGTGAAGAAAAATTGATTTAACATACTAACAATTAAATGACAAACATCACTTCTTATTCAGTCTAAATACAGATCTGGACTCACCACAACAATACTTCAAATCATCATATGTATATTTCATTTAGTAAGTAAGGCTGTCGTACATAACATGAACAAACAACAAAAGTTATCAGTGACTGGTATGACATATAGTGCAATACAATATTGTGAAAATGATAGACTGACAAAAATTACATCAATACATATATAAAAAAATCTGAAAAATCTCCGTCCAAGTTAAGAGTTAAAAAAATAACCTGCTGTGAAATTAAAGGTTACAGTGATTTAGGACATGAGCAATAATGCGTCAACGTTTCAACCTTGGTGTTAATGAAAAGGCATCATGTAGGGTCTTCCTCAGTACAAGTACACATCCAAATTGTAGTCAATAAGACTTAAAGTACTCCTCCTTTCCTGGATGGAGTCCAGAATAAGAGATATAACAAACCGTCATTGGTGCAAATTCCAACGTGACATCCAATCTCTTTCAAATGGTAGCAAGTCGATAAATGAGCGTATGGCTTACAACGCCTTTCAAAATTGCAGATGGGGGCAAAGACAAAAGATTAAGTGTTTTGCAGGGCGGAAAACAAGAATCCTCTGCATGAATCTGTTTGGCATTCTACACTGAATGCAAATCCAAGCCGGATTGTATTTGCATTGGCACCAATGAAGGTTTACCAGGTGCCATGAATAGCACCTTTACACGTAATCAGGCCACAAAGTATCATAGTATGTATGTATAATTACAATGTATACTAATTTCCTGTGTCATGCATAATGATAGCTTTGGCTAAGTAGAGCCTAGGGTAACAAACAAATTTGCTAAATAAATTATAAGACAGCCTATGATTGTTGCCACCTACTGAATCGAAGGGCATAGAGGAGAGGTAAAAAACAGATTTTTCAGTCATATCATCTATTAGCTTTGATTTCCCTGCTTAAAAATGAAATAACATTCCACTCCAAGTTCTTCAAATTCGAGATCACTGTGGTTCAGAAGACTACTGATAAACTATTTGCTGAGATAAGGACGTCCAGACCTTCGGTAAGAAAGCGCTCTCCAAACATAATTTTCTTTCTTTACTTTTTTTTATTCACAAAAGCTCATTACATCATAGCATGAATTGCATATCCTTAATACGGACAGAATCAATATATATTTAATTTCAATGGATGGTCATTCAATAACATGTATCATATTGCAATCCCAGGGTCATTCTGCGCCTCCCGCATACCCTCCCCCCTGCTTCCGTAGCTTAGTAGTCTAGTATCACCGGTATTTCTGCCAGGACCCCATACTTTGTTCCATTTGTGAGGGCAGCCCCTGCTTAGGTATATTGCCTACTCCCCTTCCTGCGCACCAGTCCATATCTTGTTCCCAGTCTCTCCAATCTGGCGCCTCTCCAAACACAAATAACATAATATTGTACAACATGACATGATATAGCATAGCAATTACAAAGTAAGAATGAAAACAAGATTGCCTTTTTTAAATGTATTTCCATTCACCTAAAAATACAGTGGTTGGAATGAGAAATTGTTATTTTTTAGCCAAGAATGATGTAATGATCCTACCGAAGGTTGCACACATTCAATAAACGAAGGCCAGTGTGTTCCAGGAACACCACGCTCAGTAAATGCTGAGTGCTCGCACCACCCAGTCAGGTCTGGTGTCTACACACTCATAATCACTAGGAGAAATGTTCTGTACATCACTTATAGGGCCAGACATAAAGTGATTTGGTTGGATCTTTGGAATTCTGTTCAGAACAGAGGATAGGATGTCAAACATGAGCTTCTTTTAATCGCAAAATAAGGGTCAGGACTTTCTGACAAGCGGCATGAACAAGCCTTATTATCAGAACTTCCTAAGGTGGGAAGTTGACGGTGCAACATTATTCGAGATTCACAGTCTAAGATGGAGATGAATATAATCCTGTGATGTCATTTTCTTAGTGGTGGTCTGTACTTTGAGCAAGGGGGCAGGCCACATTAGTACACAGATACTCACGCTCACCTATCTATGTGTACACTCACTTATACGCATCCATTCACATACACACACCCATACAACTACAATTCAAATCAGATAGTCACACTCATTCGTAACACGTATTCGCAAATACACGTGCATTCATACATATACGCATGGCTGAACGCATGCACTAAGTGTTTAAAGAAATACGTATGTGACCACAATGGTGATCTTAGTTGGTGGGAGGAAGCTTCCGTGGCACCTAGAGGATTGGGACTGCCACTTCCTCTCGTTAACCTTGTTATTGGTCAGCCAATGAGAGAAGGCAGCTGTCCCTCTTTCGTCACAAAGTGGGATGAGGTCGGTTTCGAGGCGTCACTGAGGACAGTGGACCCTGGGTACTGCAGAGCTTACAACTAAAGTGCTCAGGTCAGAGTCTATCAGTGACGTACCCCCTCATCATGAGGGGGAGTAACTTCACGTGCTTTACCGGGTTGAGAAGGGCATGCTCTCAGAGCTGTGAAACGTTTAGCCCAGCAAAATTCAGCTCAGGCAGCCAGGGACCTGCACAGTTAGAAAGCGTACAGCGCCTGGCTGCCTGACCTGAACACGAAGCGTGTCTGCAGGCTGATATTTACTCAGCCTGACAAACATTCTTCATTGTTGCAACACAGCAGGCGGGCAGGACCCTTAGCCCTTAAGGATGGCCTCCAATTGGTCCCAAATATTTATATGGGATGGTAGTGTAACATAAAATTACTGTATGGCACTGCAAAAACAGAAGTCCAAATTGCCACTGCTGTTTACCCGTCTAAGAAATTGGGTTGCTGGTTGAGGGGGTAAAATCCTACTCTTGAAGCAGAAACCACAAGCTCTGACACAGTGAAGTCACTAGCAAACTCCAAATTGACCTGCGCTCAACCTCCTTGTAGCTTGGCACAGAGCAGTCACGCTTAACTTAGGGGACATTAATAAAGTATTTGTGCAAGGAGATCTGAGGAAGTTGTTTTAAATCCTATTGAATCTCTACATCTGGTTGATTAGACATTTCTTTGGTCTATTGTCTCAAGGAGGGACTATGAAAGTAGGAGCTGTGAGGGGTCCTTTGACTGAAAATAAAAAAGAAGACAAGGAGAAGTGTGGCTCAATGGTTAGAGCGGCAGACCCTGATGCAGAGCTCTGGCCCGGGACCAGGGTTCAATTCCCGCCTCCGCGGGTCTTGGGCTCAGTTTCCTCGGACCTGATAATTCTCGCCTCGGTGTCTATTCTAATCATTGGTCCCACTCTGCAACTCTAGGCAATAGCTTGCTTAATCTCCACAACGGCCCCAACAGCGCTGGGATGCCTGGCTTCACCTTGGGGGTGCCCCGGAGTGGACATTTCACAGGGAAAAGCCAGGAAGGGTCCCACAGCAGTATGCGTTATAGCGCCAGGACACCCAAGGGTATTAGTGCGCTTTACAAGTACAAATTACAATTACATTTACAAGTGCAAGTCTGGGTTGTGCCCATACTGTATTGAAGCTGCACACATATATTTAAATGAGACCTTACGTCTAAATATATTGAGAATTCAGACTTCTCCAGAAAAAATGACAGGTGTATGTTGATTTTCCTAAATTGTCTCTCTTATGAATAATGATGACAGTCACTTGTCTCTTTTACAGATTGTTGTGAACAGGAGAAGAAAAAATTGTTAATGCTTATGCAATGCTGGATTGTGGTGTATGTGGAACTTTTATTGCTCAAGAAACAACACTAAAAATAATATCGATAAGAGACTTTAAAAAACTCCTGAAGTTATTCAAACTATTGAATGCTCACCATTAACTTTAGGGTTGATGCATAAGACTTCTGCTCAATTACAAGTCTCATTTTCAGATTAAATAGAAGCATTATCTTATGATATGATCGTCTCTCCTAATTATGCAGTCATGTTTGGAATTCCTTAGTTAAGGAAGCATGATCCAAATGTGAATTAGTCTACCCAAACAATATTATTGTAATGCCACTTTTGTCATGGTCACTGCTATGCTTCTGGAAGTCATTGGTCACCAAATGATGAAATAAATGATTTCCCTTATAGTTGGTGGTGGGTAAACTTTAATTAGCACCACTGAAATATCATGCTTTTCTATAGTTTTTCTAAGCCTGAAGTTTGTTCTTTGATTCTTTTGTAGGAATATGAATTTTCCATACCAATTGAACCTGGCACTGCTGTTCATTTTGGGCATATTTATTTCTTAACTGAGAAAGCGAATGGGATACTAAAGCTTTACTTATAGTACTGTTTGAAATTGCGGTCTCTAGTTGACAGGTTGTTACCCTGTCCAATTAGGGGCCCTTCATCCTAGTCATGATAAGGGAGTTCCACTTCTGAAATAACCCCTGCTCATCCTCTTGGTAGCTTGTCACGAGCAGTCAGGCTTACTTCAGAGACAGCATGTAAAGCATTTGCACATAACAGTAATACAGTAAAAACACTACAATGGGACACCACACCAGTTTAAGAAAAATAACCAATATTTATCTGTGTAAAACAAGAACCAAAACGATAAGAAGCCAAGATATATTTATTCGAAATACTCATAAAGCAAAAAGAGACTTTAAAAACAGTTCCTTAACACCTTGCATGCTCATGACGAGGTCAGCTCGTCATGAGCCACGGTGCTCGTCTGCTTATGACAGCTGAGCTCGTCATGACCGTTGGAACGCTCGCATGCTGGGCTAATTCCCCTGCTGTGCGAGCTTTCCACACAAACGGATGTGGTCATGACGAGCTCAGTTCGTCATGAGCACACGGGCACTGTGCCTCATGACGAGCTGACCTCGTCATGAGCATGGGGGCGATGTGCGTGCCCACCCTCCCCCCAGCACAGCTGGGGAATATGCCCTGCAGGGAAGGGGTTAAAGTTGATAGCTCCATCCGGGGCTATCACGGCGTTGTGAACAAAAAAATTCTAACAGTTCTGGCTGACAGCTGTGTCGCGAGCCTGCTACGATGTCGGGAAGACCCCCAAACAGTACCTTTCGAAATGTTGGCAGGCGTTGGCTCCGGAATTCGGTGGGGAAGTCGCTGGGCCCTTGAACTGACACACCTTGCAGATCGATCTCTGTGCAGTTGAAGGCAGGAGCACCAGCAGGTGTTGGGACTGGGGTGTGACATGCAGCAGTGCAGTGCCCTCAGGTCACGGCGCAGGCAGTGGCTTAGTTACAGTGTCCAGTGGCGTTGGTGAGACCAGGGCTGTGGTGCGAAGTGGGGCGGTGCTCATTGCGCCGCTGGCAGGTCAGCGGTGCAGGCAGCGTCGTTTTTGTTGTTGCAGCGCTGTATTCAGCTCACGAACAGAAGTCGATATCACCGGAGTCACTGGGCCAAGGCTGCAATATGGGACGGGGTGGTGCATTGTGTAACTTTCAAGCGGTGCCCCTAACCATGGTGCAAGCAGGGGTGTCGATGTCGGTGTGGGACATCCTTGTCGGGGATGAATCACTGACAAAATATCGAGTACCAAAATATCGAGGTACAAAAATATTGTGACAAAAATATCGAAGTCAAGAATATTGACATCCTATCTACATCATGTTAAGTACAAAAATATCGGGGGGAAAATATCGATGTCTAAAATATCGTTTTTAAAAATATTGGTTTTTTTATGTTAATTTTTTTTTTTTAAATAAAGTAAATAATACATATAATTAAAAGAAACATAGTTAAAAATATTTAACAATTTAAAAAAATCGTAACTAATACATGTAATGTTAAAATAAATTAAACATATACATATAAAATATAATATATATACTTACTAAATAATATTTGTAAATAATTATTTTAATAACTTATAAATTGTTATTTTTGTTTATAAATTATAAATACATATATACACATAGAGAAATAATATAAATAAAAATATAACAAATTTAGAAACTACAATATTTTTAAACTTTTAAAAATAAATTATACACAACATTAACTGAAAGAATACAAAAAAATATTGGATAGCGGAGGGAATAAAATTACTATTCCAACTCCAGAGAGTGCAACAGTAGGGAGCGTTTTGGTTAGCGTAGGGGTAAAAATAACTATTGCAACTCCAGAGAGTGCAACAGTAGCGAAAGTGTTGGATAGCGTAGGGTTAAAAATTAGTATTCCCACTCAAGTGAGTGCAACAGTAGGGAAAGAGTTTGATAGCGGAGAGGTAAAAATTACTATTCCCACTCTAGAGAGTGCAACAGTAGGGAAAGTGTTCGATAGCGTAAGGGTAAAATTACTATTCCAACTCCAGGGAGTTCAACAGTAGGGAAAGTGTTTGATAGTGTAGGGGTAAAAACAACATACTTTTAATAATTTTTTTCATTAAATAATGAATTAATAATAAATTAACAAAAAATTATTTATATATACTAATAAAATAACAAGAATTACTTTAATAACATTAGATTACTTCCCACCCTATTCCCCAATAAACCCCAAACCGCTGCGCATAAAAATTAACACAATTAATATAATTATCAATTAATCAATTAGTAAAAATTAATTACCAATTAATATTTAATTAACAATAAATTATCAATACCAATAAATATTAATGAATAATTACTTGAATATAATAAATTACTTCCCTCCCTAGTCCCCTATTACAACACAACCCACTCCTAAACTAAATTAACACAATTAATATATTCATCAATTAATCAATTAATAAAAATGAATGAACAATTAACAATTAATAAACAATAAATTAATTATCAATACCCCCAAAAAATTATTAATGAATTTATTATAATTAATTTACTTCCCACCCTATTTCCCTCTAAACCCACTACCCACTCCAATAAAAAATTAACACAATTAATAGAAATATCCATTAATCAATTAATAAAAATTAATTATCAATTAATAATTAATTAACAATAAATTAATTATCAATCCCAATAAATAAAAATTAATCATTACTTAAATACAATGAAATTACTTCCCACCCTATTCTCCTATAAACCCACAACCCGCTACGGACCTCAAATACAAAATGTAATTAAAAATAATTATTAATTTCTAAAAAGTATGATTTAATTTACCGTAATAAATTACTTCCCACCCTATTCCCCTATAAACCCACAACCCACTATGAAACTAAAACGCAAAAATTACTTTAAAAAAATCACTAACTTCTGAACATTTGCTACATATATTTAAAAAAAAACAAAACATAACAAATCATATGAAACACATACATATAAAATACATACTAAAATACATAACACTCATATAAACATCGATATTATTAACATCAATATTTTCACCACTGATATTACTAACTTCGATATTAACAAAAACAACATTTCTTAGATTCAGGTTGATATTCTGGTCACCGATATTCTTGATGTCGATATTCTGTCCCTATGTTATTTAAAACTCGATATTTATGTAGGTCAAAATAAAAAACCTTGATATTATGTCTGTGCACCGTTGGGGATACCTGAGCGGGTGTGTGAAGCGAGGTGGTGCGAATTGCGATGCCCACAGGTCATTGTGCAAGCAGCAGCTCAGTGGCGGCAGCTGGTGTCATTGCCGGTGAGACCAGAGTTGCAATGCGAGATGTGGCGGTGCCCTCTGTGGTGCCTTCAGGTCACGGAGCCAGCAGTGGCGTTATTGACGATGTTGGGTTGCTTTTTCTTCAGTTACATCACAAAACTCTCAGTTCCAAGTGCTTATAGCAGATGAACTTGAAGTCTTTGTTGTTCCCGACACTTCTTGTACAGGGGGCAATCTCTACCTCCAGCCCTTTGAAAAACTCAGGAAAATAAGTTGCATAAAGTCCAGTCCTGTCCAAGACATAAGCAGCCACTGGATGTCAACACAGCAAAGAACACAGCAAAGTAGTAGCCTCTCCTCACAGCTTCTCCAGCTCTTCCTTTTGGCAGGTTTCTTGATTCAAAATAGTTCTAAAGTTTGAAGTTGGCACAAACAAAGTTCCACTCTCACACATAAACTAGTTCTGCCTGGCTCAGGCCAGGTTCATTCCAGGAGGGGGAGACAGCTTTGTGGAAGGCTGCCACTGTCCATTCAGGTGCAAGTGACAAGTCCTCCCACTACTCTAGACGCAGCCAGGACTATTCAGCCTGACTATCAGTCATCCAGGAAATGCAGGGCACACCTAAACCCCCACTTGTGTCTGTCTATTTTGAATGCACATCCCTGCTCCTGTCACTCTGAACCCGGATGGTGAGTACACAAATGGCAGAGGCACACAGGATGTTTAGGCCAGAAAATTCCCACTTTCTAAAAGTGGCATTTTCAAACATCCGGCTTAAAATTCATGATTACTAAAAAATGTATCTTTAAACTCTGAGTTTGGGAAGCCTAAACTCCACTTCTCAATCTTGTTCTAATGGAAAGTTATTTTGTAAGATGTCAGATAGTCTTTCAAAAGTGAAAACAAAATTGGCAGTATTTCACCATCAGGTCATGTCACACACACCAGTACATGCCCTACCTTTCACATACTAACACTCTGCCCAGGGGGGTACTTTGGGCCTACCTGAGGGATGCCTTACATGTAGGAAAAGGTAAGGCTTGGGCCTGGTAAGTGGGTGCACTTGCCAGGTTGATATAGCAGTGAAAACTGTACGCAGACACCTTTCAGACACCTTTGAAAGGTTTGAGGCACATTTGAAAGGCTACTTTTGTGAGTGGTACAACCAGTGCTGCAATTGTAGCATTTGATTTACAGACCCTGGGCACATACAGTGCTATGTACTAGGGACTTATTAGTAAATAAAATAGTCCAATCATGAAAACCAATCATGACAAAATTTACAGCAGGATCACCAGTTCAGGCTGGACTGTTCCCATGAGGCACAGGGCCAAGACTGATTTGCATATAGCAGGGTCTGCACTCGGGTAGCAAAGTGAGCTAAAGAACAATGATGGATTCAACCCAGAACTGTGAATGGGGGTGAGTGTCTGAAAAGTTTCAGTGCTCCATCCATCATCTCCTTGTGTTTGCTTTGATGACCCTAAGTTGGCAGGGTATGTCCAGATGTGAGCCCCTTGCTCACGTTGCCACTGGATTCAAGCTAGGCTGGCTGATGAGGGGTGTTACCCCAAAACCGGTTTCAGAATGCCTGTGTCCAGTCCAGGGCAAGCATGTCATGGCAGTTTGGGCTGGACTGTTCCCATGGGCACAGGGTCAAGACAGATTTGCATATGGATGGGTCTGAACTGGTGTGGCAAAGTGAGCTAAAGAATGATGAAGAGTTAAACCCAGATCTGTGACTGGGGTAAATGTCTGAAAAGTTTCAGTGCTCCGTCCATAATCTCCTTGTGTTTACTTTGTTTGCACTAAGTTGGCAGGGTCTGCCCAGACGTGGGTCCCTTGCTCACTTTGCCACTGGATTCCAGCTAGCCTGGCAGCTGAGGGATGTTACCACAAAGCCAATCCCAGAATGCTTGTTTCTGGTCCAGGGAAGGCCTGGCTCGGCAGATCAGCCTAGACTGTTCCCATGAGGCACAGGATCAAGACAGATTTGCGTATGGCTGGGTCTGAACTGGGGTGGCGAAGTGAGCTAAAGACTGGTGATGGATTAAACCCAGATCTGTGACTGGGGGTGAGTGTGTGAAAAGTTTCAGCGCTCCGTCCGTCATCTCCTTGTGTTTGCTTTGTTCGCCCAAAGTTGGCCGGGTATGCCCAAATGTGGGTCCCTTGCTCACTTTGCCACTGGATTCAAGCTAGCCTGGCTAATGAGGGGTGTTACCCCGAAACCAGTCCCAGTATGCTTGATTCCAGTCCAGGGAAAACCTAGCTTGGCAGTTCGGGCTGGAGTGATCCCATGAGGCACAGGGTCAAGACCAATTGGATTATGGCTGGGTCTGAACTGGGTTGGTGAAGTGAGCTAAAGAATGATGATGGATTAAACCTAGATCTTTGACTGGGGGTGAGTGTCTGAAAAGTTTCAGCGCTCCGTCCATCACCTCCTTGTGTAAGATTTTACTGTTCCCATCAGAAGGATGACACCAACCACTACCATGACCTTTGGTTTCAAGATATAACCAAGAATTCCCTTTCCAAGATTTGCAAACCAAATTCCAACCTTTCTGAATCCTTTAACAACCTTGCTCCAGGCCCCCTTTGTTGCCAAATCATGAATCTCATAATGTATCTCAGTTATGTTATTTATATACTTCTTCAGATCCTTGCTGTGGTCTGGGATATAGGTACAGCACTGTTACACCCTCAGCATTTTACAGACTTCGCCTTCTTTTGCTAATAATATATCTAAAGCAAGACAGTTTTGCATCACCATAGCTCTTATCAAGACCATCTCTCCATCCATGAGTATTAATAACTGAGCTGTATTGACTGACAACTGATCTACTACAGTTGACAACTTCCTAATCTTAACATCATTCAGAACCACTCCCAAATTGGGTATCAGTGCTCCAAACACATCTCCTACGATCTCTCCTGCACTTGTACCACATCGCTCTCTATGCAATTGCTTCCCTTCTAAAGGCCTCAAATCCTCCACATGGTATATCTTAGGAAACACAACAGCCACATAACATGTGCCATACCAATTCAATGGCAATCAAACATACGCATTCTTCCCACACACAAAATACACATTTGGCACCACTTGTACCACCTCTTGTAAGAACTTCTTTGCAGTGGCTTCAATTGTGAAAATGTGATCGCACACACTCTATCCCACAAAGATCTTGTCATAATATGTCTATACCTGTCTAATGCAATGCTCTCCTCGCTGTTCCCAGTCTAAAGCTACATTCCCTTTCTATTGTTTAGTTTGACTGCTAGTGACCTATGTCATCATCATCATCATCATTTTATTGTGTGATTAATTAAAATCATTACAATGTTTACAAGCAATAAAAACAGTGCAACAACAAATATAAACGACAAGTAAAAATTAAAATGGAATCGGATTATTCTGTATCAAAAATTGTTCTCTCAGTTATCATATTAAAAAAACGTCCTAGGTCCGTCTGTGTCACTTTTGTCATTTGGGTTCTATCCCTGTGCTTCTTTCTGTTCGGGACGGGAAAATTCCTTATGTCTATTCCTTTTCTTGTAACTTCTTTGTTGCCTTCGCCATAAATTTGATTCCCCGACATGAAAGGGTTGGTGAAACACCACTTAGCCACCGTATCACCGCCTGCCTGCAGGTGCGGATTTTCATTGTGTTGAAAATTGCCCGAAGATATCTTCTTCTTAAGACCTGTAGCGCGGGGCATACACATAGTATATGTGAGACTTTTTCGTTCTTATATCCGCATAGTCTGCAGTTAGCACTTTCTGGTTGTTGTTTCCAAGATGGCATTAGATCTTTTGAATAATGCATGCCAAGATGATACGCTATTAACGTTTTTTTTAGGTGTTGGCAGTAATGTAGGGCTAAGAAGACTTGAGGTTTTTGGGTGGTGTAAGAATTTACTACTGTCCAAGCATGTCTCTGTTTGATTAGAGTTCGTTTGTCTTTGAGCACGGAAATCCTTTTAGCCGAACCGTTTGCTATTTTGCAAAACTGCTTGTGGTCGATGTTTTTTCCCCACACTTCCTGGAGGCCCAGTGTTGTCAAACTCTGATTGAGAAATTCACCCCATTGATTGATGTTGGGCCTCCCTACCAAAAAGTTTATTTCCTCCCAGCATAGCTTGTCAAGTGACTCTCTCGGTGCGGATCGGATCTTATGGCAGAATTTTACAAATGTGGACTTCGACCTAATAACTTGATTTTGTAAGCCGAATTCTAGTCGAACTTGGGCTGGCGATGCTGCGTGTGGCAACCCAAACACCACTTTATATATTTTGTTTTGTAGGTTGTTTAGGATCGTTGATTCGCCTCCGAGCCATCCGATTAGTCCATAAGACAGGTTTGGAATAATTTGTGCAGCCATAACTTTGAGTAGATGCGTATAGTTTGGGCCTCCCACTGTCTTTTGCAGTTGCCTATATGCATATATTAATGATTGCACCTTCCCTCTTAGTACCTGTATGTGCTTTTTTTTTGTATTTCCCCGCTCAATTGTCATCCCCAAATATTTGTACGAATCCTGCTCTTCAAGAAGAGAGTTGTTGATTGACCATCTATATTTTAATTTCTTCCACTCCAAGATTCGCAGTACTTTGGTTTTGTTTTTATTCAGCTCCAGGTTTTCCTCTGCTAAATATGAAACTAACTTGTTCACTAAGCGTTGCAGTCCGACGGGTGTTTTGCTTAGTAAAACTATGTCATCAGCGTACTGCATTATGGGCACAGGAACATTGCCAAGTATAGGTGCATGACTTTCAGTTGCTTCTAATATTCGTCCGATGTCGGCAAGATATAAGTTAAAAAGACTGGGGGCAAGGACGCAACCTTGTTTTAAACCGTCCTGTGTCTCGATTTTGTGAGTTAGGCTGCTACCGTTCCCTTGTTTGACCTTCGCCCATGTGTCACTGTATAGGCTGGTGATTGCATTTATTAGGTAATCCGGCATCCCCCACTTTCTTAATTTGCTCCAGAGCCTTGGCCTGCTTACGTGGTCAAAGGCTGCTTTTATATCGACGAAACATGCGTATAGTTGGTGTTTTCTTTTTTTGGCGTTATCAGTTATCAGGCCCAGGGTGACCAAGTTAGTAGTCATCCCCATCCCCAGTCTAAAACCTATTTGAAAGCTGGGGATTATTTTTGTTGATATTTCCCAGTTCTGCAGCCCTTTCAACTGGCACGAGGCGTACAGCTCAGCTTCAAAGTCTATTAAGGAAATTAGTCGATAATTTCCTGGCTCTTTCCGGTCCCCTTTCTTATGGATTGGGTGGATGATGTTTCCTCTCCATGTTTCCGGAAGAGTTCCTTTTTTTAGGACGTGATTGAAGAGTGTAGATAAAAGATCGGCCCAGAAGTCTATGTTTGTTTTATAGACTGCAGTTGGAATACCGTTCGGCCCCGGAGCCCCTTCTGATTTTAATTTTTGGATTAAACTTTTTATTTGGGCCCGTGTTATAGATAACTCTTCAAATTTGGGGTTAGGTTCTGGAGTAACACTGTCGTGGAGTTTTAAACTGTAGACTTTGATCTCCGTCGGTCTCCCTTGTTGTTCTATTTCAATACTATGGGAATCCTTTGTTGAGTAAAGGTTCTTCACGAATGTCTCCCATTCCATGTTGCTTATCCCTGGATCCTTTTGTAATGCCTGACCCAAATTTAATTAGTTAATGATTACCCAGAATTCTCTAGAAGATGCTTTTTTGCTGGAAATCAGTAGCTTTGTCCATACCCGTTCTTTGTACTGTGCTTTTGCTACCCATAGTTTTTTCCGGTATGCCTTTTTCATATTTCTGAGGTCTACAGTATTTGTACATTGACCCTTTGCAGCCGATCGTTGGGCCCTGGCTAGTTTTCTTTTTTCTTGTTTTAGTTCCGCATTGAACCAGGGCCCTGGTTTTCCTGTTGAATCTCTGATTGCTCTCGGCTGAGCTGAATGGTTTTCCTTTATTTCCTCCAACAAGTTTTCCCAGTTGTTTTTAGGGTCTCCGTTATCAAGGCTCCCAAGTTTCAACATAAAGTTGGTGGACGTGGTCATGATTTTTTGTGTTTCTCCGCCCCTCCATGTTATTTTTCCCAGGTTAAATCTTTCTGGTTTTTGATGTAATGAATTCATTTTCTCTGCTCTTGGCGCAGCAATATCCAACCTGAGGATTTGTGGGTAATGATCACTTTCCAGGCGCTGGACTATTAGGTATTCAACAATTGAGTTTAACAGGGTCGTTGTTACAAGTGTGAAATCTAAAGTCGATTTGACATTGCCGCTCACATAGGTTGGGCACGACTGGAATGGGCCTTCTTTATTTTTACTGGTTAATATTGTTAGGCCCATTGTAGTTATCTTGCCCCATTCCTTTAGAATGGATGCGGATGCTACCCTTTTTTCTCTATTCAGTCCGCCCCTATTGTTGCTAAGTAAATTTAAATTAAAGTCTCCTGAAATTATCATGGAGCATTGTTTATTGGTTTTTTGTAAAGTTTTGATCAAATTTAACAATGTTTCCAGTTTTTCCTTTTTTGCTTTGCGGTCTGGGTGTATGTAAATGTTTATGAGTAGTAATTGATGCAGGGGCTGTATTGTGATTTTTATTGCTTGAACCCAGTTTAGTCCAACTTTCAGTATTTCCTGGTTCCTGTTGAATTTCTGAGACACAAGGATTGTTAGACCACCCCGGGGATGACCATATTTTGCGTGCTTTTCTGCGAGTATGTGGTAGTCCGTGAAGCCTGGAAATCCTAGTTGTGTCAGATTCCAGGTTTCTTGTAAGAATATTATATCCAGATCTTCAAAAAAAATTTGTGTTTCGTGATCCTGCTCCATAGAGCTAAAACCGTGCATGTTCCAAGAGCATATGTTGATTAAATCCGCTGTTGTTTTATCCATCTGACAATGGGTTAATCGTTTTCTGGTTGTAGTTGTTTTATCAGGTCTAGGAACCCTTTTCGCTAAGTACTGTCGGGATCATTGACCAGTCTTGATTACTACAGTGGAGCCGGTGTGTGATTGTCTGGTTTTTTAAAATGGTTTTTGTTTCGGTTCCTATCTCTGGAGATGTTGCTCGGGCTGTGTATACACATGATTTTGTTTGGGGCCTTTGGGGCTCCTTGCCTGTTTGGTAATCTGGGCTGTTGTGGAGGGGATAGGGGTATTTCGGTTTCTTATGTTGTAGTATTTTGATTCCCCAGTTCTCGAATGTTTCTTTGTGTGCATAGATTTGTGATGCAAGCTCTTTTGATTTCCACGTAATAACTGAGTTTTCTATTCCTGACCTTACTCTGTTTTGCTGGAACTCTACTGCTTCCATGTCTTGGGAAACTATTCCTTTGAAGTCCGGAATTTCCTTACGCAGTTATAAGCTGTTTCCTCTATTGAGGATATCGTGCCTTCCTTTTGTTTCAAATTCTGGAATGAGTGTTACAACTGGTTCAATTTCGTCTGATGTTAGTGTTAAGTTGTCCTCCTGTGATATTGCATTGCGTTTTGTTCTTAAAGGTCCTATTATAGATTTGATTTATTTTTCATGGGCTGATGGTATCTCCCTACTGGTTTCTGTTTGCTTCATAAATCTGATTTCTGTACATTGTACTGATTGCGCAAGTTCGGGAAGGTCTCTCTTTGTTATGACTCTCCTATCTGTTGCGTTAGACGTAATTTTTAAAGCTCTCTGATCGTATTCGCGTTGAGAGTTTTTTTGTTCCCTTACGTCCGTACTTAAATTTTTGTTCTGATTCTTTTTGTTGGGTTTGCGTTTTTCCTCTACTACTTTTCTTTGCGGTGAGGACAAGTTGGGCTGTGTGCTGCCAGCGTCAATATTGATATCCATGACTTTGTCGCGGTCATTTTGGCCGTTGTCCACGTAAACTCTTATTCGTGGCGTTTCCTTTAAATTACATCTAGGATTAGTTGTGTCTTCAGTTGGTTGTTTGAGACCCATTAGCCCATGAGGGGTATTTGGTTCTTGTTTTTTTAGTGATTCCTCCTTTACAGTGTTCTCAAAAGAAAATCTTACCCTTTCTGGGTTTTGTTGGTCCTGACTACCGTCTGAAGTTTTAAGCCTGTCCTTGTTTATGTCGGGACCGTGGCTTACTTTCTTTTTAAACATTGGGAAAATGTGTTCTGGGGCACCGATGAGTTACTTATTTTGTTTGGGCCGTGCCTTCCTATCTCTTTTTCGTTGACGTTTTGTTAGTTTGTCCTGTTGCTCAATTGGAGGGGTAGGCGAGCCTTTGTAATTTTGCTCTTCTTGGCTTTCCAACAGCCCTGCGTCTTGACCTTTAATTATTATCTTCTCTGCCCCTTTAGGGGGTCGGTCCTGGAGTTGGCTTCCCGATTGGCCATTTGGAATCTCTTCTTTTTGGCTAGCTTCCTTTTGCACCCAGTTTCTCTTTTGTTCACCGGTGGATTTCACTACACCCAAGATGTCAATTAGAATCTCTGGAAGGGTGGCCAGTTTTTCAATTATACTGCCGCAGTTGCAGCGGCTGAGTTTTGCATAATTTTTGGTTTGCGATCTGTTTCCTGGATTTGTGTGATCTCTACTTTTATTTATGTTTTTAACCTCATTTTCCTTCTTGGGTAGTAAGGTTAAAATTGTGTCGACTTTAAAGCTTAAGTTGGAAATGTGCTCAGCGATGATGTTTATTAGATCAATTTGTACTTCCATTTTGTCCGATTGGAAGTTTAGTGCCTTTATTGCTTGGTCCAGTGTACTAATTAGGGATTTCCCCCAATTTGTGTTATGTTGGGGACCAGCTCCATTTTCTAAGATTGCGAAGGACTGTTCAGTCCTGCTTGATGATGAAATTAGAATGGGGTCCGACTGGACCTGCTTTATTGCCTCATTACTGACACTACTGGTGTCATCAATCAAAATTCTTTGACTACTGACGTGATCCTTTGAGTTTCGGGGTGTTGAAGCATTTAGCGCGTAGAAGCGCCTCTTTGTAGAGGGAGGATCGGTTGTGGATTGCCCAAAGTCTAGTGCTCTTTTTGTTTTTTTCTTAGATGTTATAATCTGTTTAGGAGTGTTTGTAATTGAAGGGGGCTCTTCAGTTTCTGCTTCCCCTTCAGGTTTATGGCTTAAGGAACCTCCTAAGTCTACCCCTTCTGCTGGTTTATTGCTCTTAGTATTCTCTTTGTGGCTTGAGTTTTGTAAACTTGATTTAGTGAAGAGATTTTCAAGCGAGTCTAGGCCATGTGTTGACGACAGATAAGTTGCTGGATTATTCGTATCCCTTATTTCTTGAATACTTGAGTGAATTGCGCGTTTGCTGTCCACTTCTTTATAGGGCTCCATTTTCTCAAAGGGGCTAAATGTATTATGTACTTGGGCCTGCACAATTTCTGTCTGTTTTTTCGTAGTTTTGGTTTTCACTATGTGACCAGAATTGCCTTGTAGGTTTACAGTACTCTCCTGTAAACATCGATCAATTTGCTTTCTTTCCTTAATTGAAACCCTTGGTGCAAGTAACGTTTTGATTGTGTCTGGAAGTATTGGGCTCAGAAGATTTTGCGACTCTACTGTTGCGGCAAATATCGCCGAGACCGGGTCTTTTAGGAAAAAAATGTATTCATTTTTTGTTGCCCTTGTTTACGCGTCGCTGAACCGGGTTTCTCAGGTATTGCCACCAACTTTCCCGTACCTTGCCTCTCCCTTATTCCCTCGGACTCACTGTCTGATAACGAAGATGAGGGTTCTTTGGGGATTGATTTTGGATTGGTTTTTTTTTTTGCTTTTTGCTGAGCGTAATTTGCCGTTTTGTGCCGGATCTCATTCTGGGATTTGTTTTTTATCTATTTTTTGTCTGTTTGATTGATTGATTTGGATAATCTTATTTAGTGTGTACCTCCAGCCTCCCAGGTGACAGACTTGTTGACTTTAGATGTGCTTGTGGGCTTTTGGAGCTGCCCTCTGGCTTCTGTCCGAGTCTGTGGGTGTTTATATGTTTGTATGTGGGCCTCGCAGTCCCGACCTGCCCAACCGTTTTGAGGGGGTTGGGGGCTCTCCTCCTCTTTGTCAGCGGTGACAGCAACTGCGGCGGCGGCGGCGGTGTTGTTATCACGGTGCTCTCACAGCGCTCACACCGCCCGCACTCCCGTTCACGACTCCTAACAGAATGGTACCTGCCCTCGGATCCTCACATGCGACCCACGTCATGTTCCCAGCACAAGCTCTGATGCTCTTCTCCTCCTCCTTAATGGTAATGCTGGTGGTGGTGTCAGCTAGTGAGCTGGTGAGTTCTTGGGTGCCGCTATCTAAGCTGTTGTAGCTGTTATGGCGGGGATAGATGCTACCCGGCGCTTTCTTGACGTCGTCCTGGCCCTACCGGCCCAGGTGCTTGGAGGGCTATCCCCCCTCCTTGGTGGTAGTTGTGGCGACGGAGGCGGCGGAGGTGGCGGCGGCGGCAGTGTTGTTGTCACAGCGCTCACACAGCGCTCACACCGCCCCACCGCCCCCTCACACTGTCGGTCGTCCGCTCACGCTCACCCGCAAACTGCTCCTCCTTCTTAATGGCGGTGATGGCGGCGGCGGTGATGTCTTTGCAGCGCTGTTGCAGCCCTCACACAGTGCTCACACCGCCCCCCGCTCGCTTGCTCGCCTTCTCACCTTCTTGCCTTTTAGCCCTTCGCTCAGCGGCTCCTTGCCAACAGAACGGCTTGAAATGGCTCCTTCGGAGCATCTGCCCACAAACTGCCCACAAGCGGTGCAAGCGGTGCAAGCAGCACGAGCTGCACAAGTAGCTTTCTCGCTCCTACCAGGGAAGGTCAGATGCAGCCACAGTTATAATCCTCCTCTGGCCCACCTCAGCCCGCCTCGGCTCGGTGCTTGATCTCTTCACCACTACACACCACGGCTCGACTGCCTGAGAGCTTCAGGCTCACTCGTACCACCAGGCTGTGCTCAGGCTCGGGCTCGGGCAAAAGGTCGAGGTCGAGTTCGCCGGCGTCTCCCGAACTTGTCGGAGTAATCCCGGATTTCTCTCATACGTGGGGTCCCTCTCCGCGGCTCTCGCGGCTCCCACGGGTCAAGCGTCTCAAGTTTTTTCTTTACTTTTCTGCAACTCCGCGGCTTTCTTCCAGGCTAACGCCGCCGCACCTCACTCCTTACTGCTCCTTACTGCTGCTCTCTAGTGCCAACGGAAACATGACAAGCGATCACACGAAGGTACGTTACGCTACTCTCCTATGTCAATCTCTCACCTGGTCTACAAACTTCTTCTCTATGTCAGTCAATATACATGTAAACTTATGTCTATGTGCATAAGCTGTGTCCAATGTGACAGTAGGTATGAAATACTTTCCCATTCTCTCTTCTTTCTTGTAACAGTCATACTTATTCAGGAGCTTTTAAGCTGCAACCTCTGAATGCACCACATCATAATTCAAGAAATATTACACGTAATTATCCTTTCCATAAAACATGCTAAGCAACAGACTACAAGTAATACCATACATCAGAGGCAAATTATTTATTTATTAATTTATGGGACTTGTACAGCGCCCGAATCACCCCGATCGGGGTATCTCTGCGCTAAGACTGCTTGTGACAAGACCAGGGGAAGATTCAGACCAGTGAAGTTTTCTGAAGGCCAGGAAGTTGGTACATAGGCGCATGTGAATAGGGAGTTGGTTGCAGTAGCGGGGACAAGATGGGAGAATGCTTTGCCCCGTGCATGCTAATTTGACGCAGGGGATGCGAAGGTGCGCTTCGTGACTTGACCGCAGGGGTCTGGACGGTGTGTATCTGTCCAGCTTTTGTGTCAGATAGCTGGGGCCCATGTTGGTTAGAGATTTGTACATCATACAGCAGATTTTAAACATAATTTTCGTTTTTTACTGGAAGCCAGTGAAGTTTCCGGAGTAGCAGAGCAGATGCGGTTCTGGGGGGGCATTGCTTGCCAAACGTGCTGCTGTGTTCAGGACTATTTGAAGTTTTTTAGGGATGCTTCCTTTGCAGAAATCAGCGGGGCATTGCAATAGTCCAGGCGGCTCATGATCAGAGCCTGGATTAGGGTTTTATCGGGTGGTTAGTGACAGGAGGAGGAGAACTCTTCGGAGGAGGCCTAGTGTGTGAAAGCATGTCCTGGAAGTAATGTTCGTGTGTTCTTCTAATGTTAAATCCTGATGTACTCGCACACCTACATTTTTTACTACCTGCTTAGGGGAAGGGGCTGATCCTAATTCTCCGGGCCACCAGCTAGGGTACCATCTCACTTTTGCTTCTCAGAACAACATAATTTCCGATTTTTCAGTATTCAGTTGAAGGAAGTTTTCCCTCATCCACTGTGCGATGCCTTTCATTCCTTCCGAGAAGGTGGCTTGAATGTTAGGGTCTGATTTATCAGAAGGAGAGGAGAAGTGGCGTAGGAGATGGGAATGAAGCCCAATTTCCTCAGTAGCCCCTGCCAAGGGGGTAACATAGATGTTGAATAATGTAGGGCTTAGACAAGAGCGCTGCAGTACCCCCTTGGTTTCTGAGGTGGTCTGTGAGTCAAAAGGGCCGAGGTTGATGGTTTGAGTTCTGTCGGTTAGGAATTCGGTCAACCATTTCAAGGCTTTACCCTGGATGCCTATGTCCTTAAGACTTAGCATAACCTAATACCCTCCTCATCTTCCCCTGACATCTTTTCCATTTATTTGCCTGAGCTGCTCACATCCAAGAATCTAATGCCTCAAATTGTATTGGTCTCGGTGGATGCCGTAAAGAAGACAATACTCCCCTTGACTGATATAGCTTCTAATCAAAATGCCCCATAAGGTGGAAAAACCAAATCTCCCTATTTTTCACTGATCAATTTTAAAGCCAAACTATAGTATGGAGTCCTACATTCATTGCTTTGTAATGTGCTGGAGTATCCTTGGGCGGTGCGTCCTCACCGAATCGTGTCACCACTCCCCTATCTCCCCTGCCGAGATCATGTACCCCTTATCACATGATTAAATCAAATTTTCTTTTCAACCAACAGGATTTCCTCGCTTCAACTTTCTGATGATCACCAACCAATCCAAGCGCGGTGTTACACCAACTGTCCTATTGCAGCGCGCCACACCCTGACATCATGCTTTCCTCCTCGCAGCGGTTCACCTTCCTTCACAATCTCACGGTACCCATTCACATACTGAGTTAGGCTTTATAAATTTTCTTGGGCAGTCAGTCTACCCCAGTGAGTTTCCCTGTTACCAGTTCTGCAATTGCTATCTTCATCTCTTAGATCATGATCAGACCGTTTACACCCTTCCTCTGCTCAGTACCCAGCTGGATTAAATTGACCATGTTCAGGTAATGAAACAAGTGTCGGTGATCAGCTATATACACTCCGCATACAGCTCTGCATAATACTGTTGAGTTCTGGCTGCCTATTTCTAACGCCCCTCGTGTCTTCTTGGAATTCAGTCAATTGAACAAGCTTATATTCAGGTTTAATGAGCCAGGCTGAAGGCCTTTGTGTGTCATGTCTCCTTCCCACAAACACTCTAATAGTTGGGCATGTTCTTCCTGGCGTCAGAGGAAATCCCTCTGATTCACCCAGTACGACAGAATGCTTTGCTTCTTATATTTGTAATATGTTCTCTTCCCTGCATATGCTGGTTGCCATTGATTATTACCACTTTGAATGTATCGCATTCAATTAGTTATTTTCCCAGACAAAATGTTGTATTTCACCCAAATCATTTGATTACAGACCGGATTCTCTAGCCTGGTTGAACCGAGCCACCAGGAAGGAATTACAGACACCAACCCCAATGTAACTGTAATTAAAATGAGCAATGATCTTATTGTGTCCTGCATAAATACCATTAACAGTAGCCCTGTTCTGCAGTACCGTTTGGCCAGTCAGGCATATAGAATTTATACATGCATATAAATGAGTACTCACTGGTTGCCAGATTGGTTGCGCACCCGGGGCTGAATAAAACGAAGATCTGGTGGCATGGACAAGTCTGAAAGTTATAAGGAAGACAAGATGGGTGACAACATTATTATCGATATGCTCTTCTCATCCCATTCCTCCGTGCCTGTATAACATCACCGTCACTCACATGAGCACAAATGAAAATTGTGCCTAAGCTACAGTAGTAGATGTTGGCTTAATATTTATGTCTGCCTTGCTGCCTGGTGTTGGATGCCCTGTGACAGATAAACTCTGCGAACTAGATACTGGACGAAGATTCATCGAGGGATTCACAGTGACCATGATCCAACACTCTTCTCTTTTTTCTCTCCTCCTCACCATTGTTGTGGTTTCCGCATGTGGGCTGGCTTCTTACGTTAATTTTTACATGTTAGATCACTTGCCTAATGGGGTACTGCATGCTGAGTATAATATACCTTAGCGCTCTGTCTCGAGAAAGAGGTGAAACTGGGAAGGTAAACTTATGGAATTGTCCAGCAATAAAGGTGTTACTCTGTCTTTTCTTTTTTCTTTTTTGCCTTGTATTGGTATGCACGTTCGATTACATGTTTGTGATCTTGTTTTCATAATGTAGTATTGCACGGTCTCTGTCTATGATGATACCAAATTAAAAATGCAACAACAAAATAAGAACTGACACAACCCACCGCAGGAACCAAAGTTATGTAGCACTGTGTTGGGTCAAAGAGCCACAGCAGAACAGCACCATGGTGTAGGAACTTCCCTGGTTGCAAATTGCGTCCAGTGTGGTAAATTTTGAATTCACCTATGTACTAATAGGTTGGTTTCAAAATACAGATTCCTAGTAGGTCACAATTAGACCTACCTCGTGAATATTAACAAGGTAGGTCGCAAATTGCGAACCACAAGGAATTGCAGTTCTAACTGGGTTGGTGACCTGCTGAGATGAGCAGACCGCCTTGTCTGTGAATGCTTTTAAAGCAATTTTTGGGGAAATGCAACCAGTTATCCTTAAAGAAAACAGGATGTGCTTATCATTGTTAAAGAGTTGGCAGTGGTCCTGGGAATCACTGCTAACTCTCAAAAAATGTTTTTGAAAACATTAACAAAGGAGGAGGGATCCTCTGGTGACACCTTATCGTTTGTGAATGGCTTACCACGTGCACTTTCACACTTTAGGCTGCCTTGCACCACGCACACTCCATTGCATCATAGTGCAATGGTGTGTATGTGATGTTTGGCATAGATTTTGTACTTGAAGTGTACCTTACTAGTAAAAAGTACTGTACCCAGACAGAGTTTCATACATTTCCAAGTGTGTAGCTGTGCCGTACAGTACAACACACAGGCACATTTGGAAAAGGTATGAAACATTTTTCTCCTACCTTATGCCTGCACAAAGGAGGCATAGGTTTTTCATGCAAATCCCAGTCTACCAATGTTAGTAGATGGGGAATTGCATCAAAATCCATGGGTGATTGCAAGTGAGTATTCATATAGCCGCCGTGGTACAGGCCCCCTTGAGGCAAAGTAGCGCATGGTGTTATTTTGCATAACTTTAGGTCTCTTTCCACCTGAAAATTAAATCCTAATGCAATACTTTGCCCCAGTTTCCACAACTTTTGCAACTCAACCCCAATAAAAAGTGTTTGTAAATCTTGGTCCAGATGTCTCCCAGGCCCCTATTCATGTGATAATTTGTCCTTGCCTTTGCCACTTCACTGTAGCAAACGAAGGTAGAAGCGGGTGGGCTCTATCCTAGTCTACATCCTCCACAGAACTGAAGTTGCCCCCCCATAATCAGTGGCAGATTTATAAACTCCACTAGGTGGCTTGGGAGAGAGTTGTAGAATTTAAGTGGATGAACACTAGCAGCATATACACTTTCTAAAAGAATATTTAAAGCCTACACACCACCAGTGCCTACCTCCCTTCCTCGTCTGGCAATATGTACAAGGCAGCAAAAGACACCCCACAATCTCACCCATATCGGAACCTGCAGGCAAAAGCCTAATATTTAGCATAAAACATCTGCTCACCTGAATCCTTTGTGTGCTTGATACCTTCGTCACCTGTTAAACAGGCATCTGGTAACATAGCTATGTGCACTCCTTTACCCCTCACATAGCTGTAGATGTTATGTCACTTCATAGCATTATTCGTTCCTCTAACATTTCAATGATATTTTTCAGTGCTGTTGTCTGGGACATTACATTTGTTGGTGCTACAGTATTCTCTCTAGCACCACTCACCTGCCACATTTGCCCCCTTCAAGAGACATGCATTTTCCTTTTCTATTCCGCCTAACCACCTGCAAAACTTCCTCTAAACAAATGCCCAAACGCAGGACAGAGTGATAACTTCCACCGTCCTACCTAACAACATTAGCCTGAAGAAAGGCTCCTGTACTTCTATATGTGTGAATTGGAACTCAGGAGTGGCGTTACTGTAAAAGAAGGGGTACAGAATCCCTGCCAATTACCTACACATCTATAAATTATATAGCCACAGAAAACAAACTTGAGTTCCACAGTCACATCAATTGAGCATTGATCAGTCTTTGTTAATAGCTGTAGGTATTAGACTAGCAAGCAGCTACAACAAATCACCCTCCGTGCTAGGGGGAAACCTTGGTAAGTCACTGTTACCTTTTAGGGCATTATAGGTTTCTGTTTCCAAGCCTGTGTAGTTGCCCACCAATTCTGATCACTTCCCATGGCGCCATTAGGCAAATCTTTCAGTCATCTGGGCTGCTGCATGTCTCTCCTTCTTCGTTTGAGATGACATGGATCAACCACATCTTCGGATGTCAATCTCATTCTCCTCACTGCATTTCTAAATTATATTTGCTCCAGTGTAGAATGCTCTCCTTCCCTAGAGCTTGCCTACCTCTCTGCCAATTCTCTGCCTTCATTGGGGTCTTTGAAGAACAAAGGGGCATATTTATGACTTCTGTGGTGCAGGGCGACACAGCAAGTCATCTTGCTGCGCTGCCCTGCTTCACAGGGTAGGGGCAGAAATATGCCCTATTTATCCAATACGGTGCATCACTAACCCTTTTATTTGCTCTGGTACCATTTTGGCAGCATAGTTATCCCAGTCCCATTCACCTGAATCCCAGGCCCTGCAGGAACGAGATAGTCCATCAATCACTCAATCAGACCACTTGTAGTGCGCACTACTTACCCGTGAGGGTCTCCGGGTGCTGGGGGGAAGGGGATGCTGTTACTGCTCGAAAAGCCAGAGTTATCAAAAGGTCAGCAGGTCTTGGATCTGTGGTAGGGGGATGGGGAGGGTGTTCCAGGTCTTGGCGGCGAGGTGGGAGAACGATCTGCTGCCGGAGGTCGCTCTTTGGATGCGGGGGACTGTGGCGAGGTCGAGGTCGGTGGAGCGAAGCTGGGGGTTGGGGGTGTAGAAGCTGAGTCGTCTGTTGAGGTATGCTGGTCCAGTGTTGTGGAGTCCCTTGTGTGCGTGGGTGAGGAGCTTGAAGGTGATCCTCTTGTTGACGGGGAGCCAGTGCAGGTCTCTCAGGGGGGGTGTGATGTGGCTGCGGCGAGGAATGTCGAGGATCAGACGTGCAGAGGCGTTCTGCATGCGTTGAAGTCGTTTCAGGAGTTAGGCCGAGGCTCCTGCGTAGAGGGCATTTCTGTAGTCCAACCTGCTGCTTACGAGGGCCTGGGTGACAGTTATTCTCCTTTAGATGGGGATCCACCTGTAGATCTTGCGGAGCATGCGGAGGGTGTTGAAGCAGGAGGATGAGACGGCATTGACCTGCTGTGTCTTGGAGAGGGTGGAGTCGAGGATGAACCCTAGGTTGCGTGCGTGTCGGTGGGTGTTGGAGCTGTTCCCAGTGTGGTCATCCACCAGGAGTCATCCCAGGCCGAGGGGGTGGATTCGAGGATGAGGACTTCCGTCTTGTCCGAGTTTAGCTTCAGTCGGCTGTTCTTCTTCCACTCGGCGACGGCTTTCATTCCTTTGTCTAGGTTGATTTTGGCGGTGTGGGGGATCCTCTCACCTCCAGGCTAGCCCTGCACATCAGATGATATTGAGTGTGAGTGAAGGCGGAAGAAGGTAGAAGAGATAATAACCCTCTTAGTCACTTGGCGGCTCTCGCAAGGATACTGGACACATATCCTTTGTGGCAGAATACCAAAGAAAAGTGGAGTTCCCTTGAACAGAGCTATACAGAATATGGCAAGAACAATCAAAACCTAAATAACAGGAATTCATAAACAAGTTGACAAATTGAATATAAAAAGGGGATCGCAATTTATTATGTATACATACAATGAAAGTACAATAAAATACAATAGACTATTAAGCTAAACACTAATACGGAATTTAAATAAAAACCATATCAACACAAATCATAAAATTCATAACATTCAATTATGGCCCGCATAATTGGAACAAGACGACAGAAACAGTAAGACAAAAAAATTGTGCAATACTACTAGTATATTCAGACTCCTAAGTTATCACATCGATGTCGTATATATAAATCATCAGTATATCTACAACGATAAGGGAGTCTTGAATTATACAGAGTTAGAAAGCGTCAACGCGTTTCGGTGGATTTTCTTGATTTTTGCCACCTTTTTCAAGACAAAACACAATATCTGTCGTAACCAGGGGGTCATACAGTTTCCCTGGAAAAAATATATAAATATATAACACATTAGGAGAGATTGTAATATTCTATTTAACATGTCACATTTCATTGATGGTTAATAACATGAATTTCAAACAATCTCATACATACAGTCTATACAATGTTATACCACACATTAGGATAACAAGGATAATATCTTCCCCACATGTCCTGATGGGACAACTAATGAATGATTTAAAAAAGGGGAATTGTCCTATTCAAACCAAATGGGGCTATATAAACTCCTATACTGTTGGCTTATAAGCAAAAAGCCATATAGGCCTACTGTAGGTAGATATAAAGGGGATACCAAAACCAGGCTCCACTCAAAACATCCATTGACAGTAAGTCCCTAAAACAGATCAAAATATACCACGAGTTACAAACATAAACCCAAAACTTAAAACACACTTACAGAAGTCCCAAGGTCAGTCTCCTCTGTGTACTAGAATGTAACTCATCAGTACTAGAATAGAGAGGAAGATAACAGGAGAGCAATATCCCTATTGCTTTATAGGGAATATTCCTCCAAGGAACCTATTTCAGTGATAGAATGACCATGGAGGTCCACCCAGGAATAGGGCAGAGAAATCCTAAATAGGAGCTCAAAGTCTCTTAACAATAACTAAAGGGTGGGAAACAATGGTAGCAGCACACCAACATATGTGCATGGGGAGGGAAAAAGGCTAGATATAAGGACCGCCAACACAAGCCTGCCATACTGCCTATAGGTAAACTATGGTACAGTGCACTGACCTGCCAATTGACAGGGGAAGCGAAGAAAGGCAAGGGTTAACATAACCTGGCAATTCCTTAAACAGGCGATGTGGGATATCAGTGCAAGTATCATGCTGAAGAAAATTCCTTCAGAGTTAACAGCGTAATGCGGTAAACGCTGATGGTAGGCAGAACAGGGAAATGGATGAGCAAAACCAAGGAAATGCCAAGAGGGCCGGTAAGCCAGTAACCTTCTCCCAATTGGAGAAACTAAGAGTCAAGCATCATGGAGACTAAGGATGCGCTTTAAATAGACAATGCCTCCTCTCCCATGATGGCTGAAAGTATGCACGTTCATGGAATTACGCTTTGCAGGACTTGAAAATGGAGGCCTTGCCGTGAGTAGTAAACTTAAAACAATCATACACACATAAGCAGCAGGGAAAGTCGAGGAAGACTGGCCACATCCTAAGGGGCCATTTCTCCCATCTTGGAGTAAACATACGAGAAGCAAGCAGTGCACGAAGCACGATTCCTAACACAAGTGCTAATGCAGGCACCCTTACACCACGGTGAAAGAGTGCCTGCATTACATGCAAGATTGTTTTAGTGCAGAAAAGGACACCTTCCTGCACAAAAACAATCCTGAGAGGCATTTTCCTCTTTCTAATTGTGCTGCAAAATGCAGGACATATAGAAAGGGAAAGTAATGAGGAGAAATAAAGATATTTCTCCTCATTACGCCTCTCATTGGAGGCGTATCTTTTTGGGACATTCCCCGGTTTACAAGGTCTTGTAAATCTGGGACAAGGGGGATGGGAGTACACTGCTTAACCTCCCAGCTCAGTTTACCCCTTAGCATTATGGTAAATGCAGTTCACTCAAAATGCTTATTTGAGTTTTTACTGAAGTGTTTCACTAAAGTTGGTGCAGGTTAGTGCTGTGCATCTCTAGACATGTGTTTCTGGATATTATCCTTCATCAGTAGAGATAAAAAACGAAATTCATCTGGGGTTGCTGAGAAAGCTTCCACAATCTGGGAATGTGTCAAAATCCATGGGAATTGCATAGGAATAACCACACAATGCCCATGGAATGCCTACCCTGGGCAGAGTGATGCAACGCAGTAATTTGTGCTACGTTGCGTTACTTCAGATCTTGGAGCCACTCAAAGCCATGCCAGTTGACTTGGCGTGGCTTCAAAACTCTGACTTAATGTTTGAGTCACTCTTACACCACGTTGCCTCTGAGTCCTAGGCTCTATCTTCCAGGAAGCAACCCCTCTACCCAAAATACCTCATCTGTCTTTTAGTTTGGAGTCAGGACCCATTTCCTCCAGCACCTACCTCATTCTGTTTGATCGCCTCTGTCAACTTCCACTGATCATCGCGCAGCAGGTCCAAATCGACTTTTTTAACTGCCTTTCTCATTGTTGTGATGGCAGTGAGTATCATGTACAGCTTATTCTGCGTCCTCCACTCGCTGGTTCTCTAGTAGCGAGAGCAGAAAGTCCATCATGGCTGGATGCACAACTCTATATACACATCTTGGCGTTCTTCGCGGATTTCCAGACTATAATATCAAAGTATGCCTCCAAAATTGTTAGAGTTAGGGCACAATGGTATTGGATCACTGCTGCTTTTGCCTTTGGATATGGCAAAATATTATTAGACTTTGTGTCTGTGGTTGATATCATTGAAGTTTGATGCCACATGCCTGTCCATTAGTTCATTTACAGATCTGGCATCAGTCAATGTCCAGCCTTTTACCTGGGGGGGTGGGGGGGACTCTTGTTCCCTGACCTCACAGTAAGCAATGCCGTAGGTCTCTTTCTCTGGATTTTTAACCCAGTTTTGTCTTACGTACCCAGCGGTCTCAACCCCTAGGGGAATAGTGCTCCTCACTCCACCAGCGGGGTGGGTCCTGTATGACAACTCACAGCTCTCTGCTGCTCCCTGCCATGGGTGAGTCGGGCTGCAGTCAAGCATTCTGAGCGAGGCAACTCTCCACGGCTCTTATCACTTAACCTCCATTGCATTCACGTCAAGTCATCCAGCAGCGTGAGTCCAGGCTACATGTGTGATTGGTCCTCAGTGACCTCACTGCAATGAGTCGGAAGCTCCATCCCCTTGCTTCTGCCACTGCTTGTTGCTGTTAGGAGGCTGCCAAGCTGGTATTAGTGCTCGAGTCTGGCTTAGGAGCTGAGACAAGTTGTCATTATATCAGAGCCTACTGCGCAGCATGGTCTCCCAGGCCGTGTGGTCTTTGTGGCTCAGTCTCAACCAAATCTCCCAAAGCATTCACACGCAGAGGAGCACACCAGACTGCGCGGTCTACGCCATTTCAGGCAGCCTGATGTATGTGAGGTGAATCGGCTGGCGGGGAGCTGTGAAATCATGCATTCTATTCCATGATCAGTCGCCTATTCACCTCCATTTGCTTCTGAAAGCTTGTGCCATTCGGGGATCTGATTGAAGGAAAAAAGTAGATAGATCAAGATCACTCTCTCCTCTCTACTTTCTTGACTCTTTGTTGAAGTGGCCTCGTTGTTTGAAGATTCATTTATGTTCCTGATCCTTATCAACAGCTTGCGTCATAGCCGCTTCTAGTTAATGTGCAAAGAAGCCTTAATATGAGGTACTGGAAATGTGTGATTCTAGGACGTTTTGTTTCTTTTCAGCGCCTGAGTAACTAGAAAGACTTTCTTGTGAGTGAACGTGCTTGGGACGACACTTCTTCAGTCTATGCTCCGTTAGTAGTAGATTGATTGTTTCAACAACATCCTGATAAGCCCAGAGCTTCGGGAGGGTGAATACTGTTTCACACGGTTCAAGTTTCATGTCAATTTCGTATCGAAGACTGCATGCATTCAAGAAATAGAAAAGTGCATTACACGCTGCAAGCTCACATGTTCAGAGAACATTGCCCTTCTCCAGCGCCCACACCACTCTTGTGTCTCTGAATTTGCAATCGTCTAGAGGGTTGTTACAGTTTTCTCCTGGAGTGAGAAACATAAATGGTGGAGGCAAGGCCCTAATTTCCGTTGTGGAATGAACGCTATTGAATTTGGACTTCTTCTTCAATCTCCAAAGGAACTTCTAAAAGTGGCATGGCCAGTTCTTATAATCAGGCCATCACAATATTGTGGATTGACGGTAGAATAGTATTCAATATTCTCAAACTAAGATGGAGTTTAGACTTTTCCTGTGATGTCAATTCCTGTCCAATCAGATATTAGGGTGGACAGTCACATGAGGATGCGTTTATTACCTCTCATTGCAGTCTTTTCCCGCAGCCTCTATTTTTGTCCCAGATTTTTGCTTCAGCAAATTCTTCTGGTTTTCTTAGCATGACTCCTTGCTTGGCTCTTCTCTAATTCAAGAGGAGTTTATTAAACTGTTATGTTAAACGTTGATAGCACCGTGGCTACTGGAAGGAGTCGCCTTTACCTCTAGCAATTTAGAAGGGGATCCAACAACAGACCTTTTCAGTGAGCAGTCCTGGACAGATATATTTTGTGACTCCTAAAACAATAAAGATCATTCAAACTTTAAAAAGCATTTAGTATAATATTGTCACACCAATATATTACCTGGAAGGGTGCCCAAGCTTTGACACATTTCCATTGAATAAGTAGAGCAGATGCTGCATCTTTAATTCTCAATTAAAGTCTTAAAAGGATTCAGCAGTCCATTTTGACCCACAGATGTCACCACTTTCCTCCCCTCAGATGTTGGGATGGTATGATGACCAGGTTTACTTTTGGGCCACAACTTTCCAGCGCTGAAAGGGAGAAGTCTTATCACTACTCACGATGCACCACTATATACAACATTTCATTCCGTCTCGATTTGTTTCCACCCAAATTGATATTATGAGGTATGCAGTAATCCACATGCAGTATTTCTAATTGTAAAATTGCCACCGATTTCCAATGCTATTCCCCATTTTATCAAGGTCTGTATTGGGTTGCTAATACTGCGCTGGTAATGCTGCATCCTGGAATTGCTCGTCCCTGCAGTATAAATAATTCCAGACTTACTGCAATAGCTTTTATGTGGACCTCTGTCTAATGTTCTGCATTTCAGTTTCGTGCAAGGTTCTGATTTTTCATACACTGCATAATAAAGAATAGACTTGCTAATTGTTTTATGCCTTTATCTTTCACTGTAGAATATTCTCCAGAAGAACATTGAAGCAACAAAAAATGACTTGGACATCTTGGGTAAAATTAACAACAAGGACGCTACAAATGCACTGGATCTGGAGGTAAATTTAACATGAACTATGTGTGAAAGTTATCAACCTCTTGCAAACTTGCTTCCAGTATAAAGATTGTCTGCAATAACCCTGACAAAAATAAAACATTTCTTGATTTCAGATGTGCTTTGCACCCAATTTACACAAGTGTTAAATATGAGAATTAAAGTGTGCATGCCTACTCACCTATTTTTTCTTTTTTCCACAACCATGTCATGGCCTTTTCCCCTTTGCATCTCCTGTCCCCTACTTGAGTTACCTGCACACTGAGTGAGTGGATGTCTTCCTGTGCACCTTGAGCACTTGTGCTGAAACTTACACTCTCCCAATTGCAGAAACCCATAATATTTGTGCAGCGTGCCCCACCTGTCCTGTCCCTACCCACTTCTCCCACCCCACCTAAGCTGTGCTTGAAAGTGTCGGTAAACCATCTGTAAACAGCTAGTCATAATCACAGATGGGGCTGGTCTGGTCGGTTCCTTGGCTTGCAGCCATTGGTCCTTGTCAAGTTCCCCCCAATCCCCTGCTGCATCCTGTGCTAGCCTTGCTCTAAACTGTTAGTCATTCCTTACCCAGGCATTACCCGCCAAGCTAATGTGGGCCTTTCTAATGCTATTCATTTATTATAAGACGGCAATACATTACTCCAGTTAGTTTTTGCATTAGGCGCTCGCATATATACATAAAAAAAACGCCTATTCAATTTTGTATTGTTACTGCCTATTGTGCCTCTTAGTAAACTCATATTCTTCTTCCTTAGATCCCTCTTTTGCTCTTACTTCCCTGTGTCACTGCTTAAATACTTCTCGGTGTATTCCCCTTTCCAAATGTGCTCTTTCGTAGATCCCATTAAATAGGCTTTGTGATACCCATGTACGGAAGCTCCTTCACCTTCACTTCTTTGCTGTCTTTCTCGTACTACTCCCCTTCTCCACCTTTTTCTGCTTCCTACACCTTCTTGCTATCTTTATTGTCCTTCTCTCCTTCAGACCCTTTTCCCTCTTCTTTAACCAGCATTTCGCTCACCTCCGCATGCCTGTCAACATCATTTGCCTTCCTTTGCCCTGGCCTTTAGTTTTGTCCTCTCTACTATCCCTGCAACTCTTACTTACGACCTGTTGTTACCTCACTCATAGACCCTTGTGCATTACAAAGGTCCCTTTCTGCAAACTCACCTGTGATTCTGTCATCGAAACATCCCACCCCTACACCCTTTGAAACTATCAACGGACATTCGCTGCTTAACCCTTGCTTACCACCTGGCCACCGATTTTCTTGTCTTCATCTCCAGCAGGTTCTCACCAGTCCACTCCTGCCAGACACCAATCTGAACCATTTTTTCCTTTCCTTTTCTTGCCCTTTCGGCGCAATTCATGTCACTTCGAGCGCCACTCTGATGCCTCCTCTGTATCCTGCTCCACTGTCTCCCCTTCCTCAATCTCATCGTTATCATAATCCAAGTCCAATTGCTCAACAAGCCTTCCCTGAAGGCCTCTAGGTCCTGGTCTTTCCTTATTCATCACGCCAGCACACCACAATTCGCATTCTGAGAACCACTTTTTTACTACCAGGGAAGCCTCACCGAACCTTTCCCTATCTGCTGCTGAGGAAGTGTCACCAGACAGTTCCTAGTCTGCTGCGCCACTGTCCAGGTATTCCACAAGGCCAGCAGCTCTGGACCATGACGTAATTTCCCCTAGGAGTCTCTGAGCCACAAAAGGTTCTCCCAAGTCCCTGTCTTCGTTGGAGCCAGTAGCTGTACCTGAAAACCAGTCCGATGTGCTAGGGTCTATCCCCCTGCTCAAGTCAAAACCCCCTCCCAATGCTACCTTTCCTAGCTTTAACACCCACTGTACCAGGCTCATGCATTACTGACCCCATATATGCCCCATACTAGGCAGTGCACCTCTTTTTCCTCCTTCCTCCATAAACATTTAGAGTTTTGACCAGCCTTCCTGTTCCACTCCATGTCGTCCTCAACCCTCCACTGTCTTGTCCTCCATTGGGCACTCCTCCTCACCATCATGCCATTTTAACATGGTATCGACAATGGAGGAGGCTTTCCCTACCCCTGGGCCTTCCTATGTGCAGTTCCGCCCTGGCCGTCGTATCACTCTGGCTCGGGTCTGCCCCCTTGCCTCTGAACCCACAGACACTGAGTGTGAGACCAAAGGATACCATGCCTTGCTGTGCGCCACCTCCTGGTGCAGGTCTGCCTCCGCAGAAATGCTTTCCCCAACAGTCACTCCACTGGCATTGCCCTCTCCTTTTACGTGGCCACGTGGTGCCACTGGACCTCCACACGGCACAGCTTCGTTATTTCTTGGCCTTAATGCAATCCATCAATCAATCAATCATGAAATTTGTAGAGCGCGCTACTCACCCGCTAGGGTCTCAAGGTGCTGGGACGAGGGAGAGTCGCTACTGCTCGAACAGCCAGGCCTTGAGTTGTTTCCTGAAGGAGAGATGATCCTGGGTCAGCTGTAGGTGGGTGGGGAGGGAGTTCCATGTCTTGGCCGTCAGGTAGGAGAAGGATCTTCCTCCAGCGGTCGATCTGCGAATACGTGGGACGGTGGCGAGGGCGAGGGTGGCGGAATGGAGCTGGCGAGTGGGTGTGTAGAATGCAAGGCGGCTGTTGAGGTACTTGGGGCCCATGTCGTGGAGAGCCTTGTGTGCGTGGTCCTCTTGTTGACGGGGAGCCAGTGCAGGTCTCTCAGATGGGCAGAGATGTGGCTGTGACGAGGGATGTCCAGGATGAGTCGTGCAGAAGCGTTCTGTATGCGCTGGAGTCTTTTCTGGAGTTTGGCTGTGGTTCCGGCATAGAGGGTGTTCCCGTAGTCCAGTCGGCTGGTGACGAGGGCCTGGCTTACCACCTTCCTGGTTTTGGTGGGGATCCACCGGAAGATCTTTCGGAGCATGCGCAGGGTGTTAAAGCAGGATGACGAGACGGCGTTGACTTGCTTGGACATCGTGAGGGAGGAGTCCAGGATGAAGCCCAGGTTGCGAGCATGGTCCGTTGGCTTGGGGGCGGTGCCCAGGGCAGGGGGCCACCAGGAGTCATCCCAGGTAGAGGGAGAAGGTCCCAGGATGAGGACTTCCGACTTGTCTGAGTTCAGTTTCAGACGGCTGAGCTTCATTCATTCCGCGACGTCCTTCATTCCTTCCTGGAGGTTGGCTTTGGCGGTGGCGGGGTCGTTGGTGAGGGAGAGGATCAGTTGGGTGTCGTCGGCATAGGAGATGATGTTTAGGTTGTGTTGGCGTGCGATGGCTGCGAGGGGGCTCATGTAGACGTTATAGAGGGTGGGGCTGAGCGAGGATCCTTACGGAACGCCGCAGATGACTTCGGTGCCCGCGGATCGGAACGGGGGAGGCGGACTCTCTGGGTTCTTCCGGCGAGAAACGAGATGATCCACTCCAGGGCCTTCCCTTGGATTCCGTTGTTGCTGAGGCGCTGTATTAGTGTGCGGTGGCATACGGTGTCGAAGGCTGCTGAGAGGTCCAGGAGGATGAGTGCCGCTGTTTCCCCGTTGTCGAGCAGGGACCTGATGTCGTCGGTAGCTGCGATGAGGGAGGTCTCGGTGCTGTGGTTTGGTCATAACCCGGACTGCGAGGGGTCGATGGATCCGTTTGTCTCGAGGAAGGCGGAGAGTTGTTTGTTGACGGTCTTCTCGATGACTTTGGCAGGAAAAGGGAGGAGCGAGATGAGGCGGAATTTCTTGAGGTCCGTGGGGTCCGCGGTGGGTTTCTTCAAGAGGGCGCTGAGCTCGGCATGTTTCCAGCTCTCCGGGAAGGTGGCGGATGCGAAGGAGCTGTTAATGATGTCCCGGAGTTGGGGTGCGATGATGGAGTCGGCTTTGTTGAAGATGTGGTGTGGACAGGGGTCGATGTGGGAGCCGGAGTGGATGGTGTTCATCGTGCGGGTGGTGTCTTCGGTGCTGACCGGGGTCCAGTGGAAGAGGGTGGTGGTGGGGGGCACTGGTTCGGTGGTTGGGTGCGTGGTCTGTGCTCCGAAGCTGTTGTGTATGTCGGCGATCTTGCGGTGAAAGAACGAGGCGAGTGAGTTGCAGAGGTCTGGCGAGGGTGTGATGTCGTTGTTGCAGGCGCTGGGGTTGGAGAGCTCTTTAACGATGTTGAAGAGTTCCTTGCTGTTGTGGGTGTTGTTGTCCAGACGTTCTTTGAATGTTGTCCTTTTGGAGGTGCTGGTGGTGTTTGCGGGTGGCGTTCTTGAGGGCTGCTATGTTCTCCGTTGTCTGGTCATGGCGCCAGGCTTTCTCGAGGGTGCGGCAGGTTTTCTTGGAGTTTTTGAGGTCGTTGGTGAACCATGAGGCTTTCTTGCTGCCGGGTCTGCTGGGAGGGTTCTTCAGAGGCGCAAGGTCATCGGCGCAGTTGGTGAGCCACTGTGTGAGGTTGCGGGCTGCTTCGTTGGGGTCCCTCGTGTTGGTGGGAGGGTTCTGGCTGAGGGAGGTGGTGAGTTGGTCAGCGTAGATCTTGCTCCAGCTTCTGCTGGGAACCTGTTGCGGGTGGTGGTGGGTCGTGGTTCTCCTGAAGTTGAAGTGGACGCAGCTGTGATCTGTCCAGTGTAGTCCGGTGGAGTGGCTGAAGGAGATGTGCTTGCTGGAGGAGAAGATGGGGTCTAGCATGTGACCAGTGTAGTGGGTGGGGGTGTTAACCATTGCTTGAGTCCGAGTTTGGCGAAGTTGTCCAGGAGGGCGACGGTGTTGCTGTCATTGTTGTTCTCCAGGTGGAAGTTGAGGTCTCCTAGGAGGATGTAGTCTGCGGAGGTAAGGGCGTACTGGCTGATGAAGTCTGCGATGGCTTCGTTGAATTGTGTGTGTGGTCCCGGGGGTCTGTAGACGAGAGTGCCCCTGAGGGTGGTCTTGGGGTCGGTGTGTATCTGAAAGTGGAGGTGCTCGGCGGCGGTGAGGGTGTCGTCGGTTTTGGTCGTGATTCGGATGGTGTTTTTGTGGACGATGGCGATGCCTCCTCCGGTTCGGTTGACGCGGTCCCTTCGGGTGATCTTGTAGCCCTCCGGGATGGCTATGGTGATGTCGGGGGCAGATGAGGCATTCATCCAGGTTTCTGTGAGGAAGGCGACGTCTGGTGATGTTGTGTCGAGGAGGTTCCAGAGTTCGACGGCGTGTCTGTGGACGGAGCGGGTGTTGAGTAGGATGCACTTGAGGTGATTGTTGCTGGTGCCTGGCCTTGCGGGTGCGGTGCAGGTTCGGAGGAAGGTGAATTTGCAGTCTTGGCAGGTGAAGGGTCCGTGGGTGCGTTTCGGGTTGGCCCGGTAGCAGGCGGTGTTCTGGCCGGCGTTGAGTGCGTTGAGGGTGGCGGCGTCGTAAGTTCGTCGCGTGGGCTGGCATCGTTGGGGGCCTGGGGTCCTGGCGCTGGGTGCGGTCCAGGCGCGGACGGGCGCAGACGGGTTTGCCAAAGGCGCGCCTTCCGCGTGCCAGCAGCGGGCCCGCTGCACGCGGCCCCTGCACGGCCGCTTCGCGGCCTCCATGTGTGTGGAACCGGGAGGGAGGAGCAGCTGGGTGGCGGGAGCGGGGCGGCAAATGGGCTGGAGGGGGGCGGGGCCGCAGGGAGGCAGCGGCGGGAAGGACGAAAATCAGGAGGTGGGCGGCTCAGCGGTGGCTGGGCCGTCCAAGGCAGGCAGCGGTGGTGGCAATTAGCAGGCAGGCAGCGGGTGATCTCACCGGCACAGGAGGCTGGCAGGTAGGCAGCAGTGCGTGGGGGTGACCTAGCCTGGAGGCAGGGTCAGAGGTCGCTCCCTTCGCCTGCTACGCGGCCCCCTTAAGAGTGGAACCGGGAGGGAGGAGCAGCTGGGTGGCGGGAGCGGGGCGGCGAATGGGCTGGAGGGGGGCGGGGCCGCAGGGAGGCAGCGGCGGGAAGGACAAAAATCAGGAGGCTCAGCGGCGGCTGGACCATCCAAGGCAGGCAGCGGCGGTGGCAATCAGCAGGCAGGCAGAAGGGTGATCTCACCGACACAGGAGGCTGGCAGGTAGGCAGCAGTGCGTGGGGGCGACTTAGCCTGGAGGCAGCATTTCCTACATTTTCTATTCATGGACACTACTACTGGTCACTTCATGGTTGCCCCTTTTGTGAACTATCCCCTTTTCCTGCATAGCCTATTTCTTGTGACATAAGACGGATTGCATTGATTAGCTATATTTTTGCTGGTCTTTCTCACACCGTGACTTGCTTTCTTTGGTTCCTCTCCTCTATGAGCAAGCCTGCGCCACGCTCTCTCCCTCTTCCCTCAAGGCACGCCTTCATTAAAAACTCTAAATTGTTTACTCTTTTTGCCAAGTTTGAAGCTCTTCAGTTACCCTTGACTCCGACTGCGCAGCCTGCGATGGAATCTTCCGTACCAGTCTCTGGGAAAGCAACTTCCAAAAGACTGAAGAAGGACCTCCCCTTTCCACCTAAGCCGATGTCACCAGTTTCCTTGGAGCTACTCTTAGAAGAAATAAGGGCTCTATGTCCCTTCATGGAGGAAACCAACACCAAATTACAAGCCCTGACAGACAACTGGTCGCAAATGGATGCGAGAGTTTCATCTGTGGAGCAAAGCATCTCCTCCTTCACGGTAACGTCTACTAAGGTGTCTAACTTACATCTGCAAGTTTCTTCTCTTCAGAAGCAGGTGAAGGAACTTGAAAACCGCAACAGAAGCAATAATTTGCGTATCCACGGCCTGGTGGAGGGCTGCGAGGGGAATGATCCCATTGCTTTTTTTTAAGTATTTTCTCCCTAAGCTCTTGCATCAATCTCTTGCAGTAACTACGGGAAGACTGAAGAAACCATCTATAAAGTTGCGCGCAGACTCTATCATAAAATGATAAAGACTGCAAAGAAAGAACACTTCACTGAAGCCATAAATAAGAGCGATAATAAGCAGAAAGAGATTTTTAAAATAGTGAATAATTTTATGAATCCGAAATCTATGCAGAAGTAAATCCCCTCCTCCCAAAGTCTGTGCAATACAATAGCCACTTTCTTTGAGGAAAAAATCCAAACCCTCAAGAAAGATTTTCCCTCCTCGTCGACACCTGAAGCTGTGGGGGAAAACCGTACTGATATCACCATGGCTCGTATGTCGGCTTTTAAGCCTATCAGTCTTGACAATCAAATCAGGCTCCCCTTTTGATCCCTGCCCCCCCCGGGTCCTTCACATCCTGGTGGATGTTGTTAATCCTATCGTTAACAGCATCGTGAACTCCTCATTACATACCGGCATAGTTCCAGCGGATTGGAAACTAGAAGCGGTTAAACCACTACAAAAAAAGCAACTGCCAGATCCTACAACCTTGGCAAATTTGCGACCTATCTCCCTGCTACCGGCCCTCTGCAAACTTACAGAAAAAGTCGTGAACAAACAACTCACCGACTTTTTGGAGGTCAACAACATCTGGCACCCAAATCAAGCAGGCTTTAGAGGTCAGCACTCAACGGAGTCAGCCCTCATTTCACCTCCGAAACACTCCGAGCCGCGATGGACCTGGGAAAGAAAGCAGTCCTGGTTCTCCTCAACCTATCTGCGGCCTTTGATACGGTCTCACATTCCATTCTGGTGGACCGTTTAGCTGCAGCTGGGTTAGCAGGAAGTGCTTTGGACTGGATCAACTGCTTTCTAGCCAACAGGCGCCAAGTAATTACTTTGGGCCACTTTAGTTCAGAAGAAAAACAACTTAGCTCAGGAGTGCCGCAGGGCTCATGCTTGAGCCCAACACTTTTCAATGCATACATAGCCCCTCTGATTACACTCATTTCATCTTTCAAGATACATACAATCTCATACGCGGATGACACACAGCTCATCCTAGTATTGGACGAGGACTCCGAAGAGGCGGAAATAAATCTAAAAAACTGTCTTAAAGCCATTTTTAAATGGATGAACACAAATCACCTAAAATGCAACTCAGGGAAAACAGAGATCCTTGGATATGGGAAAAACCATTTGTTTAGTCCCACATTATGGTGGCCTGAGGATGCCACCCCGCCCCCAGGGACCGTAACATCAGTCAGAAATCTCGGGATTAGATTTGACTCAGCCCTTACGTTTAAACAACAAGCAATAGCTGTGGCGGGCACCTGCTTTGGTATCATCAAAGCTCTGTGAAAATTCTTTGACCTTATCCCTCTCCCAGCAGGGAAAACTGTCGCAGTTGCACTGATTACATCACGCTTAGATTACTGCAACAGTCTTTATGCTGGGACAAACAGGAATGTATGCCACAAGCTGCAAATAGTGCAACATGCAGCAGCAAGGTTGGTGCTGGGATGGAATAGGAAGTCATCCGCCACAGCAGCAATGAATGTCCTCCATTGGCTACCAATACACAAAAGAGTCCTCTTTAAAATCATCCTGATCACGTTTAGGGCATTTCATGGCAGAGGACCCAGCTATTTCCAGAACATGTTTAAACATTACACCCCCCTCTCGAAACCTCAGATCAGCCAAAGCAAACCTGCTTACCATTCCATTTTTCAGACTCAAAACCAAAGGCGGAAAGGCTCTGGCGGTCTTAGGCTCAAATGCATGGAACAAATTACCGCCGCATTTCCGCACAATTTCTGTAGAATCAGTTTTTAGGAAAAGCCTCAAAACATGGATCTATAGCCAATCTGACATCACATGTAAAAATGTGATCTGACCTTGTCTTGGCCACACCCCCAGTTGCATAGATGCACCTCAGCCCGCACTGTCATTCTCTGTTTTAAGTGCCAAGATGCTCCGTGGAGTGAAAGATGCGCTATATAAGTGTCAATTTACATTACATTTACATTACATCTACCAGAGGGCACTGACCTCAACATCCAGCGAGCTCACAGATTGGGCCGGCTTCCTTCTACCACTGCCACTTCATCACGACCAAGAGGAGTTATCATGTACTTTCTTGAATACACTGATCTCCTGAAAGTTCTGTCAGCGGCCAGAGCTTCTCCTCGACTTACTTGGTCTGGATCTTCTTTGTTCTTTGCGCAGGACTATGCTAAGGCTACAGCGAACCGACGAAAGGCTTTTCTCGATATGCGTGCTGATCTAAGGGCCATAGGAGCTAGATATGGATTATTCCATCCCTGCCTTTTCAAGGTCACCTACAACAACAAGACTACGGCGTACGAGGATCCTGTTCGTCTACAAAGCTTCCTGAACTCATGCAAAGCAGCTGAAATGGACCTTTATGATGCTTCTTCTTCCTGTCCTACCTGAATCCCTTGTATTTATTCTGTGATTCTTTTTCACTTTGTTTTCCTATGTATGCTCCCAAACCCTCCTGATGTATTTCCTGATTCTTCCTTCAATCGCTTCTTTTTGTTGTTTTCATACTTGTTAACCAATGTTGCATTGTTTGTGCAGTGATTTTAGTTCCTTGTTTCTGTTCATTATTTGCATTTTTTGTTATTTTTACAAAGCTCATGTTTTCTTCTTGTACCCTTCTATATCCCTCGTTTAGCATTCTCTTCATGTTCTCCATAGGTCAGAACATCGTCCTGTGGTGTCCTCCCGGTTGTGCGCCTCGCTGGCCCCGGATGTCTTGCCTGCTCTATGTGGTTCCACCCCCCCTCTGTTAGGGGTTGGAGGATAGCAACCAGGGCTAGAGTGAGATATTGACATGTGATTAGGTGCAAAACCCCTGTCCCTTTTGCCACATTCCCTCAAAGAGTACACAGAGTATGCTCTTTAGAGACGATCCCTGGACCACGTAAAGGGACGCTCTACCTAGGGAACGATGCTTGGCTTACTGCCGTGACCACGCCCCCTTCCTTGTTCCTGTTTGTAGCAAACGCCATTCCCCCTAGCGTGTTGCTTGTTTCCTTCGTCCAGCACGAAATTTCTCCGCTCTCTTCAGATATTGCTTGGGGAGTTGCTGAGATACCTATCTTGATTTTGAATTCCCTGCCTTTCGTGAATTCCACGGCTATAGCGAGAAAGCCAGTTCCTGTTAAAGCACGCACCGCCTGGTGCACGTCTCGGCTGAGACCCTTAAGTTTGTTTACTTGCATCTTTTGTGTTCCGATCTCACTCCTCCGCTCGTTGCACATTTCGGCTCTGAAGTCGAGCATTGTTTTATCACGCATTTGGTGTGCCGAGTTTTCATACACCTTTTGCGAACGGCTAGAGACGTTATTTTTTGCCCCTTACCGAGAGAGTGTCGCTCCGCCTGGAACTTGGTCTCGGGCCGGGCTTCGCCTCTCTTGAGAGAGTAGATGCTCCGCTCTTCGTTGCCCCAGAAGAGTCGGCCATTGCTCCTCAATTCCCAACGTTTACTTACCTTATTATTTCTCTAGCCATTTTTTTTCTTTTGGTCTGAATGAGTGAATGTCGTGTGAGAGAGTTATCTAGTGACCCCTCCCAGTGCATCAGGACTCCTGTCTTTACGAGTCCGGTATCCTACCCACTTCTATCTTCAATCCGGGACATACCTGGGGTAAGTGAAATGCAATGCTAATCATGTGTCAATGTCTTGCTGGGTTATATGTTTAGCACAGTGTATTGGTACCCTCCTATTGTTTCCTTACAGCATTTGGTGACCAGTCAGACCTGTTTTCCTCCTGTGATTCCGCCCCACGTATGGGGAGAGTGGTGGACACTCCTTGGAATTTTCCCCCATACTTTTAGAGAACAGCCTATAGGCGTGTATGTTACACATCATACCTGTGGTTGTTTTTTAGAGGTTAAGGGGAGTTCTCTTCACTTCCGTGGACTCTTGGGTGCCTGGTGCTTGAACCCCGACACCCTCCCCTCGATTCTGGCTTGTTCCTGGTTGTAATCCCTCATTTTCCCCTTCTGTAGGTACGTTTTCCCTCCGTTCCCTTCACATGCCATTTACCTGGTATACTTTTTTCCCCTTCTTTGTCTTCTTTTGCTTTTTGTCTTGCACAGGTGTCTCTTCAGGTTTATCTTTTCCTCTCTCTCTCTCCCTAGCTTCCTTTTTCTAGGTGATTCCTGCACTGATGTTGTCACTCTTCCTCCCTGGTATATTTTTATTATTCTTGGTTTTTCCCTCGTCTACTTCTTTGATTCTATCTATTTTTTCCAGAACTGCTTTTTCTCTTCATGTACCTTTTTTTTCTTCTCACTCTCTTCTAATTATGAATTCCTTCTCCCATCGAGCTCATCTTATTTTGTACTTTTTTTCCGTTACTCTACTTTACTTGTTTGCCATATCTTTTGTTCCTCTTTATATAATTACTTGTTCCTACTTTTTCTTCTTCACTTGGTTTTTCCTTTTCTAATAGCTATTTTGTCTGATTTCTATACTTTCCTATTAGGCTTTCTTTATGCATTTCTTCAAGTTGTTTGTCGTAATCAGCTTCATATTATATGTCGTTAAAAATTGTTACATGGAATGTTAAGGGTATTAATTCTCCTATCAAGAGACAAAGAATTTTATCTCATCTTGCCAAGCTGAATGTTGATTTTGAATTTCTGCAAGAAACCCATCTCTCAGAAGTGGAGTCTGCCAAACTTAAGCGGGGCTGGGTAGGTGAGGTATATTATTCTCCTGGTGATGGTAAACGTAATGGGGCTATCATTTTATGTCGAAAAACTCTCTCTCATTTTTTAATAACACAAGATTCTGATACTGAAGGCAGATGGGTTCATGTCAAACTATCTTTAAGGGGTGTTCCAATCTCTCTTCTTAACGTTTATGCCCCCACTGGTGGCGACCCTACTTTTTGGCGTGACTTTTCTACGCATGTCACTAGTTTTGTGGACGATAATTTTATACTAGCTGGGGATTGTAACAAACCTCTTGACCCCTTCCTTGACAGAAACTCTAAGGTTACCTTTGTTCCCAATAAATCCCACAAACTTTTTACTCAAGTAATCTCGCAGCACAAGCTAATCGATGCCTGGCGCCTCTGTAATCCGACGACGACAGAGTTTACTTTTTATTCCCCTTCACACCAACCTCAGTCGCGTATTGACTATATCTTTGTCTCTCACAACATTGCCCAAACCCTTACGCATGCTGAAATTGGCCCCATTTTGCTCTCTTACCAGACTGTTTCAATGAATATCGACATCATCCCTAAAATCACTGGACCTAGGAGGTGGCGCTTTAAGAATTCTCTTCTCCTTGATCCCAAATTTACCACTTCCTTTACCGATTTTTTTACTGAGTTTTTTTAGATCAATGATACTCCTTCCATTGCCAAACATACTATTTGGGATGCTTTTAAAGCTTCCGCAAGAGATTTTGTTATTGGATTTGCTGCTAAGAAAAGGAAAGCTGCTCGCACCTTCACTGGAGCTCTCCTACAGAAAATTAAGAGTTTGGAACACTCCTACTACACTTCACATTCCCAAGATAGTTTGACAGCTATTTTACAGGCCAAAATGCAATTTAATAAAAAGTCCACAGAAGATGCTTCCTTATATTTATTGAAATCAAGTGCGAAGTTTTATGGGGGTCGTAACAAGGCTGGGAAGATTATTTGAAGATTAAACACAATCAGTTGAACATTGAATCCATTTATGATGGTAACTTAGATCTTAAGCACAAAGATGAGGACATTTTAACCAAATTTTCACTCTTTTATAACTCCCTTTACTCCTCTGAAACTCAACCCTCTCCCCAGTCCATATCACATTTTTTCTCCAGCATACAGAAAGCTGAACGCTTTCCTCTTGACCTCACCTCTCTAGAATCAGATCTATCCGAGCAAGAATTACTCTCTGCACTCCAACATCTTAAAAAGGACAGGCTCCTGGACCAGACGGTTTCACAGTTGAATTTTACCTCGATTTCTCGAAATTACTCATACCAAAATTGCACTCCTTGCTTCACACTTTTTTTACTTTAGGTAATTCCTCAGGTTCTTTTTCTGACGCTCACATTTGCCTCATTCCCAAGGAAGGGAAGGAGGCCCAATATTGCAAAAATTACAGACAGATTTCTTTAGTCAATATTGATTACAAAATCTTCGCCAAATCACTTGCAGCCAGATTAGATCTCTTATTACCTGACTTATTAGGAGCTGAACAGTCAGGTTTCTTTAAGGGCCGTTATATCACCGATAACACTAGACTTCTATTCAATGTCTTGTCGAAGTCCTCGCACTCACAGCACTCTCTGGCAGCGATTGCATTAGATACCGAGAAGGCATTTGATAGGGTTGAATGGACCTATCTCTTCTCAACCCTCAAATTGTTTGGGTTTGGTCCCAAATGTATTTCTTTAGTTTCCCTTCTTTACTCTAGGCCACGTGCAGCTGTATGTGTCAATGGTTTAGTGTCTTCTTTCTTTGACCTAGGTAGAGGGGTTCGTCAAGGATGTCCCCTGTCCCCATTTCTTTTTAATTTAGCTTCGGAGCCTTTCCTTTCCAAACTTCGTCAACACCCTACCATTCATGGCTTCCAAACACCACATTCTCACATCAAATTGGCTGCATATGCTGATGACGTTTTGCTTTTTATATCTATTCCCACTGACTCTATACCTGCCTTTCCTGATGTAGTTTGTGAATATTCTCTTATTTCGGGCTATAAACTCAATAACGACAAATGTGAGATCCTGCCTTTAACAAAGTACACCTTCAAACCTGACTTTAGCCCTTTGAACTTTACTTGGAGTCCTTCTCATATTAAATATTTAGGCCTGCATGTTACCTCTTCCATCTCGGACACAGTCTCTCTCTGCTTGAACAAATGCATTCAGAAATTATCTGATTTAACGTCCAGATGGTACCCCCTTTATTTGTCATGGTGGGGCCGGCTCTACATGATTAAGATGATGTTATCTCCCATAATTCTCTACACAATATCCAATATTCCAGTAGCCATCCACTCGAAGTTTTTTAGGAAAATCAATTCAATTTTATCTTCCTTTCTTTGGAGTGGTAAGAAACCTCGGATGTCTCTTGCCAGACTAATAAAACCAAAAGCGGAAGGAGCAGTTCATTTTCTGTATTTTCCAGCTTATCAGAAAGCCTTTCTCTTAAGACAGGCTTCTTTTTGGCTACAAGATCCTGCTGAGCCTTGTCCTTTGTTGGTCACGGTTGAACGACTTACATTATCTCCCTTTTCTTTCACTGAATACTTATCTTTTTCTCGCAAACCACCCTCGCTCTCTACTCCCTTACATAAGTTCACCACAACTTTGCTTCTCTCTTCTCCGCCTCCTCCTCCCATTACAATTGCTGATTTTCTCAGTTCTCCCATTTGGCATAACATGCATTTAACAATTAATAATAAGCCTTTTTATTGGAAGTCCTGGAGGCAAAAAGGATTGCTCTGGGTTTCTCAACTATTCTCCAACTCCACATTTCTATCTTTCTCCACACTTAGCCAATCCTTTGACTTACCCTCCTCGTATGCTAGCAAATACCTTTTACTCAAGGATGCTGTCATATCAACTCATGCACGACTCTTACACTCCTGTACCCCCTTACCACCCTCCGGTCACGCTACCCACCTACATTCTTTTTTACGTGCTACACCTAAAGCTTCTGCCATCTATAAATACTTACATTCCACAGATTCCATTAGGCCTAAAACTAAAGTGGAAGAGCAATGGGAATGTGATTTCACCACATCTTGGCCTTTATCTCTTTGGTCTAAGATCTGGACTAAAATTCGCAAATCTTCTAGAGCAGCCACCCTGACACAATATTTGTTTTTCATTTATAATAGACTTCTTTTTACACCATATGACCTCCACAAACGGTTTCCCTCCACTCCAGACCTTTGTTGGACTTGCTCTTCCCCATCTGCTACCCTATTTCATATGTTATTTTCATGCAAGACTGTCCACGAATTCTGGTTGCAAGTCTGGTCCCAGATTAACGTTATTTTTCACACCTGCATTCCTTTTTCCTTTGCTCACATATTCCTAGGTAGTCTCTCTCCTTGTTGGGAGGACGTTTCACTCAATGTTAAAATTATAGATTTGTTGTTGGCTGTCACATTTCAGCAGATCACAGTCAATTGGAAAAACTTTTAACACATTTCCTTTAAAGCTTGATGGTACAATGTATGTCATAATCATAGATTGGATACAGCACTTGTCTTTCCCTCTCATATGGCGGTGAAGATATATATATATATATATATATAAGATAGATCTGTGGCTCCCAATTACGCTTTATCTTGATACATGTGTTAATCGTTCCTTTCATTTACGACCTGCTCAGCAAGAAGTCTCTAAGCCTCCTTGAATACCCTGTCATTCCTTTTCTCTTTATTACCTTACTGTATTTGCTTATTATTGCATCATTTAATATTCATACCAATTGTAAACCCTTTGTTTTTTCCCATACGAAAGCTTGCCTTCCTTACTGTTGTAATGATTTTGTATTCCTTTAGACTTGATATTATGCTTAATTGTTAATGTTTCTCCTTTGACTTGCTCTTATACCCTGTATTGACACCTTGCTTTTTCCCTAATAAAATAATTTTTGAACTTAGAAAGGACTGTCACCTACAAAGTTACAGGCCGCCACGTCAGTGATACAGATCAGGATGCCGAGAGCTTTCATTGTAGAATCGTAGATCAAAGGTTCAGTTACTATATTTATGGCAGAAGTTGGTAAGAAGGAGAGAGACTGAAAGAGAAAGAGTGTGTGGGTGTGTATGGGCGTGTGCACTTCTGTTTGTATTTTGGTGTGAAAGTCATTTTACAAGCAAAGACTCAATTACGTCTTAGAAACCACAAGGAAAACTGACAATCATTTTTAGACCTGGCACCATTGGCATGGGTCTCCACTGTATTTTGTGCTTTTGCCTCCTGTATTTTTGCTGTGAATTGGTCTTCGTTTTTGCTGGTCTAGATGCTTTGGGCACTTTGCCACTGCTGTTCAGTGCCAAAGTGCAAGTGCTCCCTTTGTAAATTGTTGTTATGGATTGGCGATTCCATGATTGGCATATTTGATTTACTTGTCAGACCCTAGTACAGTGCACTGTAGGTGCCCAGGGACTATAAATCAAATGCTGCTAGTGGGCTGCAGCACTGATTGTGCCACCCACAGAAGCCGCCTGTAAAATATAGCTCTAGCCTGCCATTGCAGAACCTGTGTGCAGTCTAGTACTGCCATGACAACTTTTTGGAAAGTGTAGCCTCTTGCCAGTCTCTAAACCGTCCCTTTTGTACATATTAGTCACCCTTAAGGTAGGCCCAAGGTAACCCTGTGGTCGGGGTGCAGTGTATGTGAAAGGTAGGACATGCCCTAGTGTGTGTGTGTAGCGATTTCCTGGCGCATTAGGAAACATCATCTCTGTCGTCCTGAGAAAAGCGCAATCTGTAGAAAAAAGTGTACAAAACTACATGTCCCAGCATCCTTAGGGTTGACATTAGTGAAGGAAGAAGGCGGTGCATTCTTAAGGGCCGCCCAGAGAACAGGAAAGTGCTTGTCAATTTTCCCTCGAGGTGTTGGAATGGCGGATGGTGCTCCCCGCCGGAGTTCAGCTTGAAGAAAGAAGAAAAGCTGTATTTCACTGTATGAATTCATCGAACTTTGTTTCCTGAAGGACTGCGGAAAAGACTCTGTTTTTGGTCAGGTATTCTTGTCAGTGGAAGCCTCACGAGGATAATTATCTTGTGTGAATATTTATTCACTTTGAACAAGCCCCCGAGTAGTAGCTGTACTTTTGAAGCATAGGCGCGTTTAAAAGGACATGCAAGATATTTGTGAAAGTGTTTATTTTAGAGGCGCGCCTGAAGCAAAGACGCCTTCTGTTCTAAAGCTTTCCTAGTGACAAGTTCTGTGAAGAAAAAAGAAAGACTGTTTTTCCCCGTGGCTGGCCTTTTTTGTTTATCTTCATCAGACTGTACCTGATAAAGACAAAGTTCGTGTCAGAAAAAAGCTTCAGCAACGCCGAGATTTGCTTAGTGTGGTATGAAGAAATACCATTAAAGAAGAAAAAAGTGCTGTTAGCTTCATGCACAGATTAAGGACTGTTAATGGTTGGAAATCATTAGAAGGGTTATGTTTCTGAAGGGATTGGATTCCGTGGACTCATTCTGCTCCTGAATACTTATATAAAGCAGAGAGTGTTATTACAGAGACAGCCTGTGGGCTCAGGGTGAGTAGGGAGATGAGCATAGAAAATATGTCAGTCTAGTTATTCTCTATGCATTATTGACACACATTCTTTGTCGTCCTCCTGTAGTGTGCACATCTTTTGGGGTCTGCGCTGACGGCTGGCCAGGACCACGAGTGATACACTGAAGCCACAGCTACTTTATTATTTTTTCCCTTTCCCTTTTTTTCCCTGGGGGCACGGATAACGCAGAGGTATTTATCTAGCCTCTGTGGGGGTTCGTGTTTCAGGGGACTAGGGGGGCTAACATCACACATCGTCTCCGCTTGGCGTCTGGAAGAGGTTAGTGGCTATTTTACTACTCTTGAGCTACAGCCAATCCTGATAGATTGACAAGCCCAAGTATATATAGCCAGCCTGGACGATGGAGGTCGAGACAGTGTTGACCTCTGTGGTGGAAAGCTTAGCGGCCTTACAGCTGGAGGTAAATGCTTCCAGATCAGAGAATCAGGCCTTGTATAAAGAAGTAGGCATTCTCTGTAGGGAGGTAGCAGGACTTTCTCGAGGAAGCACTGGGGGGGTACCCTATATAAAGCCTGCTACGTTGCCTCCTCCAGTATCCGCGACGTACCCTGCTCCACAAGGTGCAGAAGGGGGTGGGTTTTTTGTAACACCGTCAGTAACATCTTCTCCCACTGACCCTGCTCAGACGGTACATGTAATTCAGAACATGGGAATACCATTGGCCCCTCCTGAACGGTTCTTTGGGGATGCACGTAAATTTGAAACTTTTCTGAATCAGTGCAGGTTACATTACTTATGCAAACCCGGGGTGTTCCAGGATGACTCTGCCAAGACTGCCTTTATGATGTCCTACATGGGAGGGAATGCAGCAAGTTGGACGATTCCCTTACTAGAAAGAAACGATCCAGTGCTGCATAGTTTTCCTAATTTTTGTTTGGAGCTTCGAAAGCTCTTCGATAGGAAATCCCATATGTTGACTTTAGATAGGGAATTGATTACCCTAAGGCAGGGAACACAAGACCTTCTAACATATATTACCACCTTTAATAGGTTAGTGGTTGAAACCGAATGGCCTCCTGCAAAAAGGATTTCCTTGTTCTATCAAGGGTTAAGGGGAGAATTGAAGGACGTCCTGTCTCAAGTAGTCCAACTTCCCAACACCTGCGAAGAGTTGATAGATCTAACTGTTCAGTTGGATCATCGTCTCTTAGAACGAAAAGGGGACAGAAATAGATGGGATGGTCGATACTTTTTTCCCCGAGTTAAGAGCTCTGCTGAGGAACATCCTAAGGTAACTGAAGGTGTTGAACCTATGCAAATAGGAGGTATTCGTGGTCCCCTTTCATCGGAAGAAAGAGACAAAAGACGAAGACTGAAACAGTGCATGTATTGTGGAAAAGGGGGACACTTTATTAAGGATTGTAGAGCCCGTAATGCAGTACCTGGAAAATCCTTTGTTCCCCGTGTCCAAGCCAGTATCCAAGCACGTGAGCCGGCGGAAAACTGACGAACCCAAATCAGGAAGAGATCTCTGCCTTGGGTTCCCACTCTTCAACGATCTCACCAGTACTTGCTAATACATTGCATCCAGCTGTGGCCCATATGAACTTGAAGGTTAAGCTCTGGATTACTTCTCACGATTCCTTGAATATCGATGCCTTGTTGGATTCCGGGGCGACTGGTAATTATATCGAACAAGAATATGCAATGAAGATCGGGATCGTTTGCATAAAGAAGGAAAAGCCTGAGTTGGTCAAGGCGGTTGATGGAACTGTGTTGTCTTCAGGTCCTGTGTCATATCATACTCGTTCTCTTTTGATGCCGACTAGTATAAACCACCAAGAATATATTCAGTTTGATGTTATTGATGCCCCTCAATGTCGACTCATCCTGGGCATGCCTTGGTTGACGCTTCATGATCCTCAGGTCAGCTGGGCAGCTCGTACCATTACATTGTCCTCGGAATATTGCAAAGAGCATTGTATTCAAGACTCGTTTAGTACCAGCTCCACTGGTGTAAATCCTTCTGTATGTCTGGCTTCATCCTGTTCTCTGGAGCGGTATTGTTGTGCTACCATCCTTCCTGAGGAGTACAGCGAATATGCTCCTGTGTTCGATAAACAAAAGGCTACTCATTTGCCTCCGCATCGGGTATATGACTGCCGGATAGAGTTGGAGGCCGGGGCTGACATTCCGTGCAGCAGAGTTTATGCTCTGACAGAAAAGGAAATCTAGTATTTGAAGAACTATATTGAGGAAAACCTTTCTACAGGTTTTATTCGGCATTCGACATCACCAGCTTCCTCGCCCATGTTCTTCATTCCAAAGAAAGATTGTGCAGAATTGAGACCCTGCATCGATTATAGAGCCATCAATCGTGTAACCATAAAGAACCGGTATCCTCTCCCCTTAATCCCAGTGCTCATGGATCAACTGAAGGGAGCCCGATATTTTACCAAGCTTGACCTTCGCGGAGCCTACCATCTGGTACGGGTTAAAAGAGGGGATGAGTGGAAAACGGCGTTTCGGACCAAGTTTGGGCTGTTCGAATATAGGGTGAAGCCCTTTGGGCTGTGCAACGCCCCCGCCGCTTTTCAATATTTTATGGACGAGGTGCTACGGGGATGTCTGGAAACCTTCTGCGTCGTATATATCGATGACATTTTGGTTTATTCATCAACCCTGGCAGAACATGTAAAACATGTCAAAATCGTGCTTGGAAGATTGCAGCAATACACGCTATATGCTAAACTTGAGAAGTGCTTATTTCATGCGCAGGAGGTGTCATTCCTTGGCTATGTGATTAACGCCCAAGGCTTCCAGATGGATTGTAGTAAAGTCGAAGCCATAACAGAGTGGAGTACCCCCCAGAATGTCAAAGCGGTACAGAGCTTCCTCGGTTTTTCTAATTACTATCGAAGGTTCATCAAGGATTTTTCAAAAATCATTCATCCCATCTCTTGTCTTTTGCGAAAGAATGTTCCTTTTGTCTGGAGTGAGGAGGCAGACAAGTCGTTCAGGTATCTTAAAGAACGTTTCACACAGGCACCCATTCTCCGTCATCCTGATTCCCAACTCCCCTTTATACTGGAAACCGATGCATCCCAATATGCAGTTGGAGGGGTTCTGTCACAACGCCATCCTGTGTCAGGTCAATTACATCCGGTTGCTTTTTTCTCAAAGAAACTCACTCCTTGTGAGGTTAATTATTCTGTTTCCGACAAGGAACTCTTGGCCATAAAGAGGGCCTGTGAGGAATGGCGTCACTATCTCTTGGGTGCTGTACATACCGTTGAAATATATACTGACCACAGGAACCTGTTGTTTTTAAAAACCGCCAAGGCCCTGACTCCCCGGCAATTAAGGTGGACCTTGTTTTTTTCTGATTTTGACTTTGTTATTAAGTACAAACCAGGTCCACAAAATGGGAAGGCGGATGCTCTATCTCGTATTGGTGAAACAGGAGAACTAAGAGAGATCGAAGACTTGGAATCTCCCTTGATACTCACGGAGGTGGAAGAGCCTGCACGGTCAGTTGCCTTGTTATCTTCTCATGAATTCCTGGAAGACGTACAAGTTGCTGTAGCAGAGATGGATGTCCTTGAATGGTTACAGAAGGATCCTGAACATCGTTCAGAAAAAGACAACCTCGCATATCATCACACTGCCATTTACGTGCCGACTGATCCTCTTCGGCAACAACTATTGGCTTGGATCCACGATTCCCCCTTGGGTGGACATCTAGGAATCTATAAAACTATTGCCAGTTTGGAGCGTTCCTTTTGGTGGCCCCAACTCCGTGAAGATGTTCGGCTGTATATTAAGAACTGCGCTGTATGCGTGCAAGGAAAATCTCTCCACGTAAAACCTGTTGGACTCCTTCAACCTCTCTCTATCCCTCCTCAACCTTGGCACACAGTGTCCATGGAATTTATAGTTGAAATGCCACCCTGTGATGGAAAAACAGTGATCCTCGTTGTGGTTGACCATTTGACAAAAATGGGGCATTTCATACCCTTGGCTGGCTTACCGACTTCAGCAGAACTGGCGGCTGTATTCCTCCAACACATAGTGAGAGCTCATGGTATTCCTAGTGTACTGATTATGGATCGGGGATCGCAGTTCACGTCTCGGTTTTGGAGGGCTCTTTGCAAGATCTTGGACATTGATGCCCGTCTGTCCTCCAGCTACCACCCTCAGACAGATGGAAAGGCGGAACGTCTGAACCAGACACTGGAACAGTACCTCAGGTGTTTTACTCAGCAGAACGGATTGGAGTGGACTACGCTGATATGGATGGCTGAATTTGCCTACAATAATGCCCAACATTCCACATTGGGTTGCTCCCCTTTTTTCTGTTTACACGGCTACCACCCCAACTCACTACCCTTTGATATGCCTGTTCGTTCCCCTGTGCCTAGCATACATGAACATCACGCACACCTAAGGGCAGTACTGATTGCAGCCAAGCGTAGTTTGGCTGCCGCACAGTTCTCTCAGAAACAATTTGCTGATAGACACAGAACAGAGGAACCTAACTACAGCGTGGGGGATAAGGTTTGGCTCTCTACAAAAAATCTCCATATCAAAGGGGTTTCTAAACTAAAACCTAAATATGTGGGTCCCTATAGTATAGTGGAGGTCATTAACTCTGTGGCAATGAAGCTTTCCCTTCCGGCGTCTTGGCAAATTCATCCTGTGTTTCATGTTTCTCTTCTCCAACCTTGTCTTCCTGGTATGAGACTACAGGAGAAACCTCTTCCAATTGAAGTGGATGGTGAGGAGGAATATGAGGTTCAGTCCATCCTTGATTCCCGTATGTTGAGAGGTAGAGTCCAGTATCTGGTAGAATGGAAGGGATATGGGCCTGAGGAGAGGACGTGGGAACCTGTGAATAACCTGCATTGTCCTCATCTAGTGGACAACTTTCATGCTTTGCATCCAGGCAAACCAGGTCGACCACTGGGACGGCAGTCCTCGAGAGGGGGTTCTGTAGCGATTTCCTGGCGCATTAGGAAACATCATCTCTGTCGTCCTGAGAAAAGCGCAATCTGTAGAAAAAAGTGTACAAAACTACATGTCCCAGCATCCTTAGGGTTGACATTAGTTAAGGAAGAAGGCGGTGCATTCTTAAGGGCCGCCCAGAGAACAGGAAAGTGCTTGTCAATTTTCCCTCGAGGTGTTGGAATGGCGGATGGTGTTCCCCGCCGGAGTTCAGCTTGAAGAAAGAAGAAAAGCTGTATTTCACTGTATGAATTCATCGAACTTTGTTTCCTGAAGGACTGCGGAAAAGACTCTGTTTTTGGTCAGGTATTCTTGTCAGTGGAAGCCTCACGAGGATAATTATCTTGTGTGAATATTTATTCACTTTGAACAAGCCCCCGAGTAGTAGCTGTACTTTTGAAGCATAGGCGCGTTTAAAAGGACATGCAAGATATTTGTGAAAGTGTTTATTTTAGAGGCGCGCCTGAAGCAAAGACGCCTTCTGTTCTAAAGCTTTCCTAGTGACAAGTTCTGTGAAGAAAAAAGAAATTCTGTTTTTCCCCGTGGCTGGCCTTTTTTGTTTATCTTCATCAGACTGTACCTGATAAAGACAAAGTTCGTGTCAGAAGAAAGCTTCAGCAACGCCGAGATTTGCTTAGTGTGGTATGAAGAAATACCATTAAAGAAGAAAAAAGTGCTGTTAGCTTCATGCACAGATTAAGGACTGTTAATGGTTGGAAATCATTAGAAGGGTTATGTTTCTGAAGGGATTGGATTCCGTGGACTCATTCTGCTCCTGAATACTTATATAAAGCAGAGAGTGTTATTACAGAGACAGCCTGTGGGCTCAGGGTGAGTAGGGAGATGAGCATAGAAAATATGTCAGTCTAGTTATTCTCTATGCATTATTGACACACATTCTTTGTCGTCCTCCTGTAGTGTGCACATCTTTTGGGGTCTGCGCTGACGGCTGGCCGGGACCACGAGTGATACACTGAAGCCACAGCTACTTTATTATTTTTTCCCTTTCCCTTTTTTTCCCTGGGGGCACGGATAACGCAGAGGTATTTATCTAGCCTCTGTGGGGGTTCGTGTTTCAGGGGACTAGGGGGGCTAACATCACACATCGTCTCCGCTTGGCGTCTGGAAGAGGTTAGTGGCTATTTTACTATTCTTGAGCTACAGCCAATCCTGATAGTGTGGCATTTCTAGATAGTGAATTCCTGACAATTTCGTTTCTCACTATTGCAAGGTTATCTGTTCCTATAGGACTGAATGGGGAGTTTGTTTATAACATCTTATGAACATAACTGGCCCTGGGAACAAGGTAGAAAAATAAAGTTTAGTATGCCTGAATTCAGAATGGTAAAATGCATCTTTTAGCGAGGGTGATTTTTACATCCTGTGTTTGAAAATACTACTTTGAGAAAGTAGGTATTTTCTTGCCTAACCATCCAGTGTGCCTCTGCTAGGTTTGTGTATTGCATGTCTGGCTTTTGGGTGACAGGGGCTGGAGAGGGGCAGTGAAGACAGAGTACATAAAGCTAAGGAATCGTACAGGCCGTCCTGTGAAGAGTTGAAATGTGAACCAGGTAATGACACTAGCAAGTACCTCACTGATTATTTGTGGGAACCCAGCGGTTTATGCCTAATTTTCAAGTTTTATTCTGAGGTTTTCCCATCTTGACGTTGAAATCTGTAGGCTTACAAGATAGATTTGTGTTTTGAGGAGGGAGTGGATGGATTAGGTGAACTAGCCCTCGCTGCCCTCATCCTAGTCCTTGCATTGTGGCTTCTACTTATGCTCTACAAAATGTCTCAGGAGAATAACCAGCATGTGTAAGTATGATGTTTTCAAGCTTTCCTTTTATTCTCTGCATAGGGAAAAATACAAAGCTGTATGGAGACTGTTTATAGGTCTGCTTTTGAGATAGTTGTGAGCAGTTTGGACAAGTTACTTGTTTTATAAAGGACAATCTTGTCCATTAACATTAACGGAAAAGCACATCAACAGGACACATCCCCTCTAAATTCTGGGGAGCCATGTCCAGGTTGAGCTCGAGAAAGCTCTTTTTAGTCCTGTTGACCTCTATCCGAAGGTACTGAAACCCGGAGGTTGTCAGTCAGCAATCACCCGTCACCCTGTCCAGCCCCTTCCAGTCACCAAGTTAGTAGATGATGGAGTTCAAGTTTATACAATAGCCTGAAATGGTTTTGAACAGCCGAAACACAGGCAGGGCTGCTGTACTCTATCATGCAGGGTGGTTGTCAAGATATAGTAGCGCATCATCGGTGTACAGTGATATTTTCTCCGGAGTGTTTGTTTTTCTGAGAAACCCCACTATGGGCCTTTTTCCGAGTTTGGTGGTCCCACTGCAGACAGTGCAATGCACCGTCCGCTGTTAAACTGCCAAATCCATGGTGCTACCTCTCGCTAGATAAGGAGTTTTTTTCCTGGTCTGGCAGGTGGTCCTGTGGCAGTCTCATAGTGGCGGTCTGTCAACGGTGGTTGCACCGCCATCAAAGGGGTGGCGGCGAGGCAACTCAAAATATTCTCTGCGGTGCTGCAGCGACACTGCCAGCACATTTGGCCTCTGACCACCTTACTATGCAGTGGTCGCAGCGGTCCTGTGGCGTTCACACCACCACACTCTCAATACAGTGGGTGGGCCTGCAGCGTGGTGGCAGTCTGACCGCCACCACAGGTTCAGCAGTCCATCTTGTAATAAGCCCCTATGTCCACTCAAGAGCACAGCCAGCACACCACTGTCTCCAAACACAATGCAAACAAAAGGAGAGCCAGCTGGTGCCCTGTCTTGTACCTCACCCAAGGGCAAAGGTGTCTGAGACCACCCCATTCACTCTCACTGCTGCAGTGGGTGCCCTATAAAGAAGAGCCAGCAACTGGCAAAACTGGGGTCCAAACCTAAACCTCCGTAAAGTATGCAGCAGGTATCTCCAATCTAAAGAGTCAAATGCCTTTTTGACGTCTAGGGAGATTATTGCCCTGGGGTCTCTGTCAGTTCTAATCTTGTCCAACAACAGGTGTAGCTGTCATAAATTCAGGCATGAAACTGATCTGGTCGGGCAGTACCAACTCTGATATCGCCACCACCAGGTACCTTGCCAAAAATGTTGCTATAATCTTGCACTCAGTATTGAGCAATAAGATGAGCCTGTATGAAGTGCAAAAATGCAGCTGCTTCCCCACTTTGGGATACCCACAATGAGGGCATGGTTGAGGTCCGGGGGTACAGCACCCTCATGTCATGCTGCATTGAACATGTTTAGCAGATGGGGGAAGAGAGAGGCCAATCTTTTGTATAATTCCACTGGGAGCCCATTAGCATCCAGTGTTTTCCCCAACACCATTGCCTGCTCTGCCTCCCCAATATCTGCCATCGTCAGCTCTGCCTCAATTTCTTCCCTCCCAGCCGTGCCAAGAGCTAGAACAGGCACCTCTCCGAAAAAAGGCCCTAATGTTTACATCTTGTGGTCCCTGCAGATCACATAGAACGTCCGTTAGTAATCTGAAAACACTCTGACTATATCTCCGTCCATACGGACTACCTACCTTACTAGGTTTGCACTTCAGCCACCCAACGCTGCTCCTCCTCCCTCCTCCAAAACCACACCATTAGGTGTCTGCCTTGTCCCGTACATCATAAATTATCCTCTGCACCCCCAGGTAGTGCTGTCAGGCTCCTTGTGTAGTCAGGGTGCAGAACTGATCCCTCGTTGCCCCCAAAAGCAGATAAGTCATCTGGGGCCCGATATAGGTAATTTTTTTTTACCGGTTCATAAATACCGACTCATACCGAATCGGTATTTATGAACCGGAAACCCAAATGTAGGTAAAAATCCGGTAAAATATACCGAATCGGTATCAATCGGTATTCAAACTCGGTAAATACCGAATCGGTATCTACCGATTCGGTAATATCCGACTCGGTAACACCCATACAACCCTATGGCCTTCCAGTCCCATAGGAATGAATGGGAGACACCGAAACAGCATGGAGTCCCAGGAGGCACAAAAGGATGGAGGGGACAGGAAGAGAAAGGTGAAATTCAGCCCAACAGAGCTCCAGGTGCTGGTGGAGGAGGTTGTGCAGCACTACAGCCAGCTGTTCGGGAGACAGTCTCTGCAAGTTGCTGAGTCTGTAAAGAGGACCACCTGGCTGGCAATACAGAGCAAGGTCAATGCCCTAAGAGTGACCCACAGAGAAATTGACGACATGAAGAAGAGGCGGTATGATCTGAGGATAACCACCGAAAAAAAACTAGCCACCCAGAGGAAGGAATCAGCAGCAACCGGTGGGGGGAAGAGCCGTGCCCCAAGCCTCACCGACCTGAAGCAGCTCGTGGAATCAACCATGGAGCCTGAACGCATACATGGGATCGGGGATGCTGATAGCTCAGCTAGAGCTGCAAGTAAGAAAGGTAATATGCATGGACATGTACCCCACCCATTCCCAGGCCCCTTCCCCAATGTGGGTGAATCACTCACAATCTAGCACACATGACTGTAGTCCCCAGCAATGCATCATGGTAGTTGTAGTCATAGGTACATACATCACAGCTGCCAACACCGAACCCTGCATGCCATGCCACACTCCCCATGCACAAACAGTCTAGGCAAATGAAAATGTGTGTTAGGAATCTGTGTTGGGAAAACAGGCAGCTGATCATTGTCCATGTCTGTTCACAGGAGAGTCATCGCGCAGAGCAGCGCTGGGAGGGGAGTGTAGTGCCACAACATCATCTGCGCGGGAGAAGGCCAAAGACACTGCTGGACCTAGCACTGTCCCTGAGGAAACATCCACACCCCAGGCACCCACAGCAATGGAGCACGACACCACCGCTCAGCCACTCTCGCCCCTGCTGTTCGACACACAGACTCAGCCAGCACCAGCAGAAGCCACAACACCCAGCTCAGGGTCCCCTATGAGCGTGAGGCCAAGGAGGCAGGATGTACCACCTCTACGGATCCTGGAGAGCTCCGATGAGGAAGTGGTAGTTGCTCCCAGACCTACTACACCAACAATGGCTGGCCACGCTGGACAACTTGGCTCACTGGGATCTGGCCGTGCAGGTGACCGTGTCCGTAGGGCACGAGAGCAGGATGAGGGGCAGGATGTGCTGGGTGTCTTCGCTGGGCTTGAAGCCACAATGGTGAAAGTCCAGCGTATGCAGGCCAAAGGCATCATGGCTGTGCACTGGCAGGTGCGCATCCTGAATACCAGGATGTCGGACATCGATCGGGGGATAGGTGCCATGGCAAGGGGAATGGAGGCCATGGGCAAAGGGATGGAGGCAATGGGCAAAGGGATGGAGTCCATGGCAGAGGGGGTGAGGGGCATGGAGGTGCGCATGGGCATCCTCTGTGACAGGCTGCAAAGTGACCAAGAAGAGAGGCGCAGGTATAGGCGCGAGGTCAGGCTGCTCAATCAGTCGATTAACCGGTTGGCAACTTCCACCACCCTGCAGTGTCGCGGCTCTGTTAATCTGCAGACTTACATTGTTCACTGCTGCAGTGACTTGTTCCGGGGGATGGGGAGGGTGACCTCAGCAATGGAGGCAATGCTGACACAGCTGACAGCCACAGGTGGCAACATGGTTGTTGGGGACACTGAGGAGTCAACGAGCAGGAGTGGGTCCAGCACGCCTGTTCAGGACATACGTAGGAGCAGCAGACTCCATGCCGAAGACACCGGCACCACTGCACATGTAGACCCCGAGCCTCGCAAAACATCATGCGTAAGCGCAAGCATTGAGAGACATATTGATCACAGGACAGGTCAAAGTGAAGAAACTTTGGCAAAACATTGTGCAAGGTGCATTTGATTTGATTAATGTTTTTTTGGAAGGTGCAGTTGTGTACATTAGAGTGAGTGTTCCAATCACTGGACATGGCTGTGTGTCATCACTCAATTAGAAGTATCTGTTGGTATTTTCAGCAAGTCGCAGTCAACCATCTGTTGCTGGTGCTGCTCCTGCTGCATTGTGATCTGCTTGTACTGTCCCATCATCAATGTCCTCATGATATGTGAGTTCTATCTCTGTGCCCTCCTTGGTGGCAAGATTGTGCAGCATGGCGCAGGTCGCAATAATCTTGCAACAGATTATTGGCGTGTACTGACGTGCACCTCCACTCTTATGGGGGCACCTAAATCTACTTTTCAGCAGCCCAAATGTACGTTCCACCATGCAACGTGTTGTTCTGTGTGCCAGGTTATAACGCCTTTCACTCCTGGTGGATGGGTTCAGGTAGGGGGTGAGCACAAATGAACGCAGGGCATATGCACTGTCACCTGGGTGGGAAAGGATAATTAGATTAGTCACATACTCAGGAGTGCTCCTTCTGCATGAACTGTCAGGCTGTCTCACACATACTCACACATACTTACCGTGGAGAAGAGTGGCTCACTGGTTAGAGCAGGCAGACCCTGAAGCAGAGGTCAGACCCGGGACCAGCGTTCAATTCCCGACGCGGCAGGGTCTCGAGCTCAAATGTCCACGGACTCGATAATTCTCGCTTCGGTGCCTGACCTAATCATGGGTTCACGCTCTGCAACTCTGGGCATTAAGCTTGCTTAATCTCCACAACGGCCCCCCGCGGCGGGATGCCTGGCTTTCACCTTGGGGATGCCCTGTAGGGGCTATCTCACAGGGAAAAGCCAGGATGGGTTCCTAAGGCAAAGCGCTTAGAGACCCCTGGGTTATAAGCGCTATATAAATCCAAACATACATACATACATACCCAGCTGGTATCCATCACCAAAATCCCCAGCAACAAGGCGTCTGTATATCCCACTGTTGGTGAATATGTAGGAGTCGTGGGTACTCCCAGGATATTTGGCTAAAATGTCCGTTATTATGTTGCTAGCGTTGCAGATCACCTGCACATTGATTGAATGTGTGGACTTCCGGTTTCTGTAAATGTGCTCAGTTGCTGCAGGTGGGCATAGTGGGATGTGCGTACCATCGATGCAGCCTATTATGTGCGGGAACTGTGCAAGTTGATAGAATTCGGTTTTTGTCCTTGCTAGTTCTGCAGGTGTCTCAGGGAACTCAATGTAGTGCTCCATCCTCTGCATCATGGCGTTTAGGAATTTTCTGAAGAAGCATGACAGGCAGCTCTGGGACACTCCAGCTACAGTGGCTATCACGTGCTGGTATCTCCCAGAGGCAAGAAGGTGTAGGCAGCACAGCACCTGTACATGGGTTGGGATGGCGTGTGCTCTTGGGGTTGGGTGTTCCAGATATGGGTGGAGGTCCCTGATCAAGTCCAGGATTGTTCTGGGGTGGAGTCGGTACCTTTGCAGGATCTCTGCTTCAGTGAGTTGGAAGAGGGTGATCCTCTGCCTATATACCTGCTCCTTCCTTAGCCAGACCCTCTCTCCTGCTGCCTGTATCCGTAGCCGCCTTGCAATTACGTAGAAGGCCGCCATTGTGGGTGTACTGTTGCATTTTGGGAGCTTCTTATATATCCTGTTCCTGGTTTCCACCTGCTTCCAATACATGTTAAATACCGACTCTTAAATACCGAATTTCACGAAATTCGGTATTTCTTGACTTTGCTACATCTCAAATGGCCTTTTTTACCACTTCTTATTTACTGACTCGGTAAATATGAATTCGGTATTTACCGATTCGGTAACTTACCATTTCTTATTTACCGAATCGGAGATTATGTATTCGGTAAATTCCGAATCGTGTGATACCGATTCGGTGTTTTACCGACTGGTATTTACCGATTCGGTACCTTTTTGGTGACATACATTTCGATGCACTAATACCGGTCGGTAATGGCCGAATTTATCGATTTTCGGCCGATACCGACCGGTATTTGGCTACCTACATCAGGCTCCAGGTCCCTGATCTCTGCCCAGGCCTGCTCTAAGGAAAGGACCTGATGCTCCAACTACAGCATCATGTCCTCCCTCTGTCTCCGTTTCTGGGCAATTATGCTTTGGGGTTTGTTTCTCAGCTCCATTTCATAGGCCTCCCACAGAGTAGCCGGGGAGGCCACTATCCCCTCATTCTCCTCAAAATACAGCTGAGTGTCGGCCTGAAGGACCTCCATAATGTCATTATCTCTCAGGGCCCAGGCATCTAAGCGCCATGTACAGGTCTTGTCAAAGGTTTACAGGCCCAGTCGGATCAACAAGGGAGAATGGTCCGAAATCCCCCAGCAGTCGTCTCATGCCCATGTCAGTACCGTCAATAGAAGGAATACATAGTCCAATCTTGTCAAAGTCCTATGGGCTGAAAGAGGAAAGAACACTGCTGATGTTTGGGTGCAGGTGCCTTCAGATATCTCAAGATGGGGCCACAGAACATGCCTGCTCCATCGGCCCTCTACTCGGGTTGTGGCGGGGGAAACTCCTGTACAAGTCCCAGCCTATAACCCCATTAAAGTCTCCACCCACCACATGGAGATCACTAGCTGCATTCAACAGGATAGGACCCAGAGCGTGCAACACTCAGCCCTGGAGGTGCGGTGGAGCACAAATGTTAATAATATGGACCATCCTTCTTTGTCACTGCCCCGGCACTACTACATAGCAACCCTCTGTGTCTACCCAGGTCTTCACAACCTGAAGGGGGGCCTTCCTCACAAGCATAGCTACCCTGCAGGACCCCTATGAGTACCCCAAGTGAGCCAAAACAGTGTAACTGTCTTTCTGCAAGCAGCAGCAAGAATTACCCAATAAGTGTGTCTCCTGCAGAAAAACTAGGTCCGGAGACTGTATACGTAAACTTTGAGTGACCACCCCTTGCTTAATTTTGCAACCCAACCCATTGACGTTTCATGAAAGAACCCCAGGGGTCACATAATTGTGCAGTCATCAACAGCTCTTCTTTGCGGTCGCGGACTCTGGTGGGACTGTGGAAAAGTGTCCTGTGGTGCCTAGGTGTGTATCAACATATAGGAACTTCCTCAACTTTTCCTACTCCCTACATTTCTCTGACATTGGCCTTGAACTTTCAACGAAACTTCAAAACCGCTGCACAACAAACAACAACCACCCTAGTGGACTCCCTCACACACATACACACAACTCTATCACTCAGATTTTGGTGTCCGAGGCCCCCCAATGGTGTCCACCTGGGCCGGGGGCCATGACTCCCCACAGATGTCCATGTCTGAAAAGTGACCTTATGTTTCTCTCGGATGCTATGCCTAAGCCCAGGGCCCCCTGACTCACTCTTCCCTGCCTCCATCCCGGACTCCTTTATCACTACCTCCCCTCATTTTTGGCTACAGGGTTGAAATGGGCCACTTCTATACTCCCCATTTCTGGGGGTCATTCCTCAATCCATTACCACACTTTATCCTATGATTAAAAAGAGGATTTTTCCCTTGGAAGATCACTTTCAACTTCGCCGGGTAGAGCAGCATTTATTTAATATCCTGCATGCGTAGTTTCTGCTTCATGGCCTTGTACGTTTTTCGCTTGCGCTGCTCCAGTTTAGTGTGGTCCGGGAATACAAGGAAATGATTGGACTCACACTTAACTTTCCCAAAGGTCTGAACTGTATGAAAAACCAAGTCTCTGTCCCTGAAACTCAGAATATCGGCAATCAGAGGTACCAGTGGTACCCAGGAACAAGGGGGTTGCAGCCAACAAACAGTGCACCCGTTCAACCAGGAAGCACGTCGAGATATGATCGGGGGCAGGAAGGAGCTCAACCACTTTGCAAGGAACTTCTCTGGATAGGAGCCTTCTACTTTCTCTGAGAAACCCAGGAAGTGCACATTATTCCTCCTTGAGCGCGCCCTCCGAGTCTTTCACGTGAGCAGCCAGCTCCCATGTTTGACCACTTAACCAGTGTGCCATCTGGGTAAGGTCCCATGTCGCTCCTTCCCCTGTCGTAAAGCGGGTCTATACCTCTGCCACATGGCCTGTGGTTTTCCTCAAGCATTGATGGTGGATGGCCACGTCTGTACCAATCTCACCCATTTTAGTTTCCATGACTAGGCAGGAGGATTCGGAGGCCTGCAGGATGGCCTCTGTCCTTGCAGAGGTGGCTGTCTCTAGTGACAGCCACCTCTGTCACCCGTTGCCTCTCTGGGAGGCGTCTATCCCAGGGGTTTAGTATTCTTGTCCCTCTTCCCCTGTTTGGGAGGGGGCTTATCTCTGGCCATATTGCTCCTGCAGTTCTCAGGTCGAGCGATTGCCTAAGGATGATTCACCAGCCACCACCATTGGATCCACCCTTCCAGTTAAACAACTGGAGCACTCACCGGCAAGCCGTCGCGGGATGGGTGGAGGGGCAAACCCACTAAACCCCGAACTCCACCACATGAGGCAGGCAGCATGAGCAGTCTTCTCCCACTTACCTCTTGGGGGAGGAAAATCTGGGTCCAGTCCCTGTGGCGTACTGCAGACCACGGTCCCCATTCCTTCACCCCACCACCCTCTCTCCTCTGCCACTGTTTTAGTTATGATATTTTAAGCTTTGCAATACAGGATTCAGCAGTAGCATTTACTGCATTCTGCACCAGTGCAGCATCTCCGGTGCTCTTCATTTCCGAGTACCACTCTGATTTTCAGCATCATTGGGACAAGGGCGTGTCTTCTATAGCTTTCTCGGAACAAGATGCTTTCATAATTACCATCCGATGCATGCTCTATGCCTCCTTCAACATTTGTTGCAGCATGGAGACACATCTGTGCTCCTTCAATCCTTAAAAAAAAGTCCAACAGAAAAAACATAATTGCATCATGACTGGGTTGGATAGATATCTAGGATCAGTATAGTAATGAGAAGTCAACAGCTTGCCCTCAACCCAGCAAAGTTACGCCATATACATTACAAATGCAAACAAGTTACCAAAACAAGGACAGGGCCCCCTTTTCTGTCCCCAACACTTCCCTTCACCATGGCACAAAGTAGACAAACAATCAAAGTTTCAATATTAGTTTGCTTGCGGTCTTTTGGCACTTCAACCAGTTAATACTCTAAGACAGCTCATGGAACCTCAGTGGTTCTACATGTACCTCAAAACATGCTTGCAGAGACATGACCTTAACATTTCCCACTGTAATAAATTATAGAAGTGAAGGTCTAGATCCTCACCACTCCCTTTCAGAAGCACAAATGCAGTCTTGTGTCTAGTAGGACAATTACGATATTATACACGTCTGTGACACATGACTTATACATGAAGTCTTCAAGCTACATCACTCCATATGGAGGTCTAGTTCCCCGCCAGGTCAGAAATAGCCTGTACAATCTTGGCCCACATAATCAAGTCATCAGGCACCTTGTCATCTCGTCGAGCCCTCCTCATTTGTGACTCTTCTGCAGCTGCCTGTTCTAGCATGTCAAGGACCCATGCCTCAATGGAAGCTCATCCGGTGTATAGCTATGAGCCTCTTGGTCAGTATAGTGCCCAACCTAAAAAACTTATGTTCTTCATTGGCTTTCCCTCTTTCTGGAGCATGTCCAGGATATACTGCTTTATTGTGAGTGCTGAACCGCCTGTTAACGGCCTGGGCAGTTCGAAATAATATGGGGGAAATCGCCATCCTCCATTTAGCACCTCCTACATTGTGCATATTTATTTAGGTAGAATTTGTGTAATTTTACTGTGGTGAGGTATGTCATTAAGACACCTTTGGGTAGTGATGGTGCGAGATTACCTGTTTGGGTTATTTCTAAAACACCATACTCACTTAGGCCCATAACATTCATACAATAAGCTGATAATTCCCGCTGCCAATCAGGGTTTGTTTTACCTTATAATGACTTGTACCTGTACATCATTTCTTACCAATCCTTTATCACCTTATCAATCAATTTACTTATGTTCATAGATCAGGTTGTTAGCATAATAGGTATAAAATAACATTAACTCCTATTTCTTTGAATAACCACCGACTCGGGAGAGTTTTAAAACCTCTACCTATGCAATATTTTGTGATTCAAATACCAATACATGGCAATCACCAACTTCTCAAGTACGAAAATAATGATCAAAGCAAAAATCTTTAAAGACTTAGGGCCAGATGTAGGTCACCAAATACCGGTCGGTACCGGCCGATTTCGGCCGTTACCGACCGGTATTTGGTGATTGAGATGTAGGGGGCCTATATTTTACAGAATCGGTAAATTTACCAATTCGGTAAATTTACAGATTCTGTAAAATACCGATCCGGTAAATATACCGAATCGGTAAATCTATATGTAGGTGGCACTGGAAACAGTGCCACAGGCCCCTAAGAATTCGTTATTTACCATGTAATACTATTGCATGGTAAATAATGAATTCATGTGTACATGCACATTTGTGCATGTACACCTGTGCCATGTGGCACACATACATGCCCTGAGGGCATGTATGTGTGTCACATGGCACACAAGCCTGAATCAGGGGTGCAACAGGATGTCAAAGTGACACCCTGTCCCCCTTGTCAATTCGGTAATTTTACCGAATCGGTATTTACTGATTCGGTAATTGCCATAGGTTCCTATGGGCTTGTGGCCCATAGGAACCTATGGCAATTACCAAATCGGTAAATACCGATTTGGTAATTACCGAATATTTCCGATTCAGTAATTGATTCAGTAAAAATACCTACATCCCGATTGCCAGTTCTTAAATACCGAATCGGTATGATTCGGTATTTAAGAATCGGTAATCTGGGATTACCTACATCTGGCCCGCAGTAAAATCTCTAGACATTGGTACCTGGGAAGGGTGGAAAAGGAAAACGGTGAAAGGACATACCACACAGATTTATATTTACCTAGAATGGTGTGAGGACCAACCCCTGGCAAATGGCTGGAAAGAAAAGGGGCTCCCGACTAATTAGGAGCCAACAGTTCAGGACAGGTGCAGGATAGGACAGGTAACCTCCTCTAAGTGCAACGCCAGCGTTACACTCCTCTCTGGTGCTACTCTCGTTCACATTCTAGGTAGATCGATTCTTCTCCTTCAGCAATCTCCCGATTCATCTTTTAGAGTGCTCGATCAGCCCTCTGATCTCCGTGACATCACGATGACCTTCAGCAACGTTGGGTCAGTGACAGGTCTGTGACAAGTCAGACAAACTAAATGACTGAGCCTACCTTCGTTATACTATTCTCAGTGTATGTACCACCCCCCAATGTTTCAATATCCATGTATTCCCTTCATTCGATTGGTTAGTTGGATGGGGAGAGGTCATCAAACCATAATAATGTGAAGTCATTTTTCTTTGGTTTAATTGTTCTACGTTCCCGCCCTTACTTAATTTTACTTTCCCATGCTTTATTCCTCCCAGCAACATTCATATTACTTCATGTACAATGTATATAATTTTAAGCTAGTCTTCTTCCCCTCTTCGGGTCAAGAGGTAAAGTTCTCAGGCGCACCGCTGGTAAGATGGGACTTGGCAACTCTTCAATGTCATTGCTCGAGGTCTTTCAGTAGTTTTCAACGCATGCGTATCAATTTCAAAATGGAGATTTCAGTCACCCTCCAGGCCCAAATATGAGCTAATAATAAAGTCAAAGAAGAACATGTTAGAATACGAAAATAAATGAATGCACTGTATACCACTTATTCCTACTCTAATCCCATTCATTTATTTTAACGATAGCATTAATAGTTTAGCAGAACATGAAAGGTTTAGTTTTAGCAAAAGCATATGCATTAGCATGTGAGGCTCAAAGCGGCCATTTTAGTTATTACTGCGCAGCTGCAAAGAATTACCACCAAAAGCAAAGGACATCATACTACGTAGATGCAATAGACGCATGCGCAGAAGAGTTCCTGCGTTTTTGGCATCCATATTAAGACACTCGGGTTACTTGTTAGTAAAGCACATTGAAAAGCTTCCCTTAGATAAAGAAAATGTTGCGTAATGCAGTTATTAGTATTCACAAAACATATTGGTTACGTTATTACATGTTATTCGAGAGGATTGATTCTGAACAAGTTTCTTTACATATGAAACCTTGCTCCATCAATCCCCTCTTTGATGGCATTCTGTGCCATCACTAATTACTGATTCAGATGCCAACTTTAGCAATTTACCAATTCAATTTCTTCTATCTCTTGGAATTTCCCTTTTCCTTTCTCTTTTGAAAACCTTTCATTCTCCAAGATGTCCAAGATGTTGAGTCTGGCTCAGGTCTTGGCGACCTCGACCCTGGAGACTAGATGGTAGCATTGGACTTGCAGGACGCATATTTTCACATCCCTGTCCTGCCGGCCCACTGGCGTTACCTTTGGTTCACGGTAGGCAAGGAGCATTTTCAGTTTGCCGTGCTCCCTTTCGGCCTTACCATCACCCCTCGGGTGTTCACCAAAGTGATGGCGGTGTTGGTCAGGGGTGTCATCACCCACCTTCAGACTACGGCCGACCTCCTGCATTTGTTGGGGTTCTCCATCAACGTGCCAAAGTCACACCTGAGTCCCTCTCAGAAGCTCCCCTTCATCAGAGCGGTTCTGGATTCGACGCAGTTTCGGATTTATCCTCCCGAGCAGTCCGGAAAATATTCAGGCTATGATTCCGATCTTTCATCCTCTATCCCGAGGTTCAGTCAGGATGACCGTCCGGCTCCGGGGCTTGATGGCCTCCTGCATCCTATTGGTGCAACATGCCAGAAGGCATATGCGGTCTCTGCAGAGGGACCTGAACTTCCAGTGGGCACAGCATCAGGGCAACCTGTCCGATCATGTCCAGATCTCGGAGGGCACTGCACGACAATTGCAGTGGTGGCTCACGCATTGCTATTGGGTCATTGACAGATCCCTCTCCCTTCTCCAACCGGAGCACACAGTGTTGACGGATGCATCCCTCCTGGGATGGGGAGCCCACTTGGGAGAGACAGAGATCAGAGGTCTCTGGTCTCTGGCAGAGTCCCGGCTCCATATGAACCTGTTGGAGCTTCGGGCGATCCGACTTGCACTGAAGGCATTCCTTCGCTCTGTCCAGGGAAGTGTAGTGCAGGTGTTCACGGACAACACCACCGCCATGTGGAATTGCAACAAACAGGGTGGGGTGGGGTCGTGGATCATATGTCAGGACACTCTGCGCCTCTGGACATGGCTGGAACATCAATGTATTTTCTTGGTGGTTCAACACCTGGCAGGTTCAGGTGAACTCAGCCGCCGGTGCTTTATGGATCACAAATGGCATCTGAACTCGGACTTGGCGCAAAGTCTCTTTAAGCAGTGGGGAGAGTCTTGGTTAGATCTATTCGCCACCAAAGAAAATGCGCAATGTCATCTGTTTTGCTTTTTGGAATTTCCAAGGTGGCACTCGCTCTGCGGCGCTTTTCGTCGTGAGTGGGGTTGCGGTCTGTTGTACGCCTTTCCGCCTATACACCTTCTGCCCAGAGTGCTGAAGAACATTCGGCTCGACTGGGCCCAAGTCATCCTTGTGGCTCTGGATTGGGCACGAAGATACTGGTATCCCTTGTTACTCAGCATGGTAATTGATCCCCCGATCCGACTGCCTCTTCGGGAGGATCTTCTGTCGCAGCAGCAGGGGACGGTCCTCCACCCGAACCTGTCCAGCCTCCACCTCCATGCGTAGAGATTGAGCGGCTACAGTTGACAGCTTTCGATATTCCTCCCGAAGTCTGTGATGTCATTCTGGCAGCCGGGCGTCCCTCCACTAAGACGGTATACGCCTGCAGGTAGAACAAATTTGTGGCATGGTGCACAGCGAAGGCTGTGGATCCCCTTTCTGCCCCTCTTTTTGAGGTTCTTCTGTTCCTTCTATCCTTGGCCCAGCAGGGCTCTGCTCTGGGCACTATCAAAGGCTGTCTTTCGGCCATCTCCGCCTTTCTACGGCTTCCAGATCAGCCATCTCTTTTTAAGTCGCCGGTTGTTAACCGTTTTCTCAAGGGCATTACACTCACGTTTCCTCCCGTGCCTTTCATAATGCCTCAGTGGGACTTTAATCTTGTCTTGACTTATCTGATGTGCGCTCCCTTTGAGCCCCTTCATAATTGTCCTCTATGTCTTCTCACTTTAAAGACAGCTTTCCTGGTGGCTATCACCTCTGCCAGAAGAGTGAGTGAGCTCCAGGCTCTTTCTTCTAAACCTCCTTTTCTTTCTGCTCATCCGGACAAGGTGGTTTTAAGGACCCATCCTTCTTTCCTTCCAAAGGTTGTCACGCCCTTCCACATCGGGCAGACTATCACTTTGACCATCTTCTCTCCGCCTCCGCATCCTTCAAAAGAGGAAGAGAGGCTCAACCGTCTGGACCCAAAACGTGCGCTCTTGTTCTATCTGAAGCGCAAACAACAGTTCCGCATGGATGACCAACTCTTTGTTGGCTACGTGAGCGCCAACAAAGATCGGGCCGTGCACAAACATACCATCTCTCGGTGGGTCGTTCTGTGCATCAAAGCGTGTTACTCGTTGGCTAAGAAGGATCCTCCTTTGGGGCTGCGTGCCCATTCTACCAGGTCGACGGCGCCACTCCTGCCTTGGGACGCGGTGTTCCCATGCAGGACATTTGTCAAGCAGCTACGTGGGCTTCGCTGCACACGTTTACCAAGCATTACTGCCTTGACAGTCAAGTCCGGAGAGACTCCTTCTTTGGCTGTTCTGTTCTCCGTGACTTTCTGGTGTAATCTTATTCGCAGACCCACCACCGGGGTTGGTATTGGTGGGGTATCTATTCTAAGGTAAGGAATCTATCACTCTTTCAGATGCACAAGTTACTACTTCTGTAACAATATATCTGTAAGAGACATTAGTTAGTGATAGATTCCTTACCGCCCCACCCATCCTCCCTGTTCTGCAAACTGATTTCTAGGGTTATGTTCATCCCTTTCAGGGCCCTAGTTTCATGGCACCAGTGGTCAGTTTCTTGCATGGCTCTGCGTTCCTGGTGCGGAAAGTCGTGGACAGAACTGACGTCAGCGCACAGGGGTGGCGCCTAAGTAGTCTCTGTGACGTCATCTCTGCATTTACGACGCCAGTGACGGACACGGAGCTGCACGACGCCACCTACCGACGCGCAGGGGTACTGCTGACGAAAGGTTTCCGGATCCAGTGTGACGCCTGGGGATATTCTAACGTAAGGAATCTATCACTAACTTATGTCTCTTACAGATATATCTTTACACAAGTAGTAACTTGTGCGTCAGGTATATAGGTGCAACAATGTTGCGCCTTCAATATTTTACAGGCTCCGCCCTCTTTTGCCTATAGTATATCAAGAGCAAGTCGATTTTGCAAGACCATAGATCTTACCGCAACTAATTCGATATTGATCCATAAGAATCCTCCAGCAGTGTCAGTCGATAAGCGATCAACCACTGTAGACAATTTACAAATTCTTTGTGTATTCAGAATTACTCCCACTAAAGGTATCAATGAACTGAATATATCTCCTACAATTTCTGAAAAACTAGCTCTTTTCTTTCGTGTTAGTCCATTATTTTCTTCATTGCTTCCAGTGATTCTTTTTACATGGTATACCTTTGGGAATACTATTCCGAAATAGCAATTCCCATACCAGTGGTCAGGCAGCTTAAAATAAGCTTTGTTTCCACAAACATAATAAACTCCAGGAAATACTGCATCAGTTCCCCCTTTTAGTCCCTAACCCAAATTATCAGAAAATTGTGCTCACATTCACTGGAACCAATAAATATATTGTTATACTCTGTTTTTAACCTATGGAGACAGATTTTACCTTTCTTTTTAAGGTCCAGGCACATAGCAGCATGAGTCTTGCCAGTTGCAATACATTATTCTCTCTCAGCCCATTTAGGTATCTTAGGTTTCAATTCAGTAGCCTTCCAATGGAAATCCTGTCTCCTTTTCTCTACTAAGTTCAAAAATACCTTTTCTTCTTCATGTAACTTGCAGGTTAGATTGTGCTTATGTCTTTCAGCCATATCTATTGTCTTCATAGTTAGGGATATTCACCCATGAATTGTGTTAAACACAATTTGATAAAATCACACCCTGAAACACCCATCTCTGATCCCTACTTCTCAATAAACAAAGGGCATATAACCTCTGATATCATCTTCTACACTAAATGAAGAGCACAATGGAGGAAATCGTTCCTAACTATATTTTCGATCTCCTCCACTAGGAAAACCGCGCATGGTCTCATTATTTCTATATCCCCCTCCCAAATTTTCAAAGCGGCTGCAACCACCACCATCTATAATCATGGAACCATTCTCATGCAATCAACAGACCGCAGCTTAAACCTGTTGGATAAGATCTTCCCCATTATCAAAGAACAAGTGATAAAACTCCAGACCCCTCCCCAGGCAACGCACATCACCAGTACACAATCTAGCACACCTCCAAATTCCACTCCTAGCCACGCTCCGCTATTTTCTCAACTAAGATGTACACCCGAACTCTATGCTACCCCCCTCTCTGCTCAACTCATCCATAAGACACTCCCCCTTCTATCTTCTCCAGTTTTTACACCCATCACAGACTCACACACCAACACATTAATATCACGACCATTAGCTACAACTAAGCTCCCCTCCCCACTAGATTACTCCATAAGACACTTCCCCCTGACTGCTGCACCAGCATTCACACCCTTAACAGACTCAGCATCCTCCCCTAGAACTAACAAATCTCCCCCTATTGTCATCATTACTCCTCGCAAAACCAGCATTCCCACGATCACAGCCTCACAACACACCGCTACGCCTCTTTCATCCACTACCCTTTCCCCCATTGTTGCCATTATCCCTTGTGAACCTGTCACTCCCACAACCACAACCCCATCACACATCCCTACGCCTCCTACACCTGCTCCTCATTCCTGTCCTCCCCTCCCTGATATGGAGTGGGAACCAGATAGGGCGCGCCACAACAACAACATCCTAGAAGATGCGCCTCTCTCTTACCATCTACGGGATGTAAGTACACCTCCCACATCCATAATACATCCACCAATCTTGCTCCCACCCTCACCAGACCTCAGATTTGACAAGATCATACTCTCATTACAACAAATCAAAGAACTTCAAGTGCTAGCTGAGGTTCTTCTGAGCAAACCCTAGAACACTAGATGTGCACAACAGACTAAATCAAACTGTCACTTGACTCACTCAGCAATTACGCCGAAATTTTCGACCCCCAGATGGAAATCAGTTCCTTTTCAAAATAATTCAACCCGCCCAATACGAAGGACTAATCTGCTATTGGAGAAAGATTTACTCACTCTACTCCATTCATATGACCCCCCACACCGAAATCACAATACTTTGCCTCCAGATAGCCTGCACAAATCCGTTCCAATCCTAACTATTCCCCCCAACTCTCACAGAACCACTAAACACAACCCTAGAGGCATCATCAAAAACAACCTTAGACAAGTTCCCCTCATTCAGGAACCCATTACATCCCACATTACTCCCAGCCGCAAGTGTATACTACTAAACTGTAGATCAGCCTCAAGACACACAGCCGATATAGCTGACCTCATTCTCATACTAGAACCCGATGTGCTCATTTTATCCAAAACCTGGTCAAAGGATTCCTCTACACCCATCATTGACATACTTGTACCTCCGAACTACAACATCATCAGACTGGATAGAACTGATAAGATAGGGGGTGGTATTGCCTGCATACACCGCAATAATATCTCAATAAACAAATCCACATCCCCTGTATTCCCTTCTTGTGAATACATATACCAATAATGCAGCTGTCAATAGTCTCAAAACCTTCCTTGCTAACCTCAACCTCATCCAAATTTGAAACCGCTCTATACATGATAAGGTGCAACCCTTGATTTAGTAATCTCTAAAGTTGAATCCATCCAGGTAGACACGATCCATCCATGTGACTGGTCAGATCATCACAGTGTCACCTTCTTTATCAATGAAACAGTGAAATACAACTCGGTTCAGCCCACAAGACCTAAAGTATGGAAGAGGGACCTGAAAAACATTGACCCTAACATAAACACTATTCAGAGCTATAACCTACTTCTTACTACTGAAGGGATATCAGATGTTCATGATCTCACCAACCACTACTTCAATTCCATGAATGTGATACTAAATGATGTAGCTCACCTTCAATTGAAGAGAGTCTCTACAAAAGATTCTAAGTCTTGGTACGATGGAAGATTAAATGAGGACTGACGAGCCCTAAGAATAACTGAACGCAGATGGAGATCTGCTCCATCCGTTAATTATCTCAAAATTCTAAGAAAGAAGAGAAATGCATACTATAGAAAGATCAAGCGCACTAAAGCAGACTTCTTCACACACCAATTAGATCAGGCAAAAAATCATCCCAGAAAACTTTTCGAGTTAATCAAAAATCAATCGAAGGATGTACCTCACCTCCCCCAAGATAAATGTGGCTCAGTCCAAACTGTGAAGAATTTGCCACCTTCTTCACTCAGAAGACCAAAACCATAAAGAAAGACCTTCACAACGATCTAATCACACACACTGTCTCACATACAAACCCCTCACCTTCCTTTCTAAATGCTCCACAGAGAAACTCATCAAAGTTCAACTTAAAAAATAATGCATCTTGGTCTTCTTTTAATACCTCCAATGAAGAATCTACTACTTTTTGAAGCTAGAATACATCTGAAAATAGCATGTATGACGCATAAAGCCATTCACCACAATGCACCTAGCTATTTGGTACAGAAACTGGCGCCCACATGTGGGGTTAGAGCTTCAATAAGTGCTAAAACCCTTCTACTGAAACCGCAAAAATTCAACAAGAAGAAAACATATAGCCGAACATTTTCAGAGATGGCGCGCAGAATATGGAATGCTCTACCCCCAGAAACCAGACTTAATCCTTCTACGGCATCTTTAACACGTTGAATGCTATGGGAATTCCCCTGCTGTGCTGGGATTCCTGGATCTTCATGCTTTCATGACGAGCTGGGCTCGTCATCAGCGTGCGAGGAGGCTACTTCATGACGAGCCCAGCTCGTCATGAGCGTGGAAGGGGTTAAAAAAAGAAGTGAAATCGCTTCTCATGGATCAATGCACTTGAGCATGGACTACTGTTATATTGCTACACAATGTATCTTCTTCATATAACCTTTTATTGTCTATTGTCCAGTCAGGTCTCCTGGATACTATATCTATATTTTGCTGGATATACATTGAATGTTTTGTTATGCATCTTATACCCATGTATCTATGATAGTAGGTTTTATACTGTCACGGACCAGCACTGAACCCTATGTTATTTTCTTTATATTTATGTAACTATGACACCTACCCTGTAAAGCGCTCTGATACCCGCAAGGGTCTGATTGGCGCTATATAAAACTTTAAAAATAAATAAAAAAATAAAATAAATACTACTAAGGACAGGGTTCATGGTTTGCCTCAAAGGAATTTCAGAGAAAATCACATCTACATTAGAATAATAATATTGTAACTTTTCAGTTCTATAAAATAAACTAGCTAAAATACTACATGAAATACCATAGGTCAATGGTAAATGATGATAGGTTACTCCTTCTGCTACAGATGTTGACATTTTCATACACACATAACAATCACTAACTTCCATTGATTCTACATAGTGTACTAATAGGTTAGCAAACACATTTAAATCTACATTATTTTTATGTACACTGTGATGTAAATCTGTCTCATCTGGTGCTTCTAATTCTACTCTATCTTGTTTAATGTTAGCTACCTTTCCATGTGCACTAGTATTATTTTGTTTACTTGCAGTTATTAGATAGGGTATAGCTATTGTCAGTCCTAACCACACTATGAGCACTAAAAATAGACTACATATGAATATTCTACAACATCTCTTTATACAGTTTTGCTTTGGTTTTCCAGCAACTCTCTTATCGGCCATTTTGAACCTGGAAGAATTTTCTCCCCTCTTTCTGAACTTTGTACTGGGTACAACCTTGGGAATTTCTTCCTTTCAAGTTGGTCTCACTTCTTCATCTATTGGATCAACCTCAAATTCTTCATCACTTTCTCCACTTATTTCCAGATTCTCGAAATCCTCAAGAATTACATATGTCCATTCAGGACCCCTGAATTTATTATTCAATCTTTGCAATCATGGACTTCTCCTTCTTGGCTTTTCAGTAGATGGTCCAGATTGGCTTGTTACTTCATTTACTTGGTCAGATTCTTCATTTATTGTCTTAAGGCGGTATTTCAGTCTCTAGGCCAAGTATCACCTTTTCTGAGTCTTTTAGCTGGCACTGTGGTTTCAGTCTCTTCAAATGCTCTTTTTTTTTGTTTTCGTTGATTTGTGGCACAATTCGATTATTTCCATCTTCTGAATTCCTCTCGAGGGCTTGTTAGTTTTCTCGTTTCTGCCTGGATGTTTTCTTCTACACTATTCTGACCCTGTTCCGGAGTTTGATTGCTTTGACTTTGTGCTCTTTCTTGTTCTTGACCTTGTTTTTCTTTACCTAACTAGTCTTGCTAAGGTCTTATAGTTTCTTGATTGTCTTCTACCTTGTCGAGGGCTTATTAGCTTTGTCGTTTCTGCCTGGATGTGTTCTTCCACACTATTCTGACCATGTTCAGGAGTTTGATTGCTTTGACTTTGTGCTCTTTCTTCTTCTTGACCTTGTTTTTCTTTACCTAACTGGTCTTGCTCAGGTCTTATAATTTCTTGATTGTCTTCTACCTGGTTTTCTCTAGTACCTATCTGTCCCTCCTCAGACTCACAAGTGTTGCTTCTATGTTCTTCTGTCTGAGTACATTGTTCTTTCCTTATCTGATCCTCCTCAGATGTGATCTTAGCTTTGTTTTCTGTAATCTGAGTGTATTCTTCTATTCCTGTCTCGTCCTCCCTATCACTCTGTCTTTCTAACCAGGTTTGACTTCAGGTTCATACGATGGTTTCCGGTATGTCCACCACTGGGTTCCAGTCATCCTGACTAGTGCTAGGTTGTTCTTGATCAGCTACTTCAGAATCTATTTCCTGTGATTCTTCAGCTGTACAACCATCAGCCCTTTCAATCACTTGAGTTTGTGATTCTGTTTCATCAGGTGTTGGTATCCTCTTCGTGTGGCTGGCATGTATCCAATTAGGTAGACCTGCGCATTTTACAGCTGTTGTTGTAACCAATATAACCTGATGTGGCTTTCCCCACCTTGGTGCTAGGCACGACTCTCGAGTGTGGTCTTTCACTACTACCCAGTCACCAGGATTCAGATCATGCGCTTGGTTCGGCTGCCTGGCAACAGCGTCTTCCCCAACCTGGTGAGAGAGAGAACGCACTTGGTCAGCCAACTCTTTGCAATACTCCATTACCAAATCATCAGATATATTCAACAGCTTGTGTCCTGGTATACATGATTGCCTCATTGCCCTTCCCATGAGTATCTCATGGGGACTCAAGCCTGTATTCTTGTCTGGAATGCTTCTGAGTCCCATCAGGACAAAAGGTAAAGCATCAGGCCACTCCAGTGGGGTGGATGCACACACCTTTCCCAGTTTTGACTTTATTGTGCCATTTAGTTCACTCCACTCCAAATCTTTATTTCGGCGTTACGCCATGAAAGAACAATTTGAACATTACATTCCATTAAAAATTACAGTTCAATAAAATTAGGACAATCATTTAAAGATAAAGTGTAAAATACAATCTATTTGACTATGCAACGAAAGTTGAATATTCATGGAGCATAACAATAATAAAAAAACAAATGAGACGGAAGGACACCTCAGTAATTCTATAAGCAAATTCAATTGACTAATGCAGTTAATGCTATTTTAACAAATCAGTTCCATAGATAGGACAATATAGATAGAGATTAGAGGTTAAATTTACAGCTGAAGACCTATTTTTTTCCTACGATAGCAAATGGCAAGTAAAAATCTGCTGACACTGAATATAATCTGTTGAGAAGTATTAGTGGTCAAAATTCTCAGAGCCTGATCACAGGACCTCAAGCCTAATAAAAGGCATATCGGCTTAATCCATCTTTTCCTCTCATGGGCATAGATGGGACAAAAAAAGAGAATGTGCTGCACATTCTCAATTTGGTTGCGTTCGCAAAGTGAACAAACTTTGTCCAATTCCTCAGCCAATGGGTCACGGTTCCTTGCCCAACATGACAGAGTTGATTTCAGTCGAAGATTTCCATATCTGAACTTTAAAAAAAGTGTCTTGGCAAGTGGAGGCTCTATCTCGTCCATAAAGGACTCATACAGGGGTTCACCCTTAAAACTTAAAAATGTTGATACTAATGAACCACTAGTACTAGAGTTTGCAGCCATATTTGCTACATAGGACCAAAAGGCTTTTTTCAGGACTAACTTGGGATTAGATGGAAGCTGATCGGGATGCTCCCAAAAGTGTTTCAGGCCTATAAAATTGAGCCAAGTCCTAACATGTGTTAGCCAAGGGATTTTTTTGTTACTATCCAACCCCATAATCTCTATCAGCCCTTCTCTGTATACCTGAAGCTCAGGAACGTGCCACAATCTTACCCAGAGCATGAGCGGCCTAATAAGAACGTGATGGTCAGTTCTTTTAAAATCAAGGTCCAGTTGCAGGGGTACTAATGGGGTTCCTCTCGGAGCCCTGACCAAGCTACGCATAAAGTTGTTATCGTAAATGCTAAAAGTCTCCTTGGAGCCTGGCCCCCACAGTTCAGCACCATATAGCACTGAGGACTGAACCTTAAATTTAAAAAGTTCCATAACGGGACGTACCGCTTTGCTGGTACTTGAGCTTTGCTCTCTGAGAATTGGTTTAACGTTCTGGGCAAATAGCAATTTGCTTTTTTCCATTTGAGCTTTCCAGGTAAAGTTACAGTCAAGCGTCACCCCTAAATATGAAAAGTGAGGCACTGATTCCAACTTTATCCCTTTCAAAGATAGACAACCCTTGTCTGGTTTGGTTGGGTTAAGGGCCATGTATTTCGTTTTCCCCAACCTGGTGAGAGAGAGAACGCACTTGGTCAGCCAACTCTTTGCAATACTCCATTACCAAATCATCAGATATATTCAACAGCTTGTGTCCTGGTATACATGATTGCCTCATTGCCCTTCCCATGAGTATCTCATGGGGACTCAAGCCTGTATTCTTGTCTGGAATGCTTCTGAGTCCCATCAGGACAAAAGGTAAAGCATCAGGCCACTCCAGTGGGGTGGATGCACACACCTTTCCCAGTTTTGACTTTATTGTGCCATTTAGTTGTTCTACCACTCCAGAAGCTTCTGGTCCATATGCACAGTGCAATTTTTGTTCAACTTTAAATGCTTCACAAATTAATCAAATTATTTCATTGTTAAAATGAGACCATCTATCTGACTCAATAGTTACTGGAAAACCGAACCAAGGAATGAGCTTCCTCAATAAGAGTTTGGCCACCGTCAAGCTGTCATTTCTTCTGGTGGGGTATGCTTCCACCAACTTTGAAAACAAACAAACTATGATAAGTACATATTTTAATCCTCGACATGCAGGTAACTGAATGAAATCAATCTAAAGTCTTATAAATGGACCCTCAGCCTTCCCAATCCTTTCTGGACAAACTACAGTTTTTCTGCCTAGGTTAATTTGTTGACAAATTAAGCATCTCTGGCAAAGACTCTCTGCACGTTCCTGAACCTTGCGTTGAACCAATCTTGTTGGAAAAGTCTAATCATTGCATCTCTGCCTATGTGTGTGTCTCCATGATACATTATGGCCATTGGTGCAAGCATACAATCTGGTAACACAGTGTAGTGTAATTCCTATATTCCCAATAGGCTCTGCGCATTGGAATAATATATACTGCAGCTTAGACGTAGGACTAAGGTCAACTAGGTCTCTGCCGAATATATTAGACTTAATTATGTGTGTGCCTGCTAGCTCAGAGGTCACTAGAAACTTTCTCGAAAGTACAAGAAGGGATTAGTTTCTGACAACCATATAACATGACAACTTTGTTTCCCAAGGATAAGAAATCAATCTTCAGATTCGTGAAAACAATAGATAACTATTTTACTCAGTCAATTGTGTATACATAGTTTCACCAGAGTTGCTGAGAAATTAGAGAGACGGGCGTTTTCAATAAAAGGTATTTATTGAACAGTCTTCTATCTCAAGCATGAGAAATGTACTGCTACAATAGTAATGCTGGTTATAAAGTACAAGGCATATAATACAAACAGTATTATAAAGTTGTACTGTAAAAGCATGATATGGTTTCTAAGCCATAAGTTGCTTTAAATAGATACAATGAATAAAATACATACAATGATTAAAGAGATGGCTAAAAGTACTCAACTGGTGCTTCTAAAATACGCCTACCCCGATGTATCTGACCTAAGCCTAGCACAAGGGAAGAAATACGTTTTAGGAGTAGTTTTAAGTTTAGTATTCTTTGCCTAGAATCTGCCAAGAGTCTAATCCAGAATTCTCTACGGGTCTAATCAGCTCCATACCTTGGTTTAGAATGAAGGAGGTCTTGTATCTCTCTCTCAGGACTCGATCTCCCAGATACCCGCAAGGGTAAGCTGGAAACACTGGAGCTGGATTTCTCGGCAAGAGAAGAAACAGCGTCTCTCAGTGTGTCTGCTGGAGGGTCCGCTTCCTTCGGCACTTGCTGCTGCAGGGCGTCGGGCAAGTAGTTAGTCGATCTGCTCCAAGAACCACCGTGTGTTAGTTTGGGCAAATGTAGGCATATTTATACCATGAAGGTGCCGAGTTTGACGCATGATTGGACTTAGTAACGTCACTCAAAGGTTCAATTTCCAGAAAACTCCAAGATTTCTTGGATAACTTAATATTCAAGCAGGGGGAAGATCCTAGCTGCTGAAGGCGGGTTTTTCCAAGAAATCGCTGTGAATTCTCGGAACTTAGTGGAAGTAGCCTTGCCGTATTTGGGCTGTAAGGCTCAGGCCAAATATAGTAATGATTTCTATGCCTATATAAGGATAGGGTAAAGTATACCTATATAAGGGCATGAATCGGGAAAAGTTACACTAGGGTCCTAGATTCGTTTACAACAACAGGTCTCCCATCTAAGTAAATCCATACACCATCCTCAGTTCTCTGACAACCTATTTGCTCCCATTCCTCTTTTTCTTTTGTCTCTCCTTCATTTTGTAATTCTTTCACTTCCCCCCATGTTCCTATGCTCCCAAGAAGCATAAGTTGGCAGCTGATTCCACATGCATCAATTTTCTTGTTTGCTGCTAATTTGTATTTAGCACAATGTTGGGCAACTTGGTCAGCATAACGATTACCAGCAGTCACTTTATCATTTCCTGTTTGGTGAGCAGCACACTTGACTACGGCCATCTCTTTTGGCAATTGAATTGCTTCAATTAATTCCTTTACAAAATTTCCATTTTTAATAAGGGTTCCTGAAGAAGTCATGAAATCCCTTTGCATCCAGAGCTGGCCAAAGTCATGCACAATCCCGCAACCATACTGACTGTCAGTGTAAATGGTTACTCTCCAATTCTTCCCAATTTTGCAGGCTTTAATTAAAGCTGCCAATTTGGCTACTTGTGCAGACTTGACTCCTGGTAAATAGGATGCTTCGACTGTTCCAGCCAATGTACATTCAGCATCAGCAGCACTCAATCCTCCTTCCTCATGACACATGCACGAGCCATCCACAAACAGCTCATGTTCTGGATTTTTTAAAGGTTCTTCCTGTATATCTGCACGAGGCTTGGTACTCAGTTCAGTGACATGAAGGCATTCAAGTCCCTAACTCAGATTTACCAAGCAAGTAAGGCCACCTCACATGGCCCTGCGTTGCTTGGAAAATGTGGCGTAATACAATGCCGCGCAAGTCACTGCCTTGCGTTACTCTGGCCTAGGAAGGCATTCCATGGGTGGATCCTGGGTGTTCCCATCACCAGGGCGGATCTGGATTAAGTGCGGTTAATTTATAGCCCAGAGACCTCCTAGTATTCAGTAAAGGCATGCATTAGGATTGTTATGGAGTTGGCCTGGTGCCTGAGATATACAAGCGAGTCATCGGCATATAAAGACTCTAAGTACGTGGTGGCCCCGACTCTCCTTTATCTGCCTATACTCTTTTTTACCCCGGAAACCACATAGTGTTAAATAATGAAGGAACACGATAGCTGCCAACAGTCCCGGCAAGTTGGAGACTCTCCCGGGTTATTCCGTATTACGGGACAGTCCCGGCATGCCTGCATTGGCGCACAGTTGGCAAATCACTTAGATTTGCACGATTTGCCGACTGCTCACTTTATCTGGACTGTGTATATCCAAAACCTCTGGTGGTGAACTTTCATTAGGAATCCAGCAGATGGCACTCCTGTATTTGTTTTGAAATGTTATCAGCATATTTCTGTATTTTTCTTAATCCTCTTTTCAAAAGAACCAAAAGTGAAGTAAAATTTTGCTAATTATGTTGGTTGGACGGAGTGGGTTGAGCTTTGGGGCAGTAGGTGTGGTACATTTTTAAGTAAGTAATTGATAGCTGTACCGCAAAGTGTCCCTGGAAAATGTTTTCAAAATCTGGCAACTATGGAACAGGTGTTGATGCAGGGCCATGCTATGTAATTTTGTTTGTACAGCAAACTGCTCCAATATGTTCTTAATCAACGAAAATCACAGCCCACCATTGAAGTCATGTGATCTGACTAGATAAGGAGGCCTTCCTACTTATCTGTGGACTACAAACACTTCCCGCCCAGTGGTGGCTCGTCCTCTATAGCAGAGGAGCGTCGCCCCACTACTTTAAGTAGTGCAAAGTAAAGGAAACATAAAATACAAGGGGCTTGAGAGGCATCTCCGCACCTGAGAATTGGGCAAAATTCCTGGCAAAGTTAATTGACAAATTTATTGATAAGGACCGTGCTGCAGGAAGCTCGCAAACGGGAATTCTTATCCCGGCGCAAAGAACTCTTAATCAAAAACTCAACAAGCTCCTGAGATCATCTCGTAAAACCAGAGCAACCCCCCTTACAGCAGAGGATGGTTTACAGAGCTAAAGCATGGGAAATTGCCCAGCACAACAACGCCTTTAAAATAAAATCTCAGCAACATTTTAGAGACTAGTCCAGATAAGATTGAGTGAAAATAACTTGAACGTTTTGCTTACCATCTCAGCTACAAATTGGCTGGACTATATTTCCAATCTGTATAATACTGCTGAAGATGGACTAGGCCCGGATCCCTCATCGGACAAAAAAGCTGACTACGTCAACAAAAAGCTGGTGCAATGGGGTGAATCTTTGGCTTGCAAAGATACAATCACATGCATGCTGCCTCTTTCCGAGCAGCAGGCCCCCCTGGACCAAATGTCCTGCCCAAGAGAATATTCAAATCAGTACCAAGGGACTGGTCCTCCCTGCTAAACCCACTTTTCAAGAATTGCATTTGTGGGAATGAAGTTTTGGATAGCTGGAGAGGTGCCATACTAACTCCAATCCACAGAAAGAAGCAAGTAACAACCAAGTCAACTTTAGGCTTATTGCCCTCCGCAATAATGAGGGTGAATGCTTCACAAAAATCCTGAACAAGGAGCTAGAGGAATGGTCCAACACCAAGGCCTTAATACCCATCACTCAATCTGGTTTCATGCAAGGTCCTGGATAGGACAACTTAATAATTTTCTCTTCTCTGATCAAAGTCGCTAACACCATAAAGATAAAGTGGGCAGACGGAGACTTTGGCAGAAGTTGTCCAATTGGGGCCTTTCAGAAAATCTACTGGGAGCCATTAGGAGCCTATACCCCAGGGATTGGGCAAAGGTGAAAATCATAGCGAACACACATCCCATAAGTTCTGGATCTGGATTAACTCGGGTGTAAAACAAGGATGCATCCTAGCTCCACTTCTGTTTAACCTTTATCTGGCGGACATATAAAAGGTTCTGGCCTCCGCTTGCACCTTTCCTCCCAAATTCACTGGCAGACGATACGCTAATATTCAACTATACAGCAGTAGGACTTCAGTGGTCTTAGTAGGCACTCCAACTCTATTCTGAGGAAAATAAACTCTCAGGGAATCACGCCAAAACAAAAAATCATGGTATGCAGAGCTAGAAACAACTGTGCTGCCAAATTTAAATTCTCTATTAACAATGTGATTCTCGAACAAGTGGATAGCCTTAAATATCTAGGCATCTATTTCAATCAGTGCGGTTCTCATGTAACACAACTGTCCATGACAATGAGCTTAAAAAAATTAGCAAACAAAGGGCCCGATTACGATTGCGGTGAATCCGCATCCTCCGGGCCGGCGGAAGCCACCGCCGGCCCGGAGGATGTGGATTCACCGCTGCGGTCAGAGAAAAGACCCCCCTGCCAGATTAGGATGGCAGGGGGGTCATCTGCGGACGGGGAGACCGTCCGCCGCTTTTCCGCCGCGAAACCGCGGCGGAAAAGCTCTAATATGGTGGCGATGTCTATCAGACACCGCCAGCCATATTAGGATTTGCTTTTGGATATGCCTTTACGCGGCGGCAATGCCGCCACGAAAAGGCATACGGTCTTTTCTTTTCCATTGCGGGCCCCCAGGGTGAAGGAGGGGTGGGGGTGCACTTGGGGGGTACCTATGGTACCCCCCTGCATTTGTATACACGAAGCGGCAGGCACCGCGCGGTGCCTTCCGCTTTGTGCATGCAAATGCACTTCTTGCCGTTTTAACATTGCGGCAGGTGCTGCTTCAAGCAGCACCCGCCGCAATGTTAAAAATACAGATGCGACCGCCAGGGTGGCGGTCACATCCTAATTCACATGGAGGGACCACCGCTCCCCCTGCGGTTTACAACCATTACAACGCAACTTTTACCACGCAGTGCTGTTACAACACAGGTTTTACTACGCATACCATTACAACGCATTACACTGGGGGGCGCTCTAGGATAGGGAATAAGTTTAATTTACTATCCAACACCTTCCCTACTATCCACGGGGACTGGAGTTGGAATAGTAAATTAAACTATTCACTATCCAGCACCCCGAAGTGTAATGCGTTGTAATGGTATGCGTAGTAAAACCTGCGTTGTAACAGCATGCGTGGTAAAAGCATGCGTTGTAAGGTCATACATTCGCCCCTGTGGACGGTCCCTCCACCTCTAGGGTGGCGGACGGACGCAGGTCCGTCCGCCATCCTAATACGGCCCCAAATGCGTGGTCCAGAATTTACTGGAATCTGCAAAGTAATCAATGCCAAACGTATGCCAACTCTCACGTACAGCTCATAAAGCCCACATCTCCACATGGCTTGAAAAACTGCAAACAAGATGCTGTTCAACCTACCTGACATTGCACCGTCGACCCAAATATGGCTGGAATTTGGCCTTTGTAAACAATCGCATATGCTGAAAGCGCGGTTCTTGAGATGTTACGCGAAGCTCAAGGATGCCCCACAGGATCCTTTAAAGAATTGATAGGATAAGACATCTAAGATTTAAAAAAAATCCTATGGGAGTTCTACTTAAGGAACTCAATCAATCAAATTCCTTGGAGCCCAGGCCATCTTTGAACAAAATCTGAGTCCAAAGCTAACCACAACATTGCTGCCTAAAATTGCAAATATAAAATCTAGATACAAAGACAGGCAAGACCTTTAACGAAAGGCCCATGCTGACTTATTTGGGACTCTGTACCTAGAACAGTGAAAAGCAGTATATCTATCCAGCCCCATAAAACTGGCCTTAAAAAAAGAACTCAAGAGGCTGAGATGCGGGCTAATTTCCTTAAAAGGATATACACTTGTGTACAGGCCACCGGGTCCTCGCACTACATTTTTAGCTGCACTTACTGAAATTACTGAATCAGTAATAGGATCCTCGGATTACACGATTCTTGGGGACTTTAATTTCCCTCTTGAAAACTTGGAAAATAAAGATACAGTTCAACTCATCACCGATATGCAGGCATTAGGACTGCAGCAGTTGGTGAGGGGCCCTACGCATGAAGCCGGGCACACACTGGACGGCTTGTTCACCAATAATTCTGGCATTGATTTGTCAGCGGTGTTACCTTTAGTATGGTCGGACCACCAAGCTATTATTTTTAGGATTCGATCTTTACCATCCAAACCCTCTCAGACCAAAGCCCAGTCAGTGGGGACACGGATGTGGAAAAACGCAGACATCCCACATCTTACAAATCTCCTAATGTCATCAGTCCCGGAAAGTTCATCTGACCCTGATACTATGTCCATTAATTTTCAGGACTGGATCCTGAAGGCAGCTAATCAGGTTGCACCTGAACAATTTTATCGCCCAAACAGAGCTACTCCAGCGGCCCAGTGGTATACTGAGGAGTTGCGTCTCCAACGTCAGTATTGTAGAAATTTAGAAAGGCGCTGGAGAAAGCACTATAGCCCCTCCGCTAAGCAAGTTTATAAAAATGCTTTAGCGATATACAAGAAAGCTGTCAACACGCAAAAGAATGTCTTTTTTACTGGTCAAATTGAGCATGCACAGAATTCAGCTCGGATGCTGTTTCAAGTGGTGAGCTCTCTCTCTAACCCTCCTGCTGGACCCGTGATTGAGAAATCTCAGGAACTTTGTAGTTCACTGGCCACATTCTTCACCACTAAGGTGATGGATATCTATTCCACTTTTATCCAAGAACCGTTAGGAAGAACCATTGATCAATCCACTAATTTGGCTTTTACTCACCCTCCCCTTTCTCATTTTCAGTCAGTCACTGAAGATCAGGTCAGCAAGCTTGTTGCTAAGATTAAATCGGGTTCTCCGCTCGATCCATATCCTCCTACCATAATGAATCAATTAAATAATACCATCACTCAGCCGCTCACCGATATTTGTAATTCCATCTTCAAAAACCGGTGTCTACCCTAATATTTGGAAGAAGGCCATTGTCAAACCTTTGCTTAAGAAGCCTTCTTTAGACCCCACCATCACGGCCAACTACAGACCTATTGCATGCCTTCCCTTCCCGGCTAAAATCGTAGAGGCCATTATGAACCAGCAGCTCTCAGAGTTTATTGAACAACATAAACTCTTGGATGATACTCAGTTCGGGTTCCGGAGGGGACGCGGAACTGAGACAGCACTGATAAAGGCCTCCGATGAAATTAGAGACATCATGGATTCGGGAGGAGCGGCAGTGCTTATTCTGTTGGACCTGTCGGCGGCCTTTGACACGGTCGACCACACCATCTTGGTCGACCGTGTCGCAGCCCTTGGGATTAACCATCTGGCCAAAGATCTTATAGCCTCTTTTTTAGCTAATCGCAAGCAGGCAGTCAAACTGGGTAATTATTACTCACCGATTTCTGAACTGCCATGCGGGGTCCCTCAAGGATCCTCGTTAAGTCCTACGCTTTTTAACATTTATGTCGCAGACTTGGCGAGGGTCATCAAATCGCATGGGATGCGTTTAACTACCTACGCTGATGACACCCAGCTTGTGATGGCGGTGCATAAGAACGGCCCAGTGGTAGCAGCTAAACTTCAGGAGGGGCTACGGGATGTACAATCTTGGATGCACAGTAACTGTTTAAAACTTAAAGCGGAGAAAACTGAGGTTATGACCTTTGGTAATATTTCCCCAGAGTGGTCCCCTACATGGTGGCCCAGTCAGATGGGTCCTCCTCCGGTCCCAGCTACCAAGGTCAGAAATCTTGGAGTGATCTTCGATAACAAGCTATCCTTTAGACATCACGTAAACAAGGTAGTTTCAGCTGCATTCTTTATGTTGAAAAAGATAAAAAAAACTCCTGCCGTATTTACCAGCATCAGCAGGAAAAACACTGATTACCACCCTAGTGTTTTCCAAGCTTGATTATGGAAATGCTCTCTTTTTCAACTCGCATAAATACATCCTGAATAAGCTACAATCTGTCCAAAATATGGCAGCACAGATCCTGCTCAACATTCCCAGGCGCCACTCCACTTCGGCAGCCATACGCCATCTTCATTGGCTAAGAGTGGAGAGCAGGATCAAATTCATAGCTCTATGTATCGCCTATAAGGCCATCCATCACACTGGACCGAAGTTCTTAAAAGAGGCATTTCAGGTGTACACCCCTAAAAGGAATTTAAGATCAGCAGCAAGCTGTCTACTGTCTGTACCCCGTACAAGAACGGCTACTTGGGGTGACAGACGATTTCTGGTAGCAACTCCCATATTGTGGAACTCACTCTCCTCAGACATTAAATCTGCACCAACCCTCATTGGCTTCCGTAAGGCTTTGAAGACCTGGCTCTTCAATCAATAAGTTCATGTCCTGACTACTGTATTTTAGAGTATCTCACTGCGCCTAGACACCTTAGGGTAGTAGCTGTGCACTAAAAATCCCATAAATAAATAAATACATTTGGGACTTTGGAATCTATTGCTGATTGTGTAGCTATAACAAAAAATCACTGATGCATGTGGTTTGCATCTATCTACTGGTTGAACTCGATATTCTGTCACCTGGGCATACCACAGTGCATACTGCCATTATCACATGTCTGAGTGGAGCTGATGTACAGCTTTCAGCCAGATGTGTGACATTCCTCTTGACTTTCCATCATTCTGAAGCAGTGCCACCCATATCAATCCTATGAGGTATTTCCGTTTGTGGCATGCAGTGGCCAGGTCAGACCTGGCCTAGTCTAGTCAGGTTAAGGCACGGCTAGCCCTCTCCCATCTCAAAAGAATCGCACTGTTAGAGCAAACCCGCCACATGTCGTCACATTTACACTCTATCAAAATCAAGCCGAGTGCACTCTGCACTCTGCACTCTAGCCACCGGCCTCTCCTCATTAGAGCTATGAACTGTATTAAACTCAGTGATCTCTCCATTATAAAAGAACCTTGCTAACTACATAGGAATCATGTGGGCTTGCATAGCTAAATAAAATCGTTTTGCACATGACACCAACTGTCCCACAATTATCTGGCTGACCCATTTTAGCTGGGATTAGAGCAGGCTAAAATGAACACATCACACAAGAGGAACTTCAATGTAGACAAGTTGACAGCAGTCTGCACTTTACTCAATTACCAGTGTTCCGGGTCCGTGAAGCCACAGGAAATGCTTGGCGCACTGTAGTAACCGACTTAAGAACAGGCAGCTCCAGCATAGCAAGGACCAGAGTGAGTCGAAATCTAGGACTCCGCAGTATGCACTTTCTTAAACTCATTTCAATTATAGTTGCAGTCTTATTCCATGGCCTATGTCCCCATATGACTTGAGGGGGTTACCGTGGACTCCTCCAACCCAATGATCCTCGTGTTACTGGCATCCCATTTCAAGAAGCAGAACCTTTTCTTTTTTTATTTTAGAATCGGATTTTAAAGACACAAAGCACACAGGGGCAGATTTACAAGGAACCGATGCATCTGCATAGATGCGTCAGTTTCCTTGCGCCGGTGCCAAATGTCCTTGCGCCACCATGGATGTGCTGTATTTACAACTCAGTGCTCTGTGGAACAAGGATTGACAGATGCGTCAGAAATACTGACGCATCTGTTGGCACAAAAGTGATGCATTGCTGGAGTTGCTCATGAAAGTGACGCAACTCCAGCAATGTGCCACAACAGATACGTGAGTCCCATACAAAAAGTCCTGCATCATTCCTTATGCTTGGTCTGAGCAGGTGTAGGGATTTTGACGCAGTTACGGCAAAGTGATGCAGTGAAATGTTGCAAATTTCACTGCATCAAGTCTACATGGATTTTTGCGCCGGAATGCCCACCCTGCATGCATTATACCTGACGCAGGTATAATGTGACGCAGGGCTTTACAACGTGACACATCTCGCTAGAAGCAAAAAGAACAATTGATGGACAGAATGCAGAACAATGTCATACATTCACCCCAGTACAGAGATCTGAGCCTAAATCCATTTTTTTTGCTCACCATGCCATTGCAGCTTGGACTCCCTAGATGCGTCACATTGTAAATTGGCTGCATTGTTTGCGCCACCGTTGCATCAAAAAAAGTGACGCAATGGTTGTACAAGGAGGTGTTTGGGGCTTGTAAATCTCCCCCAAACACTTTTAGGATGTATTTAATTGATAGTAATAAGCATGATTTAGCTAAACAAGCCATCATCTGAGTTCATGCTTTCATGCTGTTTTTCTGTATGTGTTTGTTGTATTGTGATGGTTTTAAATAGCTGGAGACAATCAAAATCTATCTGTCTATCTGTCTAACTGTCTATCTATCTATCTATCTATCTATCTATCTATCTATCTATCTATCTATCTATCTATCTATTTATCTATCTATCTATCCATCTTTGAGCGCATGGTGCAACTAGTCACATACCATCAAAAAGATATGATGTAGTTGATCAGTGAAATGCTCAAATTGCTTCTCTAAGGAACAGTGCTGCTTTACATTTATTTTTGGGTGCAGTAGTCTTCAACAGCCTTATTCATCAACGGGCCGTTTTGCGAGCCCCTAATAGCGATTCATAGCGAATCGCTATTAAGGACTCGCAAAACGGTATTCATGTAGGAATTGCTAAATAAATAGCGATTCCTACCCATTCCTTATTTGCGAGTAGCAAATTGCTAATCGCAAATAAGGAATAACTCCCCATTCATTCCTATGGGCCAAAAGGCCCATAGGAATGAATGGGGAGTATTCCTTATTTGCGATTAGCAATTTGCTACTCGCAAATAAGATAGCGATTTAAAGGGTGCCAGGGGTGTCCAAAGGACACCCTGTAGCACCCCTTAAATGCAAATTGAAACTGGTGTTGCGCACACACATGTCCAAAGGACATGTGTGTGTGCAACATGCAACTTAGAAAAATGCTTTTAAAAGCATTTTTCTAAGTTTTTGCTATTTACCGAGAGGTCTGACCTCTCGGTAAATAGCAGCCCGAAATTGCGAATTAGCAATTTAAAAATGGTTGATGAATTGCATTTAAGGAATCTCAAATAGAGATTCCTTAAATGTAATTCCTCGCAATTTAGCGAATTAGCAATTACCGAATTTTGCATTTGGGATGATGAATCCCAAATGCAAAAATTGCGCTCGCAATGGGCAAGATTCTCAGAATCTGGCCCTTTGCGAGCGCAATTCGGCTTGATGTATCAGGCTGCGAGTCTCTTTCGACTAGCCTAATAAACATTGGGAACGAGAAGAGGTCTAGTTTTCGCTTTTAGCTTTTAACTTTGTCAGTGTTGTTTCGGGTTGTCATGATTTTGCAAAAAGTTATTGCTGGAGAAGTTGCAAAGAACTTATCTAACTGAAAAAAACCATTTCATAAATGCAAACATATGTTTTGGTCTCAAAATGCATACATTGGTATTGCAGTTCATGGCATTGAAAGGGAGTACTTTGTGTGTAGTTTTGCTCCTTTTAACAAAGGCAGTTGGACTTCACCCACAGTGAAGTCACTCAGTCGCTGGAGTAGGCCAGTATGTCGGGAAGAAACATTTAAATTACACAATAACAGACCAATTGATGACAAGGGCTGGCTCAAAGCACCTATAAGTAAGTACATTATATATATATAGTTTCGATTACAATCAAAAGGTCTTGGTTTGCTCCAGGCCTAAAAATGTGAATGACACAACAACGGACCAGTGGATGACAAGGGATGCCGAAAGCCTCTATCAGTAAGCATATTATGCATATACATTTAGTGATGGAGTATCATTTGTATAGACTGTAAAATCATGTAAATACTCCAGTGAATCCTTCTTCACAATCATGAGGAGTAGCTGAAATAAGCTGTTAATAGATACAAGTTTAATTCCGTCATGATGAGGCTAGTTAATTCAGTGGAGCACCCATGACCAGCCCGCTCCGTAAAGTATTAGAGGCCACTCTTGAACACCATATGACACACATTTCTGTTGGCTTTCCCCATCAAGGAACATTTTCAAAGCAACAAAATTATGAATTCTTTTGAAGACATGCAGTTCACTTTCAAGATGATGAAAATGCAGCTCCGTCTAGGCATGGAGGAAGAGCGGCACCACATCCGGAATCAGACGGAGGAGACATTGAAGAGGTCTAGGATGCAGCAAGCTTCCTTGAGAGACTGCATCACCCTTCTGGAGAAGAAGCTTGCGCAGGCAGATGTGGAGATACTGAGGGTGAGGGTGTGCCGAATGCTGAAAGTGTTTGCACTTATAAATTTAGATTGCACCCGCAAATATAACTATTACTTGTTGGTAATCTTCTTTACTCTGAATTAGGAGCTCCCCACCAAAGTCCTAATGTGTGAGGCTCAGCCCTACCTGCCAGCGCCCTCGCATGTCTTTTTAATGTAGCCCTTTCTGTATTTCAGACTACTCATAAAGCCTGGACTATAGGCCTGACCAGGGCCGGACTGGGAACACAAACTAGCCCTCACGAATACAGCTGGACCGGGCCCCGGGGAGGTAGGCTTAGGGGGGTGCTAGTGAGAAGCATTGCTGCTGCTTTTGTTACAGGGGGCCGATATTCAGGCACTGCTGCAAAACCACCCCCCAGTGACAAAAACGACTCCACTGCTCATAAACCACCACCCACCCTTCCGGCCCACTGGTAAAATGCCCCGTTCCCGCTAACGCCAGTCCGGCCATGGGCCTGACTACAATAGATTTTAAAGTAGCGCAGATATAAGAGCATATCTATTTTGTGCGCCTCTGTCCTAGTCCCATATTTCACATTTGAAACGTTGAGAAAAACGTATTTACTCTGAAGCTTATTATGTAAACACAACAAAACCCATGGGAAAGTAGTTTGCCTTCCTTTTGGGGTGGAACAAACATCATAAAATATGAACTAGAGCAGAGCATGTCTGCTACCTTTCCTATTATGTAAACTTCTAATGTGGCCACAAGAAGATTTGGAGTGTTATTGCAGCTAACAATGCCTAGGAAACATCACTATCTAGTCCTGTTGCCTTCAATATTAATGCTTCCTTTCTCATGTATATCACAACTTGGACAGCTATATCACATAATCAAATGTATGCTTTAGTATGTGTGCCATCATGACTACCAGAGTCCTAGCAGCCATTTTATTCTGCACATTTCCTGCATTTCTCACTTTCAATGCTGGCAAACAGGGATCTGACTGTAATCAAATAGTGAATTCCACAGTATGTTTATGCATCTTTATTTTTCATTTAAGGTCTTCTCAAATTATTTCCGTGAGAAGATCCTGCCTCCTGCTCATTAGACAGTTTCATGTAGCAAAAGTTTCTGTCACGTTTATATTCCATTTGTATTGAGAAAAAAGTGCATGAGAACGGTAAAAAATTGTTATGCATTTTAGCAACCTAGGCCCCAAATGGCTTTTTTCAGTGATAGCTCTGGTTGGTTGAAATTGCAACTGTCATCTTAGTATGTGGTTTTCCTTTTGCTATTTAGCATTAGCCACGTGTTAGTTTTTTAGGTCTTCCACAATGCTGTGTTTTAACAACTACAAAGGTTTTTTCAGTTTTAAACGTCATTTTTTCAATTATAATCTTAAGCTTTGCACGTATCAGCGTAACCTCAACTTTGGTAAGATAGCATTCTCCTTGTTACGTGTTGTCCATATTATTCAACTTTACACAACCATTTTAAACCATATACACACATAATCAGTGCTTTAAATGGGAAAATATAAGTGCAGGTACTCATTAAATTGAGTTAGGGGTGTGGTTAGTGGGCGCGGTTAGAGGCGGAGCAAGACATGCTGATACAAAGACATTTCTATTGAGTATTCATTTTACCCTTGAACTGCCCTTGATAGTAGTCTCAAACTTAGGATATGTGCAGATTAACTGGTACATATGCTAATAAAGGGCGGTGTGAAGACTTGTTTGGAACAAGCCCTAAATCATAATGGAAGGAGCTTGTAAACTATGAGTGCAGCCAGGCCATCTACAGTACTATTAGCACTTTCAAGCTAATAATCAGTGCGTCCCAGAACCAACGAGATGCTGGCATAAATGATTAATAATGAGTTCTACACCACTCCGACTCGCTACGGCCACTGGGCTCAAAGGGCTTCAGACCCAGCACCCCCCTCCCCCCAGTTTTTGAGTTGCTGTAGACTGGCTTCTCTCGCGTCTGTCTTATCGCAGCCGCACTGAGTACTTCACTGGTCTTTAAAAGACCATTTACTTGCTAACGAGGTTTTGTTGTTTTTCACCCCTTCTTAGAACCCCTGGATCTCTACTCTGCCTATTGCTGGAAGAAGACACCCTCCCCCCCAACATTTTTTAATAACCCCTCTCCTCTCTCCCAAAAATGTGGCGCTAGTTGCGTCTCTGACACCACTTGCAGGGCATACCAAAACACGTGAGAAATGTATTAATCTAACCAAAACATGTTAACTCATTACATGAAATGAAGGGTAAACACGACGTGTTAATGGTTCCTTGTTGTTGTAATATTTGCAGCCTCCTAATGTCATACTCTTCCTACTTGCTTGACTTAAGTGAAATCCTTACATCTTGTAGAGTGCGCACACATACCCACAGAAACGAGCATTCCACACATTTCTTTTCAAATACCCTTTAAGTGTCCCGATTCTCTTCATCTATGATCTAATTTCTCTGACAAACATACACAATATCAGGCAAACAGGAACACATATGCAGACAAATACACAAAATGCTCCCTTCGATTATTCCGCAGTTACTTCTCAGCGCCAGCGACTGTGTAAATGAGATTGATTGAGCAGGGCCTGGATGGGGACTACTCTCAGACACAGCAGGACGGTGAAATCTCCAACACCCGGACATTCCACATCCCGTGCATAATGCAAATGAGCCGCTGCTGAATGGTTCAGCAGAGGCACAGTTAAGGGCCGCTAGAGGCACTTTGGATGTCAGAGTGCCCTACAGATCTGCTCCGCTTTGACTGCCTCGAGCTCAGCAGCACTAAGCAGCAATGAGCGAACATTTCTTGCGTACCGGTACTATCCTTGACAGTGGAAAAGTGCCGGTACTCAGCTCGCTAAAAATGAGAAGTGCCGGTACTCAGTACCGGTGAGTACCGGCCCATTTAAAGCACTGCACATAATATAGGTTCTACCTTAATCATCAGATAACACAGTCAGCTATCTAAACCAAGTTAAGTCCAATTGCTTTATTTCGATAACAAATAACATAAAAGCATCAGACAATCTTTTATAAAAAGTGGAGTTAAGCAAATAAAAATGATTATAAAATCATAGGTAGTCCATGGTATCATATTATGGCAAAGCATAACAGTACATTATTGCATCACTAAGAATAAAACAATTATTATCAAGACTATATAGCGCAGTTCAGAATAGTTCATGAATAAAAACATCTAATTTTTAAATAAAAACAGGGATTAAAATATATAGTTAAAACAATGGGACTCAATATAACTTGTGAAAAGTGACAGGGCATCGATTAATTCTTGCAATGGTTGGTCATTCTACTTATGCGCGGGTATATTCTCCATGGGGCCTATGATATAAGGTTTAGATAATCCCTCGCAAGGCTTTTTGCCTAACTAACCAGGCACAGCTTAGAAACTTAGGGCCCGATGTAGGTGGCCCAAATACCGGTCGGTAACGGTGAAATTCGGTAAATTTCACCGTTACCGACCGGTATTTAGCCATTCCTGATGTAGGGAAGGAATCGGTAATAAGGAATCGGTAAATACCGATTCCTTAATACCGATTCCTTATTGGCCTTGCATTTAAGGAATCGGTAATAATGATTCCTTAAATGCACTGTAGAAAGCACATAAAAGAGTGCATTTGGGCCTTAAGGAATCGGTAATTACCATCAACTTCAAGTTGGTGGAAATTACCAAATTCCTTTCAAAAAGCACTTTCTTGCTTTTTTTGAAGTGCCATGTTGCACACATCCATGCCCTTAGTGCATGCATGCCACATGTGCACACATGCACATTTCAGGGGTGACCCTGACACCCTTGAAATACCTCCCGGTATTACCGATTCGGTAATACCGAATCGGTAATACCGAATGTCTTCACATTCATTCCTGTGGGCATCCAAGCCCATAGGAATGAATGGGTAGGTATTCGTTATTACCGAATCTCAATTACCGATTCGGTAATGACGAATATTAGGGATTCGGTATTTTTTTACGGAATTCTTACCTACATCTGAAATACCGATTTCTAAATTCCGAATCGGTAAAATTCTGTATTTAGAATTCGGTATTTCACTATTACCTACATCGGGCCCCAAGCCAATCCACAAACAAAGAGGGTTCTTGCATTGGACTTCAGAATCCCCAGAGCGACACGATGGTCGACTGTGCCCAATTGTCTGCAGATTGGTTTTAGCCACTTAGACCTTGCTGCTTCATGCACTGAACATGCAAACATGAGTTGGGCAACATTCTCCATCGGTGCTCCGCAGCAGGGACAATCTTCTGTAGTCTGTTTGGGAGGACGCCTTTTTGCGGTTAGTGCATGAACCAGTGGGCGATCCAAGCCTGAATTGGATATAGAGCGCCCTGTCTCGTGGTATCTGGACTATATCCAGATATGGTTCAAGGCTTCTACACTGCTTATGCTGGTAGAATTCCTCCGTCAGCCTTCCCACATTTGTATTACCAATTTCCTGGGTATCAATGCAGTCCCAATATATGCATTTAAGCTCTGCCTTACTAGGGGGGTTTTGGCTGTCCCATAATTCCTTGAGGCCCAGAGCTGTCATTGTTTTCCTGGCGCTAGTTATCCAGTTTACCCTATGATTGACATCTAAGCTCATTACCTCAGTGAGTGTTGTGGCATATTCAGTGAGTTCAGGAGTCCGCCTAAGGCGGCCCCAGAAAAGCAGTGGGCGCAGCTTGGCAATATCCCTAAAGGAACGCCTACCCATGTCATACATCAAGGGTGTTAATGGGATATTCCGAGGGAGCATCACCAGATCCCTAAAAAACTTGTGCTCTGATCTTCAGATCTCTTCTACATTATCAAAACCCTATAGCTTGGCTCAATAAAGGGCCGAACTAACTGCCTTGGTGCCATAAACCGCGAGGGCCGGGGCAACTGGCCTACTTTATGAAGGGCGATGTTCTTTGCCCATTGCCCCGACCGCACGTTTATGATTCAAAAGCATTTTGGCTAGGTGGGGCCTCCACTGCATTTTATCCGAGAGTCGAATACCGTTATAATTAAACGTACTGACTCTCTCTATGTGGGTCCCATTAAAATGAGGTTGTTTCTATTTTTTTATTTTTTTATTTGATTTATAGAGCGCCTTATCACCCAGGGGTCTCTAAGCGCTTAGCATGGGGTGCACATTTAACTATGTGGAGTGAGCGATAGAAAGGGCCGCTAGGACGTGCTCCATGCCTCCAAAAAAAGCACAGTTTTAAGCATTTTCCTAAAGGGCAGCAGGCGCGTTTCCTTGAGCAGGCTTAACGACAAGTTGTTCCAAGCCGTCGGAATTGCATTGGAGAATGTTCGCCCACCTAGTGAGGATAATTTAAAGCGCAGACACACCAAGAGGGTGGCCTGTGCTGATCGCAATGTCCTGCTTGGGACATAAGGGATCAGCCGCTCCCTGATGTACTTTGGGGCTTGTCCATGTAGAGCTTTAAGTGTAATGCAGAGGCCCTTGAACTTAACTCTCTGCCTAATTGGGAGCCAGTGAAGCTCCCGTAACAATGGCGTGGCATGCGTCCTTCTCGGTCGTCTTAGGATTAGTCTGGCTGCATCATTTGTGACAGTTTGAAGTCTTGTATGATAATCTGGGTATCGTCAGCGTAGTTGTAGAGCCGGCACTCCAACGAGTTAAGTGCCGCGACCAAGGACTGCAGGTATGCGTTGAACAAGAGGGGTGAGAGTGCTGAGCCCTGGGGTACTCCGCAAGTAAGACCTGCTGGTTTGGACACCAAGTATGTCAGTTGCACTCTCTGCGAACGATTATTAAGGAGCGAAGCCAGCCAGGCATGGGCCGTGCCCTGGATGCCGAAGTCCCCCAACCGCGACAATAGCCGGTCATGATTGACCGTATCGAATGCCGCGGAGAGGTCTAGCAGCACCAGGGCACATGGATCTTTTTTGTCTGCCCTAAGTCCCAGGTCATCCAGCACGGAAAGCATGACCAATTCCGTGCTGTGAAGAGCCCTGAAGCCAGCCTGGTTGAGTTCTAGGAGATGATTTTTTTCTAAACGATTTAGGGGGGTTAAATGTCATAAACTTGGTCTTAGCGGTGTTGATGACCAACCCCGAGAACTAAAGAAAGATGGAAATCTGCTCAATAATTTTTTCAGACTGGCTAGGGTCTTAGAGACCAACAAAGTATCATCAGCAAACAGGAGAGTCGGCACCTTGTCACCCACCAGGGCCAGGGTGTTAGCTGGATCTTCTTGCAGGAAGCTGACCACCCCGTTCACATATAAGGAGAACAGGGTGGGTGCCATAACACAGCCCTGGCGGACTCCCCTGTTAACTCGGATCCTTTCCGTCAGCTGACCTTGGGACCCCATCTAACCTGTGCAAAATTACCCTTGTGAAGCCGGATCAGTAAGCTGAGGATTAGGGAAGGGATGCCCATGTCTCCAAGTATCTGCCACAACCTATTCCTGGTAACCAGATCAAAGGCAGCCTTTAAATCAATAAAGGTGAGATAAACACTGCCTCTGCCGATCACCACGACTTTCCAGTATATAAGGAGCAGCCTGAATCCCTGGTCGACCGTTCCGGTGTTGGCCCTAAAACCCACCTGATACTGGGAAAGGGCATTTTTGTCCTCTGCCCAGGATTAACTCCTCTGTAGCAGGACTCTGTCAACTACCTTCTGGGTTGCGTCAATCAGACTAATTGGTCTGTAGTTAGCGGGGTACTCTCTAGCACCCTTTTTAAAGATCGGGACCACCTCCGCGCCCTTCCAAGATTCTGGTACTGGGCAACCATTAGAAATGAAGGTAATTAAAAGCATAATGTACTGTGCCCAGTTTTTGGGGTCTGCGAGAAACAAGTCTCCAGGGAGGCCATCTGGTCCATGGGCTTAGCAGGACCGGACTGGGAACCAAAACCGGCCCTGGCAAAGTGCTCGGCCGGCCCCCCCTCGGGGGGGGCGAGTGGTTTGCCAGGGACGCTTTTCCGCGGATTTTGTTACAGGGCCGATTTTGCAGCTATGCTGCAAAAACGGCTCTGTAACAAAAACGGCCCTCAGGGCCCAAAACCGGCCCCCACCCTTGCGGCCGACCGGGGGATTGCCCGGTGCCCACAATGGCCAGTCCGGGCCTGGGGCTTAGGCATGGGCTATCCTCATTACAGCAGCTTCTAGTTCGACCAGTATGAAGGGTTCACTGTTATTACCAGCAGAGAAGGCGTATAACTGACCACATAGCCCCTCCAGGTAAACATCCTCGGTCCCGGAGTAGAGTTTTGCAAATTCATCGTACCAGCCTTAGCTTTAAATATGATTGGGGATTAAATCAGAATCCTTCTTATCCGACCGCCCAACAAGGGTCCCGAATAAATTGGTATCCCTTGCTATGCTAGCGTCCTTGAGATCCTGCCAGTGAGATTCATCCCACTTCAACTTTGCCTTAGTCACAGCTCCTCTATACTCCTTTCTTGTAGTTTTAATTAAAGGGCAGTTCTTACTTCTAATTGCTAAGGCTAGTGCCTGCCTCTTATGCCTGCAGTACTAAGTATACCATGACTGCCGACTCTTTGGGTGCGCACCAGGTGTGCTATGCTTATTAGGTGCTAGGAAATATACACTTAGCTGTTCTATTGTGCGTGAGCTGATTGCGGGGACGTTTACCAACCCGTATATGCCTATAGTTGCCTCCTGAAGCTCTAAGGTGTTCTTGCTCAATACTTGCTGTATTCCAGCTACTTTTGAATCTTGTAAGGCAACCTTATGCCTTTTTAGGAACCTTTTGCAATTTGGGGCGACCACCTCATTGGTCAGAGATAGCGTGTGGGAGCTTAGAGAGGGGTAACGAAGGTCCCATGGGATCTTCATGTTCACACAAAGGGGGTTGTGATCGCTATCAGTGGTATTGCCCATTACAATGTCCATCATATTTCCCCATAGCCTTATGTCCAATAGGACAAAGTCAATGTGGGAAGGGCAACTAGCTCTGTTATAAGTATTTGCCCCCTGGGCATCAGATAAGGTTCTGCCATTGGCAGCCCTCAATCCAAACTCCGAGGTAAGTACGTTGAGTTGAATTGCTATCTGAGACCATCTTTTGACGGAAGGTACATTAAGTGGGAGAACAGCCCATTTTCTGTCATCTTTCTCGACCTCCAGCATGTCCTCTGAGCTTAGAGGCTCAAAGGTACAGTTTAGATCACCTGCAACCACAACTTTAGAATGGGACGGGCAACTGAGTAAACCTTGTTCCAATGGCGTGACAATAGGCGATGATTGGACACCTTTGGTCCCCCTTATGTAAACATTAAACAGGTCAAGAGTTTCTCCCCCCTGGGCCCCTTGATAGTGAGTCTCAAGATATCAGGATTCACACTTTGCTGTTCAGTGATTCGGCAGCCTAGGACGATGTTTACCCAAATGACCCCCCCCCCCCCGAGGGGCACCCTCTCCCCATGGTGATAGCTGGTGAGTGGAAACAAGTATAGCCTGACTTGTATAACGGGATGAAGCTCCAAGTTTCCAGAAAAATACAAATGTCAAAGCCCTCTATCAGTTTGTTCTAGGGGCAATGAAAATTTGCTACTGAGCCCTGCCACGTTCCATGAAATAATCTTCCACTGATGGTGTAAAGCCGGGGCGAGGATTGTGTCTCTGTTAGAAATGTATTGGCTGGGCAACGCTGGAGCAGGAAACAAAGCCAGGGGGGCTGAAAGTATAGGGGGGATTATCCTCCACTTGTCAGCCTTTTTATCTTACAGTTGTTTCTGTCCATCTCAATGATTATGTTTCCCAACATAATCCTCAGATATTTACACACGGAGGTATGTGCTATACCAGCAAATTCATTTTTTTATCATGAGCCCAGCAATTTTTTAGTTCCTCAACACCATCTTAAGATTTCATCAGAAAACTTAAGGTTTTATCTCAAATAAAAGAGTCACACCCACCTGAATTACCATTGAGATACATTGGGCTTCTTTTGACACTGGTGGTCGATACTCCGCTGCCCACCATAGAGATCGCCATGTGTTTGTTGAAGCTCTCTGTGCCTTCAGATGTGCTTCTGCTACCATAGCTCAGCTGAAGACACTGTAGCTCCACTGTATGGATACCATGTTCAATACTTTCGCACAGCAAAGGTTTTTTATTGACAAACAAAACTACCAAAGCAGGAGTTTGTTTGTGTAAAACAAAAAATAAATGTTCCTGACATTGTTCGTTTTCTTCCTATGTGTGGGGGTCATTCTTGTGTTTTCCTCTTCAGGAAAACCAGTCTTTCCCAGACATTCCCAACTAGGAAAACGTCCCTCAGCAGGCTGGTCATAGGTTTCAACTTGCAAAGCCAGCGGAGGCTCAGCTGGCAGAAATATGACTGTTTACCTGACATTAAATGGAATCAGTGACCCATAAGTTTGGCCCACAGGGTACACGGCATTTTTTTGTGGCAGAGTACCCTGGCCGCGAATCTCAAAACAAGGACCTTTTCTATTTTTTAGCGCTACACAGATATTTAAAAAACAATTTTGAAATAAATAGTTAGGTTAAGGTGACATTCTACATTATTTATTTTGTATTTTTTTAAGTATTTCTGTAGCATCAGAGGCTGGCATATTGAGCACTATTTTGTGGTTTACCTAAAAAAAGCTGAGACCTCCCACTACTACCCTGACAACCATGGCATAGATTGCGTTCACCAGATTGCAACACACACAAACTACTTCCTCGGGGGAATTGCAGTCCATGTCTTGTGCAACGGCCTTTACTCAAGTTTTTCTTTAGTTGTAGCACAAGATATTCCCAGCATGAAAAAATGTATCGACAGGCACTGATCTGCTGTGTTTTTCTTTTTCTCTCTAGGATATGAGCAGCATCATTAGCAGGTATGGTTTATGCATTTCGTATTGCATGGTAATATAATATTCTCATTTATTTACTGCATAATACTACTCCTACTCCCAATAATAATGTTTTATATTTATTGCGTCATAAGAAGTAGTTTCAGTTTATACATTTACTATCTCATCAGATTAAAGAAACGGTGTTTTCCTATTTATGGAGCTCTGTTGCCATGTGTCTTACTGCGCGCACTACAAATGCTAATTAAAGGAATGGTTCTATGCAGCAGTTTCTGCTGGCTGGTGTCTTAAATAAATAAGACCTGCAGCAGTGTCTTTTTACAACTTAGATACTGACAATGATTGATTGTCACTGGAACTTCAAACAAATATGCTGCTTTTGGCTGAAAATATGTGTTGGAATATGTAAAATAAATTCAGAACACAACACAATGACATAACAGAAATAAAAATAACAACCGAATCACAACAGGGTAGAGCAAAAAAAGATATTCGGAGGTGAAAGTAACACAACAACTAACCTCCAAAAATAACAGAAAAAAAGGTTTTGTGACCTGGGCCTGGGTACTTTCCAGGGACCCTTTTCCTTCCTCCTGCTCTGCGAGTGTTTACCTTAAAGACAGCAGCAAGAGATGAACAAACATTGACTTTCTTAAAAAGACTCGTGGTGCTGTAGTTAGCTCGGCCCCTAGTGAGTGTTTCGGCCGATACTCATCGGATACAGATAAAATCTGACTCTGCTGGGTGGAAATTTTTCGAAACCGAAAATTTTTCCGGGTTTCGATTTTATCTCAAATAACTCGCAGCGCACTAAATGCAGACTTCGGTGTTAACACCACAAAATCCCCATGTAACTATCGGGCATTTTTCTCCGCATAAAAATGGGCAGGTTTGCCCTGCTGAAAGAGTGCAGTGATAACGCCGAGTTCCTGTTCGCGATATATGAGGTAACAGTAATTCTCCTATGCTGTCCCATTGAGCTATGGGTTCTTGACTTCAGGATCACGGTTTTACTCCATAAGTTCATCTGTTCTATCGTCACTATGCTCAAAGGCTCCAGAGCTTGGCGCCAGTCTGGGCCACTACATTATTGCAAGACTATATTCCACAAATAGACTTTATGGGCCTATAGACTCAGCAATAGTAAAGTGGCCTGACAATAGGACTTGCATCGATACATTTGTTTATGCCTTCATAGCTGTTTCTTCTGGTGCTATTTGGCAGAGCTTTCCAGGGGCTTCCTCAGTGGCTGATAATACTGTCCAGATAGATGGTGCAGCTTGGTTGCCCTTACCTTTAGAAGAGTATGAATTGACCCTACTCCTTGACTCTGCATTGGCAGTATCTTTTAAATGACGTTAGTTGCTTTACTGTGCTGTTTTCTCTATATATTTTACGAGGTGCAATGCTGGGGGCCCAGCATTCAACTCAGACATTCTCGCAGAACAGCTTAGGCCTCCTTTACCCACGCAGAGTAGGCCCTCATTGGAAGTGACCTGGCACTTTGCGATATGTGTGGGAATTCTTATTTAGCCAGGCACAGAGTGAACCCATATGTGGAATATATTTTTTGGCCCTAACTCGAACGGCTTGCTAACATAATGTTTTCAAAGAATTTCTTGAAGGGGAATTCCACAACTCGTCTATGTCGGGCCAATTTCATCTACTTTTCTGGCACCCTTAGTGACATGCAGGGATGGTATGAATTTGTGCTGGTTTGGGGTCCAGACTGGCCCTGAAAAAGCTATATTACGATTATGATATTTTATGCTAGTTGTATGTAGCTATTGCAGCGGTTTATATCTTTATTTTTCACATTCTATCTTGCACTGAAATGTGATTCAGCTCACTAGAAGAGCAACCTGTGTAGTAGAATGTCTTGTAACCAGGCATTAAGATATGTGTTCTAGTAAAGTTAACCGATTTACAATGACAAAAATCAATTTAGGATCTTTTTTGGTTCAGTTACATGCAGGATGTTTATTAAGAAAGCTTTGCTAAGTATTTCAAGCAAAGAAAAATTAAATTGGGAGGTTACACTTCATTCAAAGTTGAATACACCGCACACTATTTACCTCCTATGTCTACATCTCATCACAATATTTTTCAGAATAGTATAGATAAAAATATCATTGGATATCTAAGATAGACAGTGGGAAATAGAGCATGCGCAGAGGCTGCCTCCTAATTTACTATCAGCTTCTGTGAATGAAAAGTGGATCTTCGGTTAAGAGCTCCTAAATCCATGTTTACATTGGCAAAGAATGAGTGTCACTACTGTAGAACAGGGTACCACACATAGGATCTCTACATGAGCGTTTTATCCTACCGAAAACGTACTGCTCACAAAAGGACAGTCTTCCACACTATTTTAACGTTCGGTAGTTTGTGAAAAGAGCATTTAGCTGTTAGGACGAGAACCCTCACTCACCTGAAGCTGACATGCTCCTCATAGGGGTCCCTCCTCACACAAGGACCACAAGGTACCTTGTGTGGGCTATGTCTCCCGAATCTGGTGTGGACTAACATATCTCTGATGTTGCTAATACGTTTCAAGGCTCAAATTGGCTTCTCTCTTTGATTATCTCCGATGTTCAAGATGTGTCAATTCTTATTGATTGCTTTCTTGACTGTATCTGTAAGGTGGCTGCATGTATTAACACATACTAGTCTCTCTGTCTTTGATCTTGGATATGTTTCTAAAAGGGCCTCCCTGTTGTTGTCACAGGCCCCCTTAGATGCACGGCAAATCAAACACTTAGGATATTGTTTCAGTCTCAAATTTCTACTTAAATTCTTAGCATGCAGTTTGGGCTGAAACATGCTTACCCACTGAGAAAGGGTAATTGTTGTCCCCTGTCCTCACACACTTTTTAACCCTATCCGATGGGGGCACTAGAATAAAGTAGTTTTTTTCCCACCTGGATATGGTTTTAATGACACTATAACCTACTTCTTTGCACTCTGCCCCTCACTCATCAACATTACCATTCTGCTCATCAAAAACACCTCTGCTCCTCCTGGTGTATTTGGGAGTTGTAGCCCACACAAGGTTCCTTTCGGTCCTTGTGTGCGGACGGGACCCTATGATGAAGCATGTCACCTGGGCGAGTGAGGGTTCTCATCCTAACAGCTAAATGCTCTTTTCACATACGAACAAAAATACAAATAGTGTGGAAGACTACTGTAGAATAGACAAGTATTTACAAAACATAATTTGATGGATACATTTTCTAGGTTTTTCTAGAAATACAGATGTCAGTTTTCTAGACCCCTGGACTACATCGATAGCGATGTAGTCCAGGGGCGGCTCCTCCGTTATGTTGGAGGAGCGTTGCCCCACTGCTTGAAGCGATTCAGAAAAGGGGGTGGTGATGGACAGAGCATCTGAGTTAAACAGAAAACTCATACCCAGTCAAAAGATCAGGGCTTGATCCATCACCGTTTTTTAGCGCCCTGCACCATCCCAGCTCAGAACCTGGCTATATGCAAATTAGTCTGACCCTGGCCCAGTGCATCATGGGAACAAGGCAGACCAAACTACCAAGCCAATTCTTTAATGGAAAGGAAACAAGCTTCCAGGGACCGGTTTCTGGCATTACAGCCGTCTTCGGCCCAGCTTGCTTGAATCCTGATGGTGAAGTGAGCAAGGGACTCACATCTGAGCATACCCTGCCACTCCTATAGTGGCCAAAACGATTCAGAAAAGGGGGTGGTGATAGACAGAGCATCTGAGTTAAACAGAACACTCATACCCAGTCAAAAGATCAGGGCTTGATCCATCACCGTTTTTTAGCTCACTGCACCATCCCAGCTCAGAACCTGGCTATATGCAAATTAGTCTGACCCTGGCCCAGTACATCATGGGAACAGGGCAGACCAAACTACCAAGCCAATTCTTTACTGGAAAGGAAACAAGCTTCCGGGGACCGGTTTCTGGCATTACAGCCGTCTTTGGCCCGGCTTGCTTGAATCCTGATGGTGCAGTGAGCAAGGGACTCACATCTGAGCATACCCTGCCACTCCTATAGTGGCCAAAACGATTCAGAAAAGGGGGTGGTGATGGACAGAGCATCTGAGTTAAACAGAACACTCATACCCAGTCAAAAGATCAGGGCTTGATCCATCACCATTTTTTAGCTCACTGCACCATCCCAGCTCAGAACCTGGCTATATGCAAATTAGTCTGACCCTGGCCCAGTGCATCATGGGAACAGGGCAGACCAAACTACCAAGCCAATTCTTTACTGGAAAGGAAACAAGCTTCCGGGGACCGGTTTCTGGCATTACAGCCGTCTTCGGCCTGGCTTGCTTGAATCCTGATGGTGCAGTGAGCAAGGGACTCACATCTGAGCATACCCTGCCACTCCTATAGTGGCCAAAACGATTCAGAAAAGGGGGTGGTGATGGACAGAGCATCTGAGTTAAACAGAACACTCATACCCAGTCAAAAGATCAGGGCTTGATCCATCACCGTTTTTTAGCTCACTGCACCATCCCAGCTCAGAACCTGGCTATATGCAAATTAGTCTGACCCTGGCCCAGTGCATCATGGGAACAGGGCAGACCAAACTACCAAGCCAATTCTTTACTGGAAAGGAAACAAGCTTCCGGGGACCGGTTTCTGGCATTACAGCCGTCTTCGGCCTGGCTTGCTTGAATCCTGATGGTGCAATGAGCAAGGGACTCACATCTGAGCATACCCTGCCACTCCTATAGTGGCCAAAACGATTCAGAAAAGGGGGTGGTGATGGACAGAGCATCTGAGTTAAACAGAACACTCATACCCAGTCAAAAGATCAGGGCTTGATCCATCACCATTTTTTAGCTCACTGCACCATCCCAGCTCAGAACCTGGCTATATGCAAATTAGTCTGACCCTGGCCCAGTGCATCATGGGAACAGGGCAGACCAAACTACCAAGCCAATTCTTTACTGGAAAGGAAACAAGCTTCCGGGGACCGGTTTCTGGCATTACAGCCGTCTTCGGCCCGGCTTGCTTGAATCCTGATGGTGCAGTGAGCAAGGGACTCACATCTGAGCATACCCTGCCACTCCTATAGTGGCCAAAACGATTCAGAAAAGGGGGTGGTGATGGACAGAGCATCTGAGTTAAACAGAACACTCATACCCAGTCAAAAGATCAGCGCTTGATCCATCACCGTTTTTTAGCTCACTGCACCATCCCAGCTCAGAACCTGGCTATATGCAAATTAGTCTGACCCTGGCCCAGTGCATCATGGGAACAGGGCAGACCAAACTACCAAGCCAATTCTTTACTGGAAAGGAAACAAGCTTCCGGGGACCGGTTTCTGGCATTACAGCCGTCTTCGGCCCGGCTTGCTTGAATCCTGATGGTGCAGTGAGCAAGGGACTCACATCTGAGCATACCCTGCCACTCCTATAGTTGCCAAAACGATTCAGAAAAGGGGGTGGTGATGGACAGAGCATCTGAGTTAAACAGAACACTCATACCCAGTCAAAAGATCAGGGCTTGATCCATCACCGTTTTTTAGCTCACTGCACCGTCCCAGCTCAGAACCTGGCTATATGCAAATTAGTCTGACCCTGGCCCAGTGCATCATGGGAACAGGGCAGACCAAACTACCAAGCCAATTCTTTACTGGAAAGGAAACAAGCTTCCGGGGACCGGTTTCTGGCATTACAGCCGTCTTCGGCCCGGCTTGCTTGAATCCTGATGGTGCAATGAGCAAGGTACTCACATCTGAGCATACCCTGCCACTCCTATAGTGGCCAAAACGATTCAGAAAAGGGGGTGGTGATGGACAGAGCATCTGAGTTAAACAGAACACTCATACCCAGTCAAAAGATCAGGGCTTGATCCATCACCGTTTTTTAGCTCACTGCACAAACCCAGCTCAGAACCTGGCTATATTCAAATTAGTCTGACCCTGGCCCAGTGCATCATGGGAACAGGGCAGACCAAACTACCAAGCCAATTCTTTACTGGAAAGGAAACAAGCTTCCGGGGACCGGTTTCTGGCATTACAGCCGTCTTCGGCCCGGCTTGCTTGAATCCTGATGGTGCAATGAGCAAAGTACTCACATCTGAGCATACCCTGCCACTCCTATAGTGGCCAAAACGATTCAGAAAAGGGGGTGGTGATGGACAGAGCATCTGAGTTAAACAGAACACTCATACCCAGTCAAAAGATCAGGGCTTGATCCATCACCGTTTTTGAGCTCACTGCACCAACCCAGCTCAGAACCTGGCTATATGCAAATTAGTCTGACCCTGGCCCAGTGCATCATGGGAACAGGGCAGACCAAACTACCAAGTCAATTCTTTACTGGAAAGGAAACAAGCTTCCGGGGACCGGTTTCTGGCAAGACGGCCCGGCTTGCTTGACTCCTGATGGTGCAGTGAGCAAGGGACTCACATCTGAGCATACCCTGCCACTCCTATAGTGGCCAAAATGATTCAGAAAAGGGGGTGGTGATGGACAGAGCATCTGAGTTAAACAGAACACTCATACCCAGTCAAAAGATCAGGGCTTGATCCATCACCGTTTTTTAGCTCACTGCACCATCCCAGCTCAGAACCTGGCTATATGCAAATTAGTCTGACCCTGGCCCAGTGCATCATGGGAACAGGGCAGACCAAACTACCAAGCCAATTCTTTACTGGAAAGGAAACAAGCTTCCGGGGACCGGTTTCTGGCATTACAGCCATCTTTGGCCCGGCTTGCTTGAATCCTGATGGTGCAGTGAGCAAGGGACTCACATCTGAGCATACCCTGCCACTCCTATAGTGGCCAAAACGATTCAGAAAAGGGGGTGGTGATGGACAGAGCATCTGAGTTAAACAGAACACTCATACCCAGTCAAAAGATCAGGGCTTGATCCATCACCGTTTTTTAGCTCACTGCACCATCCCAGCTCAGAACCTGGCTATATGCAAATTAGTCTGACCCTGGCCCAGTGCATCATGGGAACAGGGCAGACCAAACTACCAAGCCAATTCTTTACTGGAAAGGAAACAAGCTTCCGGGGACCGGTTTCTGGCATTACAGCCGTCTTCGGCCCGGCTTGCTTGAATCCTGATGGTGCAATGAGCAAGGGACTCACATCTGAGCATACCCTGCCACTCCTATAGTGGCCAAAACGATTCAGAAAAGGGGGTGGTGATGGACAGAGCATCTGAGTTAAACAGAACACTCATACCCAGTCAAAAGATCAGGGCTTGATCCATTACCGTTTTTTAGCTCACTGCACCATCCCAGCTCAGAACCTGGCTATATGCAAATTAGTCTGACCCTGGCCCAGTGCATCATGGGAACAGGGCAGACCAAACTACCAAGCCAATTCTTTACTGGAAAGGAAACAAGCTTCCGGGGACCGGTTTCTGGCATTACAGCCGTCTTCGGCCCGGCTTGCTTGAATCCTGATGGTGCAGTGAGCAAGGGACTCACATCTGAGCATACCCTGCCACTCCTATAGTGGCCAAAACGATTCAGAAAAGGGGGTGGTGATGGACAGAGCATCTGAGTTAAACAGAACACTCATACCCAGTCAAAAGATCAGGGCTTGATCCATCACCGTTTTTTAGCTCACTACACCATCCCAGCTCAGAACCTGGCTATATGCAAATTAGTCTGACCTTGGCCCAGTGCATCATGGGAACAGGGCAGACCAAACTACCAAGTCAATTCTTTACTGGAAAGGAAACAAGCTTCCGGGGACCGGTTTCTGGCAAGACGGCCCGGCTTGCTTGAATCCTGATGGTGCAGTGAGCAAGGGACTCACATCTGAGCATACCCTGCCACTCCTATAGTGGCCAAAACGATTCAGAAAAGGGGGTGGTGATGGACAGAGCATCTGAGTTAAACAGAACACTCATACCCAGTCAAAAGATCAGGGCTTGATCCATCACCGTTTTTTAGCTCACTGCACCATCCCAGCTCAGAACCTGGCTATATGCAAATTAGTCTGACCCTGGCCCAGTGCATCATGGGAACACGGCAGACCAAACTACCAAGCCAATTCTTTACTGGAAAGGAAACAAGCTTCCGGGGACCGGTTTCTGGCATTACAGCCATTTTTGGCCCGGCTTGCTTGAATCCTGATGGTGCAGTGAGCAAGGGACTCACATCTGAGCATACCCTGCCACTCCTATAGTGGCCAAAACGATTCAGAAAAGGGGGTGGTGATGGACAGAGCATCTGAGTTAAACAGAACACTCATACCCAGTCAAAAGATCAGGGCTTGATCCATCACCGTTTTTTAGCTCACTGCACCATCCCAGCTCAGAACCTGGCTATATGCAAATTAGTCTGACCCTGGCCCAGTGCATCATGGGAACAGGGCAGACCAAACTACCAAGCCAATTCTTTACTGGAAAGGAAACAAGCTTCCGGGGACCGGTTTCTGGCATTACAGCCGTCTTCGGCCTAGCTTGCTTGAATCCTGATGGTGCAGTGAGCAAGGGACTCACATCTGAGCATACCCTGCCACTCCTATAGTGGCCAAAACGATTCAGAAAAGGGGGTGGTGATGGACAGAGCATCTGAGTTAAACAGAACACTCATACCCAGTCAAAAGATCAGGGCTTGATCCATCACCGTTTTTTAGCTCACTGCACCATCCCAGCTCAGAACCTGGCTATATGCAAATTAGTCTGACCCTGGCCCAGTGCATCATGGGAACAGGGCAGACCAAACTACCAAGCCAATTCTTTACTGGAAAGGAAACAAGCTTCCGGGGACCGGTTTCTGGCATTACAGCCGTCTTCGGCCTGGCTTGCTTGATTCCTGATGGTGCAGTGAGCAAGGGACTCACATCTGAGCATACCCTGCCACTCCTATAGTGGCCAAAACGATTCAGAAAAGGGGGTGGTGATGGACAGAGCATCTGAGTTAAACAGAACACTCATACCCAGTCAAAAGATCAGGGCTTGATCCATCACCGTTTTTTAGCTCACTGCACCATCCCAGCTCAGAACCTGGCTATATGCAAATTAGTCTGACCCTGGCCCAGTGCATCATGGGAACAGGGCAGACCAAACTACCAAGCCAATTCTTTACTGGAAAGGAAACAAGCTTCCGGGGACCGGTTTCTGGCATTACAGCCGTCTTCGGCCCGGCTTGTTTGAATCCTGATGGTGCAGTGAGCAAGGGACTCACATCTGAGCATACCCTGCCACTCCTATAGTGGCCAAAACGATTCAGAAAAGGGGGTGGTGATGGACAGAGCATCTGAGTTAAACAGAACACTCATACCCAGTCAAAAGATCAGGGCTTGATCCATCACCGTTTTTTAGCTCACTGCACCATCCCAGCTCAGAACCTGGCTATATGCAAATTAGTCTGACCCTGGCCCAGTGCATCATGGGAACAGGGCAGACCAAACTACCAAGCCAATTCTTTACTGGAAAGGAAACAAGCTTCCGGGAACCGGTTTCTGGCATTACAGCCGTCTTTGGCCCGGCTTGCTTGAATCCTGATGGTGCAGTGAGCAAGGGACTCACATCTGAGCATACCCTGCCACTCCTATAGTGGCCAAAACGATTCAGAAAAGGGGGTGGTGATGGACAGAGCATCTGAGTTAAACAGAACACTCATACCCAGTCAAAAGATCAGGGCTTGATCCATCACCGTTTTTTAGCTCACTGCACCATCCCAGCTCAGAACCTGGCTATATGCAAATTAGTCTGACCCTGGCCCAGTGCACCATGGGAACAGGGCAGACCAAACTACCAAGCCAATTCTTTACTGGAAAGGAAACAAGCTTCCGGGGACCGGTTTCTGGCATTACAGCCATTTTTGGCCCGGCTTGCTTGAATCCTGATGGTGCAGTGAGCAAGGGACTCACATCTGAGCATACCCTGCCACTCCTATAGTGGCCAAAACGATTCAGAAAAGGGGGTGGTGATGGACAGAGCATCTGAGTTAAACAGAACACTCATACCCAGTCAAAAGATCAGGGCTTGATCCATCACCGTTTTTTAGCTCACTGCACCATCCCAGCTCAGAACCTGGCTATATGCAAATTAGTCTGACCCTGGCCCAGTGCATCATGGGAACAGGGCAGACCAAACTACCAAGCCAATTCTTTACTGGAAAGGAAACAAGCTTCCGGGGACCGGTTTCTGGCATTACAGCCGTCTTCGGCCTAGCTTGCTTGAATCCTGATGGTGCAGTGAGCAAGGGACTCACATCTGAGCATACCCTGCCACTCCTATAGTGGCCAAAACGCTTCAGAAAAGGGGGTGGTGATGGACAGAGCATCTGAGTTAAACAGAACACTCATACCCAGTCAAAAGATCAGGGCTTGATCCATCACCGTTTTTTAGCTCACTGCACCATCCCAGCTCAGAACCTGGCTATATGCAATCTAGTCTGACCCTGGCCCAGTGCATCATGGGAACAGGGCAGACCAAACTACCAAGCCAATTCTTTACTGGAAAGGAAACAAGCTTCCGGGGACCGGTTTCTGGCATTACAGCCGTCTTCGGCCTGGCTTGCTTGATTCCTGATGGTGCAGTGAGCAAGGGACTCACATCTGAGCATACCCTGCCACTCCTATAGTGGCCAAAACGATTCAGAAAAGGGGGTGGTGATGGACAGAGCATCTGAGTTAAACAGAACACTCATACCCAGTCAAAGGATCAGGGCTTGATCCATCACCGTTTTTTAGCTCACTGCACCATCCCAGCTCAGAACCTGGCTATATGCAAATTAGTCTGACCCTGGCCCAGTGCATCATGGGAACAGGGCAGACCAAACTACCAAGCCAATTCTTTACTGGAAAGGAAACAAGCTTCCGGGGACCGGTTTCTGGCATTACAGCCGTCTTCGGCCCGGCTTGTTTGAATCCTGATGGTGCAGTGAGCAAGGGACTCACATCTGAGCATACCCTGCCACTCCTATAGTGGCCAAAACGATTCAGAAAAGGGGGTGGTGATGGACAGAGCATCTGAGTTAAACAGAACACTCATACCCAGTCAAAAGATCAGGGCTTGATCCATCACCGTTTTTTAGCTCACTGCACCATCCCAGCTCAGAACCTGGCTATATGCAAATTAGTCAGACCCTGGCCCAGTGCATCATGGGAACAGGGCAGACCAAACTACCAAGCCAATTCTTTACTGGAAAGGAAACAAGCTTCCGGGAACCGGTTTCTGGCATTACAGCCGTCTTTGGCCCGGCTTGCTTGAATCCTGATGGTGCAGTGAGCAAGGGACTCACATCTGAGCATACCCTGCCACTCCTATAGTGGCCAAAACGATTCAGAAAAGGGGGTGGTGATGGACAGAGCATCTGAGTTAAATAGAACACTCATACCCAGTCAAAAGATCAGGGCTTGATCCATCACCGTTTTTTAGCTCACTGCACCATCCCAGCTCAGAACCTGGCTATATGCAAATTAGTCTGACCCTGGCCCAGTGCATCATGGGAACAGGGCAGACCAAACTACCAAGCCAATTCTTTACTGGAAAGGAAACAAGCTTCCGGGACCGGTTTCTGGCATTACAGCCGTCTTCGGCCCGGCTTGCTTGAATCCTGATGGTGCAGTGAGCAAGGGACTCACATCTGAGCATACCCTGCCACTCCTATAGTGGCCAAAACGATTCAGAAAAGGGGGTGGTGATGGACAGAGCATCTGAGTTAAACAGAACACTCATACCCAGTCAAAAGATCAGGGCTTGATCCATCACCGTTTTTTAGCTCACTGCACCATCCCAGCTCAGAACCTGGCTATATGCAAATTAGTCTGACCCTGGCCCAGTGCATCATGGGAACAGGGCAGACCAAACTACCAAGCCAATTCTTTACTGGAAAGGAAACAAGCTTCCGGGGACCGGTTTCTGGCATTACAGCCGTCTTCGGCCCAGCTTGCTTGAATCCTGATGGTGCATTGAGCAAGGGACTCACATCTGAGCATACCCTGCCACTCCTATAGTGGCCAAAACGATTCAGAAAAGGGGGTGGTGATGGACAGAGCATCTGAGTTAAACAGAACACTCATACCCAGTCAAAAAGATCAGGGCTTGATCCATCACCGTTTTTTTAGCTCACTGCACCATCCCAGCTCAGAACCTCGCTATATGCAAATTAGTCTGACCCTGGCCCAGTGCATCATGGGAACAGGGCAGACCAAACTACCAAGCCAATTCTTTACTGGAAAGGAAACAAGCTTCCGGGGACCGGTTTCTGGCATTACAGCCGTCTTCGGCCCGGCTTGCTTGAATCCTGATGGTGCAGTGAGCAAGGGACTCACATCTGAGCATACCCTGCCACTCCTATAGTGGCCAAAACGATTCAGAAAAGGGGGTGGTGATGGACAGAGCCTCTGAGTTAAACAGAACACTCATACCCAGTCAAAAGATCAGGGCTTGATCCATCACCGCTTGAAGCAGCAGGTGAAAACATAAAATAAAATGATAGTAGAGCAATTACTAAAACTGTTTTATTATCATTTTGTTTTACCTGTATGAGCCGGTTAGAACACCACACTCGTCATCTAAGTCCTGGGGGCGTGGCCATCAGCACAGGCCCCCGCAACCCACGCGGTGGGGGGGGCCCGAAGCTCCAGGGGGCCCCCTCGGCACTGCACTCTGTCCAGAGAGCTCCTAATTGAGCCCGGAGGGGGCCCCTCTACATACCTTGAAGGGAGGCCCCCTCAATTTTCGTTACGCCAGATATCAGCAGCTAAACTGGTGGGCACTGGGCACTGCTGTCAGTGTGCATGTCAGTTTGGCCGGCCGCTCATGATGGCCAAAACGACATGCGCACTGACTTCCCCCTAACCCGAGCTGCATTGTCGGGTGGCGAGAACAGCAGGCGCAGGCTTCCAGTCCCCTTTGGAGTGGAAAGCAAGCCTGGTCAGGCCAAGCACAGCGCTTCTCGAGAAGCGCTGGGGTTGGCCGTAGAGGAGTCTGCGAGACTGCCCATGGGAACTGCAGTTTGCGGTTCCTGGAGCAGAGAGAGCATCGAGGTGAGGTGCGGGAGTAGAGGATCCTAGAGGCGGCGGCCGGCAGCAGGTAGGTGTACTTTTTCCTTTTTTTTTTTCTTGTACATTCCCTGTCTGCCTCCCCTCCCCCATGTCTGCCCCCCTTTTCGTGTCGCTGCAGTGCAAGCACTCTCGCCACAGGGTGCAAGAGACAGAACTTCCACCATTGCTGTAATGCTCGCTGCATTGCCCCAGCGGTACATGGGCACTGTGGGCTTAGAACAATCAAAGCCCAAAGTATGTTCATCTCCCTTGAACAGCAGCCTGGGGTGTGCATTACTCTCGCTCTGCTATCCTGCCCTACACGATTCTAGGCGCTAACGTGAAGTAACAGCGAGGGTTGGGAAGAACCGTCCAGTGTCACTGTGTCCTACGGCTAACCTCAGGCCTGATCCACTGTCAGTCATGGAACTTACGGTAGCATGAAAACTCACAACTGACTGCCTTCATCATAGTCTTGGGTGCAACCAGCAACACAGCAGCAAACACTGTACCAAGGCAGGTACTTTCTTGCAAATTCACCACACTGAATCCTGGGAGACACTGCCCTTTAACCTAAAGCCAGAAATATAGCTCAGTGAGCTGAACGGTGGAGGCTCAATGGACTGTCACAACGCGATTTATCTCCGGTCATGAGTTCGAACTCCGATGATGCAGAATTAGCCTTTTATCATTCCGTAGATCGTTACACTGAGTCACATAAATAAGATAGCGATAACACCTGAGGTTTACAGTGCCTAGAATAGGAAGAAGCTTGATATTCTGCACTACTTTAACAAGAATGTTATTAAAATTCTTTATGCCGCATGGTATCCAGTGCTCCTGTTACCATCTTGCATTTTTCTCCTTGGTGTGCTATATTTGGAACATGTTTCGCCCAGTGGTCTTTGAACCAGCAAGCCCCCTGGAGCCAAAGCTTCGGCTGTACAGCACAGAGTTGTTGATGGCCACCAACTTGAGTCAGTAAGTTGCTACAGTTTAAGACATTGCTTCCCTGTGAGCGGCCTCTATAATAACACCTGATTGTAGCTGGGATGAATTGTGGACACACGCACATACATACTATTGGCATATGCACGAGAAAGAAGCGCGAAGATGAAAACTTACAAAGACCGTAGATTTCAAAGCAATGACCCGTTTCATGGGTATTAATAAATAACAATTTGTTTTGCCTGGTTTTTAATATGTGGCTATCCCACATAGAGGCCAGTGCATAATTTATCTACAAAGTGCTATGTCCTCGTAGCCTTCTTGGCCCAGTGGCACCATTTGCTTCTTTTCTTATTTGTTTAATGTACTCAAGGTTTCACCTTGATGTCTGAAAGCTAAACACAGGTGACGTGAGTCCATGCCTGCTGCAGCACCGGAGTGTCAATAACAACAGTACAGCGCATGCTCACAGGAGGAATCAACAGCAAATCACATGCAGCCAGTCCAGTGCCATGAATCCGAGGCACTGTGCGCTGAGTTTCTACACTACATCCACTGCACTCCAGGTAGGTGGAGATTGACAGTCATTAACTAAGCAGAGCTTTCAGGACTGTATATAGGCAGCAGATGAGCTGTTCCTACCAATATTTTTTCTTTTTTGTTTGGGAGAGGGACACAACCTGGACCCTGCGTTTGTCCATTAAGCTTGCTCACTTTGATCGCTCCATAAAAGTCATGCTCAACTTTTACACCTTACCACGTTCAAATGTCAAAAGCCGCCACTGATGTAGTCAATGTACCAACCCGAATCAGAAAACTAGTTGAACTGCAACCATTGCACAAACCACTGAGCAATATCTGAGCAAGATGTGTTCTAGGTAATGCAGCCACGGCCCGTGTAGGGCGTGCCACCGGGCGGTGATTTGGGGCGGGGAAGGGGCAGGGTGAGGAGTTGTAAAATGCGGGATTCAGACGATTTCAGGTAAGTACCTGTTAGACCTGTCAGCCTTAGGGTGGTCTCCCCTACATTTTTGCCCTTTTTGCCTCCCATTTTTATCCTATATTTTGTTGGACTTAGGACTCTGGGCGCCTCACCACTGCTAAACAGTGCTGAGGTGCAGGTGCTCTCCCCTAAAACCTTGTGAGGCTGGCATATCTGCCACCAGCCACTGCTAACGCAGTAAGGCTTACTCCTCTATAGGCTAACATTGGGAACCTCCCCATATGGACTAACTTCTGACAGGGACCTAATAAGTCTATCATGTTTGGTCTTGTTGGACTCGGGGCGGGGAACCCTTTCCAATGATATATAGGGTTTGGGCATTCCTTCGCTAGGGATCCCACCTTTATAAAGGGGACCTTTTCCTGCCTGCACTTAGATTAGGCTGCAGACTCCCCCCTCCCCTCTGCATACTGATAGCCTGCCTGGGTTGGGAGGTGGGAGTGGTGATTCACACCTTCTTCCCTGGGATGAGCTGTGATGGGCTGCCCACTGTAGCCTTAACTGCCTGTTTCTCGTCACTGTGACAGCTAGGTCAGGGAAGGCAGGGAACATACCAGAATTCCCTGGACTCTTCCAGAAGCCCCTGCCCCCAGACCCTTCCAGAGACTTCCACCACTTTCTAGCCCTTAGACTAAAAAGATATATAAGGGAGGGTCCTGGCCACACATTCTTGTTACACTGCTGGACCTGGAAGAATCCCTGCTGGAGTGAGGACTGCTGAGCAAGAGGATTGCCACTGGGAAGGAGGCTGACTGCTCCAAGGAACTGCTGCCCACAACCTGCTGAGCTGCCCTACTGTCTGCTGATCCTGCCCTGCATGGGAGACTGCAACATCACCACCAGAGTGTCTCCACAACATCCCAAAGGAACTACTTTTCTTTGAACCACATTTTAAAGTATCTTCAACCTTTTAAAGATTGCCTTTTTGGGACTGCACCCTTTTTAAGCTAAAGGAAACTACCTGTCCTTGGACCACAGCGTTTTAAAGACTGCCCTTTGGAACAGCAACAACACTCTCAAGATTTACCCTGAAACGCTGTGCCTGCCCTCAGCACTGCTTGCCCCGTGATCCTCCTGATGTTGTAAATAAAACAACGGTATTATTAAGCATTAGCTGAAGCCATAATGCATCAGTCCAAATATCTAGTATAGGGGTTCCATTTTGTATTTCGAGTCCGCCATTTTTCATGCCCTACATTGCCATGTGCTCAATGTTCTGATTGTCCTACCTCTCTGCCAGTTACACTGTGGATTCTACCTAGCAACAGTTATTATTAGTCCTTCTTGAGAGTGTAGCGCATGCTCAGCAGAAGTAACAGTTGTTCCTTATTAGCATAGCCCTCCCATGTTCTAGAAATACTGTTAGCTCCACCCACTGATATATTTGGAAATGTCCTTACGTGGTTGCAACCTCTGTCTAAGCTGTAAGCTGAACCCCTTCCACTGTGTATAAAAGGGGCCATGTGCTTGTATTCAGTGTGCTACTCTGTACAATACTGTAGAAGTGTTGTGGAGGTTGTATCACCACCTTTAAAGGTTTATTAAACTATGTTTTTGTATTTCCAGTTTCCTTGCCAACTTCATTTGTAAGTCTAAGGACTTTGTACACAGAAGGGCGAACCCTTTCGGTACCTTTGGGCCTTGCTGAGGCCTGAACTCATCAATTGGCGCCCGTCACGTGGGGCTCATCGGCGACTCGGAGGCTCGAAGGACTGGTCGTGACGAAGGAGTGGAACCTTCCTTCCTTCCGATCTGACCATCTGGGTGGCGCCGGTCTTCGACTGAGACCTCTTCTGTCGGTTTGCTGTGGATAAGCTGTTTGAGCAAATTGTGGAACTTGGCAAGTGTCTCTTATCGATGGGACAAAATCGATACAGCAACTTTTAATCTGCATCTGACGAAGACTATTCCGTCTCTCAATAATACTGAGCAGAATTTGAATGCCCCTATTATTAGGTGGCTAACAGATGCAGTATCTGTGCATGCCCCCTGTTCGGCCAGTAAATTTCGATCTTTGCGTCCCCCAGCACCTTGGTACTCGGATGAGTTAAAAATCCAACGTGCTAAATGTAAAGCCTTGGAGAGGAAGTGGAGGAGATTCTATTCCATTTCCTCTAAACTGATTTACAAGGATGAGCTAAAAGCCTATCATGCCAACTGTAAACGGGCCAAGGCAGTTTACATTACCTCTACTATTACTTCAGTGCAAAATTGTCCTCGGACTCTTTTTGCTACTGTTAATAAACTCACAGGTGCTGACACTGTTCCTGTGTTGCCGGCTCTGGATGGTAAACATTGTAATGCTATTGCGGACTTTTTTATTTCGAAGGTTCAGGACATTCACCAATCCTTAGCTTCCCTTCCGCCCCCTACTGATCCCTTCCTATTTGACTCTTGCTGTAATGTCTCTGTCCCTCCTACTGAGTTTCTGCACAACTGGATATTATTTGATGATGTTTCCTTCCTGTCGTGCCTAAAAAGCATTAAGTCAGGATCTCCGCGGGACCCTGTCCCTATGAGGATATTGAAACAACTTGACCTTGAACCACGTAGATTCCTAATGAGGTTACTCAACATCTCTCTTAGTGAATCTCGGGTGGAACAGGAATGGAAACACGCCATGGTCGTTCCCCTACAGAAGAAATCTGGTATGGACATTACTAACCTGGCCAATTTTAGGCCTATATCCCTGCTGCCAGCTTGTTCTAAGATACTAGAACGCCATGTCAACTTTCAGCTAAACGAATTTGTTGAAAATACGGGATATCTCCATCCATCCCAATCAGGCTTTCGCGCCAATTACTCCACCGAATCCGCACTCCTGGGGGTGACTGAGCGACTCCGACACGGTATTGATAGTGGTGAGACCTTTGCGCTTATACTATTGGATTTAAGTGCGGCTTTTGATACCGTGTCGCATTCCATTCTCCTAGAGTCCCTCCGCTCCCTTGGTGTTGCAGGATCTGCGCTTGCCTGGGTGGCTTCATTTCTTAATGAGCGCACCTTTCAGGTATTTTCAACCAAAGCTGAATCGGCGATCTGCTCATCTGCTTATGGCGTTCCGCAGGGGTCTATTTTGAGCCCTTTATTGTTCAATATTTACATCAGACCCCTTGCCACGATAGTAGAGGACGCCGGTCTGTCTATTTACTCCTATGCAGATGATACGCAGATCGTGTTCTCCCTGTCTGACAGTAGGTCTCAGGACACCTCTGCCCTTAAAATCGGCCTTTCTCGGGTTGCAGCCTGGATGCAGGTCAACCTGCTAAAACTCAATGGTGAAAAGACCGAGGTTATCGTACTTGGCAAACATAAAGATCTGTGGGGTTCGAGACACTGGCCTAGTGACATGGGTCCACTGCCTACCCCCGTGCCAGTTGTTCGTAACCTCGGCTTTCTAATCGACGAGAAACTCTCGATGCGTCAACAGGCAACTAAGGTCGCTGCAATCTGCTTTAACACTCTACGCTGGTTGCAGAAGATCCTATGGATGCTGCCTGAGTCTACTCGTCGAACTGTTGTCCAGGCTCTTGTAATGTCCCGTATCGACTACGGCAATGTGCTCTATCTGGGAGCTGATAGAGCTACAATGAATATACTCCAGGTTGTGCAGAACTCAGCTGCCCGCCTTCTGTGCAATGTCCCACGCAGAATGTCTGCAACACAAGCCCTATGTGACCTTCATTGGTTAAAAATTGCTGACCGTGTAGCTTTTAAAACTTTGTGCCTTATGTTCAAAATCCGTCAGGGTTCTGCTCCCACATACTTGCACAATCTTGTCCGGCCATACCAGCCAAATCGTTCCCTTAGGTCATCAAATCAAGCCAATTTTGTAATTCCTAGAATTCGCTTGACAAAAATGGGAGGCCGCTCTTTTGCCCATTTGGGGCCGAAGATGTGGAATGCTCTTCCGCTGACGCTTAAAACGGAGACCAATCTTCTGGCCTTTCGCAAAAAACTAAAAACTTTTTTGTTTTAGTTGGTCAAATGTTCTCTGCTTCTCCTGTTTCAGCAATTACCTATCTTTCTTCTTTAGGCTGTCCCTGGCGCCGGGAAACCCTCTACGGGTAGCTGAGCGCAATACAAATTCAATAAAATAAATCTGGACGCTCGTGCTTGGTAAGGACCAATGTATGGTAATTACTGTGAGTGTTTATGGTAGCCAGTGATTAGCAAGGCAGTTTTAGGATACGCTTGCTGTGGCTTATGGATATGGATATGGATATGGAGATGTTTGGATGATCGATCATATTATGATTATGAATATGGGTATATATGCGTTGCAACACATATAGGTAGGCAATGTGGAGATTTTTCTCCAACATATGGTTGTGAGCGGCGCAACGATTAAGTGCCATTTTTCTGTATAATATTGCGTATTTCGCACTATTTCTAGCATGTCTACTTTTAGCGCACTACGTAAGTGGTGCTGCTGTGGAAACCGGTTAAGTCTTGAAGAATCGCAGCCGGCTCCCCCAGAAGGGACGCCGAATAGGGATATGTACATTAAGTTTGGTCTTTCCCCTATAATGTACAGCACATTGTGGAGGAAGTATACCAAGAAGGATCCTGAGTTGAGATGGCCTTTGTATGGTTCGTTTGATGTGCGCAAAATTGAGTATGTGGAACAGTGCCTGTGTAAGCGCCGAGCGAGACAAGATATGTTTGAGAGTGTGCGAATGTGGGTGAAAGAAGTACGTGAGCGTGAGAAACGTGAACATGCGCTGATTGAGAAAGAGCAGAGGAAGAATGTGCGTGAGAAGGCGCAAGAAATGAGACAACGTGAACAAAAAGATGCGGAAGAAAAACGGGAAAAGGAACGTAGATTGCAGATATCTGGCCAATATCCCATTCGTCGGCCTCTTTATCCTGTCCTTAATAATTCTGATGATGATTTTTCATTACTAGATCGTTCTCCGCCTCCGTATGCTGGCCCGTCTGCTCCGAAAGGGGAAGATGAGGATTCTGGATCATTTAAAGATAAGGTAGACACGCGGTCTAAGCTAACATCTGATCGTATGGCGGAGCTCCGACAAATTTCTTATCGTATTCTTAAGGGTACAATTCCTCTTGCTGAAATATTGTTGTCTTTTGAAAAATGGCCGGACAGGGAAAAAATTTATTTTCTTGAAACCTTTTCTGATGAAGTAGTCGGGGCTTTTCGAAAATATTCTCCTGTTCTTGAACCTGATGACATAATACAAGATAAGAAAGAATTGCGTAAAGGTCTCTTTTCTCCTTCCCAGGCAGCTGATGCAGTTCGACGGTTATTCGTATTGCGGGATGAGGCGTCTCGGTTACGAGAAGAAAAGCGACAAAAGACGGTGGACGACAAAGAGACGGGTTTGAGTGGCGACGGGAAACAATCACCTATCTTTTCTTCAGATAAGGTCGATATTGTGCATGTTAAACCTATGCGAGAGGCAGCGCCTTTGTATGTTCCTCCTAAAGGAGCGGGTACTAGTTCAGATAAAGATTCAGCTGATGCCCGAGGGTATTTTATCTATAATTGGGTATATACTCCTTGGAATAGAGCGGATGTTATGGCCTTAAAGAAAGCGTTACCTGACCCACGGAAAAATCCTGCTGCCTTTTATGAGGAAGTTGAGGGGGCTTTGAATTCTTGTACTATGACATTAGCTGACATTGATTTATTCTTTGGTCTTATATTACCCCCTGACATGTGGAGATCAGTACGGAAAATTGATGATTTAGTGACGTTTAAAGCTAAATGGGAAGACATTGAGGAGGAGGACAGAGCTAGGAAACCTGCGCAGAAACCACCCCAGCTCATTCTAGACCTCCCTGCTGCTATTTTGATTAAATTAAAGACGATTATTCCCCCTAAAAAGATTGACTGGACTATGTTAGCATCTTGCAAGCAAAAGACAGATGAATCAGTTTCTGACTTCTTTACGCGATTTGAAGAAACTTTTCATGATTTTAGTGGTCAGTCTCTGACGGATGACACGCGTCGACATCTGTTTGTAGACAAATATGTTTCAAATTTATTACCGGGAGTAGCAGCTCGGTTGAAAGCGAGTGAAAGCTCCTGGACGACTTCGACTCCGGCATCCCTCCTGACTATGGCTCAGTATTACGAGCGTCAGGAATTAGAAGCAAAAAGTAATGAAGATAAGAAATCTAAGGATTTGAAAACAAAAGTTATGTTAGCACAAGTGTATGCACCACCCCAGAGAGGAAATAATAGAGGTGGTCGGGGTTTTTATGATTCTACATATAACCGCACAGACTTGGCTAAAGATCAATGTGCATATTGTAAGCAACGAGGCCACTGGGCCAATGAGTGTCCTTTAGCGCGAGAACACAGGGCTATGGGACGGGGTAGAGGTTTTGGGAGAAATCGTGGGGGTTTTTCTGGCCCACGAGGTAACCTAAATGACAGGGCTAGATTCGAATCTAGGGAGCAACAACAAGGAGGGTCTAATACCTTTGATAGACGAAATCAGTATCAGATGTCTGACTATGTGCACCCCGAAAGTCATGATTCCCAATATGCATAGGATTGCGTAGGATGGGGGGAGGAATCAGTTGAAGTACCAGTAGATCAGAGGGGTCCTTATGTTACAGCACATGTTTTGGGTTCTACTGATCAGTTTTTGGTTGATACAGGGGCTACTCGTAGCGCTTTGTCTAAACAATTGGTTCCGAGGGCTCCCCTGTCTGGCTTAACGATCACATCTGTAGGGTTCGATGGAACACCTTCTCTTAGCCCATTATCCCAACCCCTTGCATTTCATGTCGACAAATTTACAGCACCATGTCCATTCTTGCTTTCCTCAAACACGCCTGACAACATTGTGGGTCTAGACATGCTGAAACATTTTAGAGCCACAATCCGCTGCTCCCCTGAAGGAGTACGCGTGATTTTAAATGACAATTACCCTGCAAAAGAGAGAGTGTGTATGGTCGCTGAAAGTGCTGCATTAGCCTCTTTACCTCACACGTTGTGGGCTACTTCAGACACTGATGTGGGACAGATGGTCATTCCTCCGGTTCACATTAGTGTGAAGGAGGGAGCTGTGTTACCACGCCTGCCTCAATATAGGATTTCACAGGAGGGTGAAGAGGCGCTCATACAGATTGTGCAGGATCTCATCCGAGTGGGGGTGGTGGAAGAAGTCCCATACAATGTTTGTAACAGTCCTATTTTACCAATCTTGAAGAAAGACACTGATACTAGGGTATATCGATTTATTATTGATTTGCGGGAGGTGAACAAGATAGTGGTGCCCCAATACCCTGTTGTTTCTGACATCACGACACTCCTTACCTTAGTTCCACCAACAGCGACAACATTCTCGGTTGTCGACCTGAAGAACGCCTTCTTTTCGATCCCTATTCACCCTGATAGCCGTTACCTTTTCGGCTTCACTTTGAATAATCGATCGTATAGATTTTGTAGAATTCCACAGGGCTATACTGAGAGCCCTAGTATCTACAGTCAGGCGTTGAAAAGACAGTTGGATTCCTTTGTCTTGCTTGAGGGGGTAGTGCTTATTCAATATGTCGATGACATTTTGTTGGCTGCTGACACCCCTGAGCAATGTGAGACTTGTACGTTGTCCTTGCTTTCCTTTTTGGCTTCTCACAATCATAAGGTATCTATGAAGAAATTGCAATTCTGTAGACCTAAGGTGACCTACCTAGGCCACCTTTTGTCTAAGGAGGGGCGTGCACTTACATCAGATCGTATCCAAGCCATCCTGGACACACCAACACCTTCTACACAGAAAGATGTTCGAGCATTCTTGGGTCTTACGTCCTTTTGTAGGCAGTGGATACTGGGGTTTTCACATATAGTCAAACCACTGTTAGCGCTATTGACAAAAGACACTCCAATTCCCCTTCCTTGGACAGATGAATGTGAAAACGCTTTCCAACAGTTACGTCAGGCCCTTTGTTCAGCACCAGTGTTAGGCACTCCTGATTACACGAAACTTTTCACATTATATGTACATGAGAGAGATGGATGTGCGTCATCTGTGTTAGTACAGATGCACGGGGACAGGCAGCGTCCGTGTGCATATTTCTCGGCATTGCTCGATCCTGTCGCTCGGGCATTGCCGGGGTGTTTTCGTTCGGTCGCAGCGACAGCTGTGTCAATACGTCAGAGTGAGGGAATAGTGTTATCTCACAAGCTGTTAGTGTTGGTTCCCCATGCTGTTGACGCCCTTTTGAATCAAACAAAGACGCAGCATTTAACAAGTGCCCGTCTGACCGGATATGAACTAACGTTGCTGGCTCCCCATATCACATTGAGGAGATGTGCTACGTTAAATCCAGCAACATTGTTACCATTCCTGACGACTCAGCCTGAGGCACAAGAAGCACATGATTGTATTTTTGTGACTGAGGAACAGACAAAGGGTCGTATCGATCTCCAGGATACGCCTTTCTCAGATGTAGATGGAGAATTATGGGTGGATGGCTCCTGCCTGAAGCTACCGGATGGCACGACTTCGGCAGCATATGCCATCACTACTTTGTATACTATCGTGGAAACAGCACGCATTCCACAGAAATCAGCCCAGGCAGCGGAGCTGATCGCATTGACACGAGCATGTGAGCTTAGTGCAGAATTGTGTGTGAATATTTATACAGATAGCCGCTATGCTTTCGGAGTAGCGCACGACTTTGGCCTGCTCTGGAAGGAAAGAGGTTTTCTGACATCACACGGAACACAAATTATGCATGGAGAATTGGTGCACAATCTTTTGACTGCCCTGACATTTCCTAAGAAGATAGCTATAGTGAAATGCAGTGCACATAAGAAAGTTATTGACAAAGTAGGGCAAGGAAATGCTTTCGCTGACCAAGTAGCACGAGAAACTGCAATGAGACCTGACTCCACTTCAATGTATGTTGTGAAGTCACAAGCAGAACGATGGCATGATGCTAGGAAAGAAGTGAGGGAAATACAGAGAGTTGCTTCTGATAAAGAACGAGAGCAATGGTCTGAAAATGGAGAACTGGATGATGAAGGTTGTTGGCGCAACAAACAAATGGATAGGTGGAAGTTGCCCACAGCTTTTGTCCAACCTATGGTTCAAATGGCACATGGGCTAGCACATGTTGGAGCTTCAGCGATTGTGAAATTGCTTGCGCAAGTTTGGGAGCATCCAGAGATTGCTAGCACGGCCAAGAGAGTGGTACAGACCTGTATGATCTGTCTTAAATACAACCCAGGGAAAGGAACACGGACTCCAGCAGGAGGATTTGAAATACCTACTGCACCTTTTGAAGTCCTGCAAATGGACTATATCCAACTTGAACGCTGTAATAATCTAAAGTACGTCTTGGTAGTGGTGTGTGCTTTCAGTAAATGGATTGAAGCCTACCCTACTAAGGACAATACTGCAATGACTACAGCAAAGGTGCTACTGAAGGAGTTTTTCCCTAGGTATGGTGTTTGTAGACTATTATGGAGTGATAACGGGCCTCATTTTATAGCAGACGTTATCAAGTACGTTCTGAGAGGTCTGGGGATAAAACAGAAGTTTCATGCAGTGTTCCATCCACAGTCGGCTGGCTTGGTGGAACGCTACAATGGAACACTGAAGCTTAAACTAGCAAAGATCCAGGCTTCCACTTCTCTGACTTGGCCCGACGCTTTGCCTTTGGCATTGTTGTCAATAAGATCAGTACCACACTCCCGAACCGGCCTTACACCGTATGAGGTGGTGTTTGGTCGTCCCATGAATATTTGGGGAGTGCCCAAACCAAGTTCCGTATATGATGTACCTTGTGTATTGATGAATGACTATCTGGCACAATTAACTGATAACTTGGTTTCTATTCATCAACAGGTTCGAGAAGCACTCCCTGACCGGTCCACAGGTGAGGGTCATAGTCTCCGACCCGGTGACTTCGTCCTCATCAAGGCGTTCGAGAGGACGAGTGGCCTGGAGCCCCGATGGTGCGGTCCCGAGCAGGTTCTGCTCGCAACAAGAACGGCCGTCCGAGTGACCAACCGGAAGAACTGGATTCACTCCCTTCATTGTCGCAGAGTGCAACCCGGATTGGTGGAGCCTGCCGTGTTGACTGACCATCGAGAAATCCTGACTACAGAGAAAGGCCCTGCTGTGGTACCTGATGAGCAAGAGGAGTTCTTCCCGGACCCGACGACTTCTGGAGTAAGAAGATACAACCTTCGACCCAGGAAGAAGTTTTCTGCTGTTTAGACTGCTGTCAGAACGGCCTCTTGGTTGGTGCAACGGAGAGCCGATGAGGCAAGGGGGGGGGGATCAGCCTTGCATTAGAGTAGTGACACCCGTCTTGGCCCGTTGGTGAAGAAAACAACAGCCGCCTTGGGGGAAGAGTTCTGACAGCCTTTTTTTTTAGTTTCAGGAAGATTTGCGAGACATTTGTTCAACATGGAGAGAAAGAAAGTGATCTGCGCCTTCGGATTTATTGCTAGTGTGGCAGTTGTTGCCATTATCACGTGGTTTGTTGAGGATGTAATTCCTGCCCGTGATCTATATGTGGTTTCTACACCGGTGCCAGAGGAGCATTTCTTTTATACGCTCCCCTATCAGGAATCAAAACACCGCTTGTCCTTTGTAAATAACACCTTCATTCAGATGCTACATCATACCCACACTGCTACAAATGAAACAAATTGCTGGATATGTGGTATGATGCCAGCGCACCAGAAGAAGGGGGGAACACCGTTTATACCTCTCCCTTTCTCTCATAATGGTTCTTGTCGTGCCTGGTATACTCTTCTATTTGCCACAAGAAAGCCTGCTGTTGGAAGATTACTTTTTAGACTAAACAAAGAATGTCACCAGAATAAAGACGGCTATCCACAAGCCAATGGAACTATATGGGAGTGGGAAGAATATCGACCAGACAATGAGTCTACTCCCTACATTTTTACGAACACTAGAGACACTGTCGAAAGTGAAAAATTTGTGATCTCAGTTGCACAAGCACAAGCGGACTTATGCGTACAAAGTGTTGGGAACATCCCTGTAGGTGTTAGTGATTGTATTAAAGTCTTAAATATAGATGGTCTGAATAATAGCACATTTTTAGCATCCCATAATACATATTTTGTATGCGGTAATAGAGGATATTATCGATTACCAGCTGGCTGGTCAGGAGTATGCTATGTATCGTTTTTATTACCACCAGTGTTTTTAGCACCTGCCACTTATCATAAAGACTTGAAATTGTTGAATAATGCCACTGTGAATAGATACAAACGTACTTTATCTATCGATGATGTGGACCAGACCGATACTAGTTTGCAGCAATATGTAGATTTTAACCTAGGGTTATTCTTTTTTGTTGGAGCTGCCCTAAACAGTAGAAAGATAAGAAGATTAACTAGAGTTGTAGAGGCAGTGACCAACCAAACTGCTGCAGCACTAGGAAACGTAACTGAAGAGTTGCAAATTACTAGAATTGTTGCCCTGCAAAACAGAATGGTGTTAGATGTCATATTAGCAGAAAAAGGAGGAGCTTGTAGACTTATTGGAAGTAGCTGTTGTGTCTTCATCCCAGACAACTCGCCTTCTGTTTATAATGCCATAAATAAACTGCATAAAATAGCTGCCGACATACATGTTGATAATGGTACATGGACCTTCTCTAGTTGGTTTTGGACCTTATTTACTACATGGGGTTGGAAGATCCTCACTGGCCTTTGTATAATAGTAGTAATTCTTTTTACTTGCTGTATGTGTATTCAATGTGGTCCTATGATATGTTCCCTTTGCATTACCTCTTGTATACCCAATAAGAAAGCTGTTTCCGAAGCTGCTTATCAAAAGAGTCTAACTAAAGAGATTTCTAACATTATGAGCATTGATATTCAAGATGAGTTTGATGACTACCCTATGAAATGGAATGGCTTCAGCTAACGCTGAAAGGGTCGTCTGTTGTAAATAAAACAACGGTATTATTAAGCATTAGCTGAAGCCATAATGCATCAGTCCAAATATCTAGTATAGGGGTTCCATTTTGTATTTCGAGTCCGCCATTTTTCATGCCCTACATTGCCATGTGCTCAATGTTCTGATTGTCCTACCTCTCTGCCAGTTACACTGTGGATTCTACCTAGCAACAGTTATTATTAGTCCTTCTTGAGAGTGTAGCGCATGCTCAGCAGAAGTAACAGTTGTTCCTTATTAGCATAGCCCTCCCATGTTCTAGAAATACTGTTAGCTCCACCCACTGATGTATTTGGAAATGTCCTTACGTGGTTGCAACCTCTGTCTAAGCTGTAAGCTGAACCCCTTCCACTGTGTATAAAAGGGGCCATGTGCTTGTATTCAGTGTGCTACTCTGTACAATACTGTAGAAGTGTTGTGGAGGTTGTATCACCACCTTTAAAGGTTTATTAAACTATGTTTTTGTATTTCCAGTTTCCTTGCCAACTTCATTTGTAAGTCTAAGGACTTTGTACACAGAAGGGCGAACCCTTTCGGTACCTTTGGGCCTTGCTGAGGCCTGAACTCATCACTGAGGGCTCTGTGATTGCCTCTGCTTCTGGCACAAGCTGACTGAAACTGGCCCTGAGGTCACCGCCACTGGGACCGGAGCATGCTGCGTAGCGCTGAGAAGCGAAGCGCTGTGTGACAGGAGGCTCCGTCGTTGCCCCGGACTTGGAGGCACTGTTAAGCGCTGTGCTAAAGGAGAGCTGTGTGGCCGTGACCCCCACCCGTGCAGCGCCTGCTGAGCCCGAGGCCCCAGGGGGAGAGGAGCCTCGCACCCGCGCCCGCAACCACCACCCCAGGTAACGCCTCAGTGCAACCAGGCTACTGCTAGGGGGCGGGGTGCGGGTTGGCCGGGTACCTGGAGTGTGAGCTTTGTGCTTGGCTGGGAACCGTCCTTCACTGACCGGCCTACGGGGGCATAATTACTTGCTAATTGACACTGGGGCATTTTTTAGCATTACCAGCAGCGCCTGGGCAGCCGCACTTCCTACGCTGGGAGCATCATTTCTATGAGAGGCACACTTATTACGCTGCACGGGAACTTTGGCCTAAGAACCTTCCCTCAGTGAATTTTGACCATAAGAACCTACCTCAAGTGAACTTTTGCCATCCAAGGACACTGTGAGAAAGACATTACCAGCAGGAGCCCTTGGCGCACATGAGCTTTTGGTGATTTGATCAGGCCTGGGAACTGGATTCATTCTTATTGATTATTGATCTTGCTTGGAAACTGGAATCCTTTTTGTTATTGATCAGGCCTGGGAACTGGATTCATTCTTATTGATTATTGATCTTGCTTGGAAACTGGAATCCTTCTCATTATTGATCTTGCCTGGAGCTGGATTTACCTGCTTTTGGTTCTCGCATAATTTTTAGATAAAGAAATTCTTATTCTTATACAAAACTGGTGTGGTGTTCCTTTTGTGAGTGTTTTACTGTGTCATCGCCGTTGTGTGTTGCACAAATACTTTACACATTGCCTCTGAAGTTACGCCTTTGCTGCTCTGCGCCAAGCTACCAGGTCGGAAGCGGTGGTCCCTACTTGGACTAGGGTGCATAACCCTGCCAACTAGAGACCCCGGTTCTAACATTGGTGGCAGCGGTGGGATAGGACTTGTGCTTGTGTAACACCACGCAGCGACGCAGCGACGCAGTGTACACCGCAACCCTACACCTGACTCTACTTAATTTTTGTCTACCCTCTCCAATTGGCATTTTTGAATTTTTTAAAAAATTCTCCCTGACTGGCTGCTATTTTTAAAATTCCTTTTGCCTAAGTCCCATTTGGTTTTCTCTAGAAACGTCTGAGGCCCTACCTAGCAAGATGGAATTCGAGCTGGCCAATCTGGAAGTTTACACAGTGGCACAACTCAAGGAATTCTGCGAGGAGAAAGGGGTGCCCTTCAAGCGAAGCGCCAAGAAGGCAGAGCTTCAGAAAGCCTTGAGAGCGTGGGTAACAGCCCACCCAGAAGGAGATGGGGACGGGCAAGGACCGGAGAACGACACCACAGGATATCTTGACCTACTGCACTTGGCGGGAAATGGTAATTTGTTACCAGGTACAAGGGTACCTTCCAGGGCAGGCAGTAGTGTGTCAGTGAAGAGCCTGTCCTTAGAGGACCTGGAGGACAGGAGGGACGAGAGGCAGCTCAAGTTGGAGCTTGCCAAGCTGGAGAAAGAGCGGGAAAGAGAAAGGTGGGCCATGGAGCAGGATCGCGAGAACAAGCGACTGGCTATGCGAGAAAAAGAACTTGCCCATGAGCTCAGCCTGAAGGAACTGGAAATCCGGGCCCTAGAAGTAGGGGCCAACAGCAACAAGAATGGTGCCAGCGTACCTATGGAAGCTTCACGTGAGTCCAGGGTCTTTATGCCTAAAGATGTGATGGCCAGTTTTAAGGTGGGGGATAATATTGATAAGTGGTTAGCCGCCTATGAGGTATCTTTAAGAGCCCATGGGGTCCCAGAGAGTAATTGGGGGGGTGGTTTGTATAAGTACCTACCTCCAGATGTTAGGGACACCCTCCTTTACCTAGAGAAGGAAGACCAGACTAACTATTCTGTCATGAAAGCTGCATTGCTTAAGAGGTTCGGTCTTACCCCTGAGAGGTATAGGCAGAGGTTTAGGAATAATATGAATGAGGGTGGGATGCACACCTTTTTTTTACTTATTTTTTACGTCAACATTTATTTATCTTCTGTTTGTCCAAAGTTCATCATTTACGGCGTGCAATACTGGTTTTTGTGCCTCCCACGGTAACACCTTTGAATCAATGAAGAAGGGTGGGGTAACACATGTCACCCCAAAACCAGTCGCAGCTGCCATCATTGCGCCTTTTGGCAACATTCCAACCACGTTTTTCCATTTGCTAATATTCCATAGTTTTAACCATATTAATCCACGTTTTGCCACATTTTCTGTGTAACTCTGTCGTTTCGCTTCACATTCAGGTTATGTTCTGCCATTTTCCAGATTTCTAATGCTTGAACCGTGCACTCCGGACCTCATTATCAAACACGATCAACGCAGTGGTTCGTCCAAAGCAATATTTATTTAAAAAATCCAATGCATTTCGGGCACCTCATTGCCCTTCGTCAGGGAACACTATAAACAACAATAATAGCAAAATGTAAACATCGTGTATTCACTTACATCAATTCAAAATTAATCTTACACATCATCTAATCTTAAATAATTAAATGCTTGTACATCATGATCACTGTGCGAATTTTCTTATGTAACCTATCGCCTCAACGCTAGCAAACTAATTTTTGTAAACAGTGCCTATCCAGCCACATTTTATCGCTCGTATCCGGTGCTATTGTGCATAGAGACTGTGGGCTCTTATTCCCCTCCCCGTCGATATAACATTTTCTGTTCACCCTTTACTATCAGAAACTACGTTTTAGGCCCCTGTGTTCTTTAACATGATTATCTCAGTATCTCTTTCAGTACATTTTTAATGTTAAACAAAGTATTCATGTCTTCATTCACAAGTCTATTTGTCCATTAGTCGCATTGCATCTCCCTGCTTCATCTTCACTCCTTACACGTACCTGCAGTGAACGCTAAAACCCATCCTGTCTTGTTTCCAATCCGGTGAAGTTACCCTCCTGTTGTTACCCCTTCATTTAAAACTCATTCTCTATGCTACCTTCTTCCTAATTGGCCCGTGCCGCTTGCTGTCTTACGCTCTCGGAATTTAGGGTTTAGGAATAGCCACAAACTTCCCACACAGAACTGGGTAGACTTCCTGGACTACGCTAGTAAAGCTTTAGATGGTTGGGTGCGGGGCAGCAATGTGCATGACTATGAAGGGTTGTATGACTTGTTTTTAAGAGAGCACCTTCTAGAGAAATGTTTTCCAGAGCTGCGCCAACACCTGGTTGACCGCAAGTTGACCAATCCTAGGAAGCTTGCGGAGGAGGCGGACACCTGGGTCAGTACCAGGGTGTCCAACAAGGGTTCTGGGGGGGACTCCCAAAGGGGTGGTCAGGGTCCTACCAGAAGAAAGAGGGGGGAGATAAAAAGAAAGAGTTTCCCAAAGGCCCCCAAAATAATTCACAAGGGAAAGGGTCTGGGTCCCAGCCCCAATCTGGCCACCAGAAGCCCACTTATCCTGACAAAGGTCAGCAGCCCAGAATTGTCCGGTGCTATGAGTGTGGTGAACTTGGACACTACAAGGGGGATCCCAAGTGTCGCAAGAGAGCACCACAGCCCACTGGAGGTAAAAACCCCGGGGTGGCTAGTGTAACGCTTGGGGAGGAGCTGTCCCTAGATGATGTGAGTGAGGGTGCAGGGCTTGTCCTAGTGTCTCTGGGAGACAGTGAGATGGTTCCCAAGGTCCATGTGCCCTCAAATACTACCAAGTATAGGCAGTGGGTCACCCTCAATGGTCGGGGGGTGGAGGCCCTGAGGGACACAGGTGCCAGCATGACTATGGTAAGGAGTCAGCTGGTGTCCCCAGAGCAAATAATTCCCGATGCAGTCCATCCAGTTGTGATGGCTTTCTCCATACATAGCTTAAAAACCACCAAATTCAGTCAGGCACCCCCTAATTATCTTAGGAGGAAGTGGGCTACATTTTCGGTGGAGGATTTTAATCTAGCCTTAAGTAGGGAGGGCCAGCCGGGTGGCGAAGACATAGAAACGGCGGTCTCTAACCTTAATCAGCGCATTACTGAAGCGCTTGACCAGACAGCCCCACTCTGCCGCACCTCCGCATGTGCCCGGAAAGAACGCTCAGCCCCATGGTTTAGTGGCGAGCTGAGGCAAACAAAGGTGGAATGTAGGCGAGCTGAAAGAGTCTGGAGGGTGTCTTATGACAATCAGGCTAGGGAACTATTTTTGGAAAAAAGGCGCCTTCATCATAGGCTGATTAAAAAGTCTAAGGCAGCCTACTATGCAGGACAAATCTTGGGGGCGGAAAACTCGGCCAAAGAACTATTCGGTATCTACAAGTCTCTGACTACTGTAAATTCATCTACAGATCCGGAGAGTTGCTCAACGGAGTCGTGTGACCGTATTGCCGAATATTTCTCTACTAAAGTCGAGAAGATCTACTCGACTTTCCCGAATCCGCCGACAGGGGCTGACTTTGAGGCAGCATTGGTGGACATAGAGATGGCTGGGCACCTTACAAATTTCCGCACCCCCTCTTTTGAGGATCTAGTAGCGGTGTGTCGCTCTGTTAAATCAGGGTCCCCGTGGGACCCGGTGTCACCCAAACGCTTGGCGGACAGCCTGGAAGTACTGGAGCCTTATATGAGGCATGTCCTGGACACCTCCTTTGGATCGGGAAAGTTGCCTGAGGGATGGAACAGGCGGTGGTGCTCCCGCTCCGGAAGAAACCCCACATAGGATTTGAGGTATTAGAAAATCTGAGGCCCATCTCACTCCTGCCTTTTCTGTCCAAAGTGGCGGAAAAGGTGGTTAATACCCAAATTATGAAGCATGTGGAAGAGACGGGATTGCTCCACGCGACGCAGTTTGGCTTTAGGCCACGCCACTCTACCGAGTCCGCCCTCCTTATGGCTACGGAACATCTGAGAGAGGGTGTGGATGCAGGCCAAACTATGGCTCTGATCCTGCTGGACCTCAGCGCGGCGTTCGACACTGTAGCACATAACATCTTGCTACAGTGTCTGAACAGAGGCGGCATTTCTGGCACCGCGCTGAGATGGATCCAGGACTTCCTCAAGTGGAGAAGCTTCCGAGTAAGGCAAGGAGACTGCTATTCTAAGGGGGTTCCCCTGGGCCAAGGCGTGCCTCAGGGCTCGTCATTGAGCCCGACCCTCTTTAATATGTATGTCGCGCCTGTTGCGTCGATTGTGGAGAGCCATGGTCTCCAATTGGTTTCGTATGCCGACGATACGCAGCTGGTGATCTCCCTATCGCACGCGCCCTGTCTTGCTGCCGATGGCTTCCGGTCGTGCATGAAAGAGCTTGCCGAGTGGATGGCTATCAACTGCTTGAAGCTTAATGGCGGCAAGACAGAGGTGCTGGTGGTGGGGAGAGCCCAGTCTGCTTGGTCGTCGGCATGGTGGCCACCCTGTCTAGGACCAACTCCAACCCCTTGCCAAGAAGCACGAAATTTGGGGGTTTGGTTTGATGCGGGCCTTACTTTTGGCCCCCAGATCAACCGGGTGGTTGGAGTTTGTTTCGGGATTTTGAAGAAACTGAGAAAAGTCCTGGACTTACTCCCGATCGGTGCCCGTCAAACCCTGGTTCATGCTCTGGTGACAGCTAGGTCGGACTACGGGAACCTGTTGTACCTGGGGGCTCCAGAAAAAAGCATGGCACGCCTGCAAGTGCTGCAGAATGCGGCAGCACGTCTGATTCTCAGGCTGCCCAGAAGGGCGCCTTCTAAGGCGGCCCTCCAGAAGTTACACTGGCTCCATGTAAGGAGAAGAGTGGAATACAAAGCCCTCTGCGCCTGTCACCGAATTTTGAATGGTAGGGCACCCGACCCGCTGAATAAACTGATAGAAGTGTATCAACCTGCACGAGCACTCAGATCCACAGGGGGCGGTCTTCTGAGGATCCCCAGAGTTAAGAGAGCCCGCATGGGAGGTAGGTCCTTTAGATGCCTAGCGGCAAATAATTGGAATAAACTACCAGCGGACCTGCGCCTGGAACCGGAGGAAACGAGGTTCCGAGCGAAACTAAAAACATTCCTTTATACCAAATAAAGCTCATGTCTGCTCAGTTGTTGTGTCCCCTGCACGATGCCTCTCCCACTTTTTAGCGCGTGGACACGCCGGTGTGCGTAACGCAGCGCTTTATAAATGTCCCTAATAATAATAATAATAATGGCTGACAACAGGGGGGGTCACTATCCCATAGCACAGGTTCCATTTGAGTGGGGAGGGGTTTCAGGCCTTTTAAGAGTTGCTGTGAGCCCTGCCATGCCAGTGGACTGTCTGTTAGGGAATGACCTAGAGCATATTGCCTGGAAGGAGGTAGAGCTCAAAGCGCATGTGGAGATGCTGGGGTTACCGGAGTGGATTTGTGCTACCACACGGTCTATGGCTGCCCGGAAAGGGAGTCAGCCAGGGCTGGAGCCTGGAAAAATGGCCCAGCCAGCTGCTAAGAAGGGAGGAGCCCGAGGGCGTGGGAAGCCCGCCCCGGGGCAGTCCCCCCCTGAGATGGATGGAGCACCTGAGGAGGTCGCACCGGAGTCCACGGAGGGGGACGTTGCTCCCTTGGGGGACCTACCTACCCCTGCAGGGTGGCAGGTGGAAGGAGGGCCCACCAGGGAGGAGTTTTGCCGGGCACAGAAGGAGTGTCCTACCCTTGAGGGCATGAGGCGACAGGCCGAAGCCCAAGCAGCAGGCAATGCAAAGAAGAAGGGCAAGGCCACTTACCTAGTGGACCTTAAAACCCCCAGGCAGCCCCACAGGGTGCTACACGCCAACCGCCTCAAACCCCACCATGAGTGGTCTGAGCTTACCTTACTGATGGTAACTGATGGGGCCGAGGAAGAGGAAAGTGAACCTCTCCCGGACCTCTTTGCTTCGAAAGAGAAGGATGGATCGGTGGAGGGAGTGGTCCTCTCCCCATCCTTGACTCCTGAGCAACAGAGGAACTGCTGCCAGGTCCTGGGGCAGTTCTCCTCAGTGTTCTCCCTTATCCCTGGGATTACCCACCTGTGTACCCATGATGTGGACACAGGAGACAGCCCCCCTGTCAAGTCCAAGTCTTACAGGTTGTCAGATAAGGTGAAGGCCAGCATCCAGAGTGAGGTCACTAAGATGCTGGAGTTGGGGGTGATAGAGCCCTCCAACAGCCCTTGGTCCAGTCCGGTGGTTCTGGTACCAAAAGCTGCCCCACCGGGCACCACACCAGAACTTAGGTTCTGTGTGGATTACAGGGGACTGAACTCTGTGACCAAGACTGACGCTCATCCTATCCCGAGGGCGGATGAGCTCATTGACAGGCTGGGGGCTTCCCGATACCGGAGTACCTTTGACCTCACGTCAGGGTACTGGCAGATCACCCTAACAGATGGAGCTAAAGAGAGGTCCGCCTTTTCCACCCCAGAGGGCCACTACCAGTTTAGGGTGATGCCCTTTGGACTGAAAAATGCTCCTGCCACCTTCCAGCGGCTGGTGAACCGGGTCCTCTCCGGTTTAGAGGCCTTCTCTACTGCCTACCTGGACGACATAGCTGTCTTCAGTAGCAGCTGGGAGGACCATTTGGGTCACCTCCAGGAAGTGCTTCAGGCTCTGCAGCAGGCAGGCCTGACTATCAAAGCTAGCAAATGCCAGATAGCTACCTGTGGTGTATTTACTATGGGTACTGTATCGATCCCCCTGTTTCTGACCCTTGTCTGGTTAATAATTAACTAGCAGCCATTCAACTGCACAGAAATCCGTTATCTGATTAGCCACACAACGGCACAGAAGCCTGTTATCTGATTAGGTCATAGCGCATGCCATCTCATTAGGCAAGCACTATTTCTCCAGCCCCCTAATAGGCATACGGTGTTCTCAAAACAAATCAAACCTACCACGACCTGGGAAATCCCCACAGCCATTGTTTTGATTTAGCCGAGAACTTCAGTAAAGAATGTGCGAACGACCAGTTCGTATGACATCCTTATTGACGTATTTATGTCCATCCTTACGTCAATCCCGGCACCTTTCAGGTATAAATAATACCGACATTGCCTTAAGCAAACACACGAGGTGGTGACAAGATTGGAGCAGCGAGACTTGCCGAGGAGCCCAGATGACAGCGAAGCCCACAGACGCTGCCCCTCCTTTCTTTTTTTTTTTTTTCTTTTTTTTTTTATTGAACAAGCAAGTAGGAAAAAACATTGGTACATTAATTACTTCATAATTAGACAAAAAATTTCCAGACAATATACAAGAGACAACACTAGACAAAAGAATACCACCAAAAATGTACACAAGCTGCAATAGCGTACGAATAAGCGTTTTGCCTTTCTTAAAGTGCTAGTACAAAGCCGTGCTCAGTTAAGAAATATAAAAACTACTGGTAGCAATAATCATCATGATTACAATACTGTTTATAAAGTGCTAGTGCTATGAGATTTGAGAGCCGCTGATTTAAAACAGCGAAGTATAATTGCAATTTTTAAATTTTTTTTATTTTTTAAAGTGCTAGTGCAGAACCGTGCAAAGTTGGCATATATAAAGTGACTAGTGCAGCAAAGTGCAGAATCCGCCGATATATAACAGCGAAGATATTGTTACATTTCTTTAAAGTGCAAATGCAGAATCGCGCCAAATATATACAATAAGGTGCACAAGTAGCTGATATGATTATAACTGAGCAAATATATACTTGCAATTCTTTAAAATGCAAAAGCAATATCATCTAAGAATTAATTTAAATAAAACAATCAACTTCCTTTTATCAATTCAAGCGTCTCAAAATATTTCCAATTCCTTTCAAATCTTGCAGTCGCACCCACTCTACCTGCATAAGCTTTCTCAAAATTACATGTCCTTCTCATTTTATTAATCCATTTTAAATGACATGGGGTTACCATAGATTTCCAATTTTGTAGGATCAAAGACCGTGCTACAACCGTGGAAATAAAAATAAACACTTCTTCTGATTTGTTGAACCTATTGCTTTCTTTGCAGATACCAAAAAGGGCCACCTCTGCCTCTGGTAGTAGAGTTTTCCCAATTGCCATCTCCAAGTCTGCAAAAATACCCTTCCAGAAGGATTCTAGCTTTGGGCAAGAGAAGAAGATGTGATACCAGCCACCCTGTCCCCTCGTTTTACATCTGAAACATTTGTTCTCGCATTCAGGGAACATTCTCTGCAAGGCTTCTGGGGTATAGTATAGCAGCCAGCGAGAAAAGAAGGACATTCGTTTATAATTAGCTGCTCGGAGTGCCTTGTTCCCCAAATGGCATAAAACTTCCCAGTCTTTATCTGAAATAACACACTGTGACATGAGGCTTATTTTTTCTAAGTGACTAGCAATTATTGGAGATGATCCAGAAGGGAATAGCTTTTTATACCAAAATCCAATGCCCGTATGTTTCTCCCCGTATAGAGCTGTTAACAAAACATTGGGTGTAGTGTCTAACCCTCCTATTTCTTTTCTTATAAAATTATTCAATTGTAAATATTCAAAAAGCCTAAGCCGTCTCGGATGTGCTCTATCTGATAACGTTTGCCAGCCAATTACCGTATTTTGGATAAGTAGATGCCTTATTTCACGAAATCCAGCAGATTCCCATTCTAACAGGTGACTCAAAGATATCTTAAGACCCATCTTAGCACATTCTACCAATTTCAAATAAATAGATCCATCTGAGCCGTATTTTTTAAATAAAAGCCGTAATCTTGATGAATATGCCACCAGTGTCTTATATCTTGTTTTCTTAGGAAGCTTTGCAGTTTTTAAAAAGAAGAAAGTTTGAGAGCCTGATTCCTCAAGCATTTTATCCCCAAAAAAATGGTCTCTTGTCTGTCTAGTCCTTAATAATCCTGCCACTATGTCAAAAAAAGCTGCTTCATAATATGTTTTAAAATGGGGAAGAGCGAGCCCACCTTGGTCTACAGAAAGTTGTATCACCGAGAGCTTAGCTCTGGAGGCCTTTTTATTCCAAATAAATCTTCTCATCATGGATTCAAGTTCATTAAAAAAGGCCAAATTGATTTTAATTGGAATATTACTAAACAGGAATAAAAGCAAAGGCAATACGTTCATCTTTATCAAAGACACTCTGCCAATCAAAGACAAGGGCAGCAGGTCCCATTGTTCAAGCAAGCTCTTGATTTTGTTCTTCATTTTATAATAATTCAATCGAAAGAGTTCTTGATACTCCCTGGTCACATAAATCCCTAGGTATCTTATTGGATCCTGTTTTTCTGCTTGAGACTGAAGTTCTACCAGAAGAAAATCTAGATTTGAATTTAAAACAAGAACTTCGGGTTTTTTCTCATTGATCTTATAACCCCCAATCTTTTCATATTCTTTCTGACGCGCTGAGAGAGAGAGACGCTGCCTTTTCTCCTGCCGAGAAATCCAGCTCCGGCGCTTCCAAGCAGCCCTCGCAGGCAGCTGAAATATCAAGACCTGAGATAGAGATACCAGCCCTCCAGCCTTCTAAACTCCCAGGTACTGAACTGAATCATCCTTTGTAGAGAATTCTTGAAGCAGACCCTTGGCAAAGCAAACTTAACTTAAACTGCTACTTATCTACTCCCGCCCACGTATTAGGCTTAGGTCAGGTACATTGGGGTAGGCGTAGTTAGAAGCACCAGTTGAGTACGATTAGTCAATGTATATATGTATATATCTATTTTATCCATTTTAAGTATCATATGGCTAAGAAACCATATCAATGCTTTTACAGTATTATTTTATAATTCTGTTATTACTGTATGCACTTTACTTAACAATAAGTATTGCAATAATAGCGATTCATTTCTCTTGTATGAGAAAAGAGACTGATCAATAAATAACATCTTTTATTGAACACGCCCGTCTCTTCCGTTTTTCTACAATCTGGTGAAACTAAGAATGCACTGAACTGACTGAGTAAAATAAGTTGTCTTTTGTTTTCACACGACTCTAGAGATACACTCTTGATTAGGGGAGAGCAAAGTTGTCATGTTCTATGGTTGTCAGAAACTAAATCCCTTCTTGTCTATCCAGGGAGGTTAAACTCCTCCTTGTCTATTCGAGAAAGTTTCTAGTGAACTCTGAGCTAGCTGGCACACACATAACTTTAAGTCTAATATCGACAGTAGAAGACCTAGTTAACCTCTGTCCTACGTCTATACTATTGAAGATATTATTCCAATGCGCAGAGCCTATTGGGATGATAGGAACTACACTACATACCTAGGACACTTGGTAGGAGGGGGCAAGGTGCAGCCCCTACAGGCCAAGATAGAAACCATCCTGGCTTGGGAGCCTCCCAAAACACAGACTGAGGTCAGGGCGTTCCTGGGCCTCACAGGATACTACCGCAGATTTGTCAAGGGTTATGGCACTATTGTGGCCCCCTTGACTGAGCTAACCTCTAAGAAACAACCTAGAAAAGTGATCTGGACAGAGGCTTGCCAAAATGCCTTTGACTCTCTAAAGCAGGCCATGTGCACCGCTCCTGTGCTCAGGGCCCCTGACTTCTCCAAAGAGTTCATTGTCCAAACGGACGCCTCAGAGCATGGCATAGGGGCAGTACTTTCGCAACTCAATGAGGAGGGAAGGGACCAACCAGTAGCCTTCATCTCCAGGAGGCTGCTCCCCCGAGAACAGCGGTGGAGTGCGATAGAGAGAGAAGCCTTCGCGGTGGTCTGGGCTGTGAAGAAGCTGAGGCCATATTTGTTTGGCTCCCACTTCCTGATTCAGACTGACCACCGCCCCCTCAGATGGCTCATGCAAATGAGGGGCGAGAATCCCAAATTGTTGAGGTGGTCCATTTCCCTACAGGGGATGGACTTCAGGGTGGAACACAGACCCGGAGTAGACCACGCCAATGCTGACGGTCTCTCTAGGTTTTTCCGCCTTAGTGATGAGAACTCCCTAGAGGTTGGGTAGTTCTCCCCACTCTCAGCTGGGGGGGACACATGTTAGACCTGTCAGCCTTAGGGTGGTCTCCCCTACATTTTTGCCCTTTTTGCCTCCCATTTTTATCCTATATTTTGTTGGACTTAGGACTCTGGGCGCCTCACCACTGCTAAACAGTGCTGAGGTGCAGGTGCTCTCCCCTAAAACCTTGTGAGGCTGGCATATCTGCCACCAGCCACTGCTAACGCAGTAAGGCTTACTCCTCCATAGGCTAACATTGGGAACCTCCCCTTATGGACTAACTTCTGACAGGGACCTAATAAGTCTATCATGTTTGGTCTTGTTGGACTCGGGGCGGGGAACCCTTTCCAATGATATATAGGGTTTGGGCATTCCTTCGCTAGGGATCCCACCTTTATAAAGGGGACCTTTTCCTGCCTACACTTAGATTAGGCTGCAGACTCCCCCCTCCCCTCTGCATACTGATAGCCTGCCTGGGTTGGGAGGTGGGAGTGGTGATTCACACCTTCTTCCCTGGGATGAGCTGTGATGGGCTGCCCACTGTAGCCTTAACGGCCTGTCTCTCGTCACTGTCACAGCTAGGTCAGGGAAGGCAGGGAACATACCAGAATTCCCTGGACTCTTCCAGAAGCCCCTGCCCCCAGACCCTTCCAGAGACTTCCACCACTTTGTAGCCCTTAGACTAAAAAGATATATAAGGGAGGGTCCTGGCCTCACATTCTTGTTACACTGCTGGACCTGGAAGAATCCCTGCTGGAGTGAGGACTGCTGAGCAAGAGGATTGCCACTGGGAAGGAGGCTGACTGCTCCAAGGAACTGCTGCCCCACAACCTGCTGAGCTGCCCTACTGTCTGCTGATCCTGCCCTGCATGGGAGACTGCAACATCACCACCAGAGTGTCTCCACAACATCCCAAAGGAACTACTTTTCTTTGAACCACATTTTAAAGTATCTTCAACCTTTAAAAGATTGCCTTTTTGGGACTGCACCCTTTTTAAGCTAAAGGAAACTACCTGTCCTTGGACCACAGCGTTTTAAAGACTGCCCTTTGGAACAGCAACAACACTCTCAAGATTTGCCCTGAAACGCTGTGCCTGCCCTCAGCACTGCTTGCCCCGTGATCCTCCTGAGGGCTCTGTGATTGCCTCTGCTTCTGGCGCAAGCTGACTGAAACTGGCCCTGAGGTCACCGCCACTGGGACCGGAGCATGCTGCGTAGCGCTGAGAAGCGAAGCGCTGTGTGACAGGAGGCTCCGTCGTTGCCCCGGACTTGGAGGCACTGTTAAGCGCTGTGCTAAAGGAGTGCTGTGTGGCCGTGACCCCCACCCGTGCAGCGCCTGCTGAGCCCGAGGCCCCAGGGGGAGAGGAGCCTCGCACCCGCGCCCGCAACCACCACCCCAGGTAACGCCTCAGTGCAACCAGGCTACTGCGAGGGGGCGGGGTGCGGGTTGGCCGGGTACCTGGAGTGTGAGCTTTGTGCTTGGCTGGGAACCGTCCTTCACTGACCGGCCTACGGGGGCATAATTACTTGGTAATTGACACTGGGGCATTTTTTAGCATTACCAGCAACGCCTGGGCAGCCGCACTTCCTACGCTGGGAGCATCATTTCTATGAGAGGCACACTTATTACGCTGCATGGGAACTTTGGCCTAAGAACCTTCCCACAGTGAATTTTGACCATAAGAACCTACCTCAAGTGAACTTTTGCCATCCAAGGACACTGTGAGAAAGACATTACCAGCAGGAGCCCTTGGCACACATGAGCTTTTGGTGATTTGATCAGGCCTGGGAACTGGATTCATTCTTATTGATTATTGATCTTGCTTGGAAACTGGAATCCTTTTTATTATTGATCAGGCCTGGGAACTGGATTAATTCTTATTGATTATTGATCTTGCTTGGAAACTGGAATCCTTCTCATTATTGATCTTGCCTGGAGCTGGATTTACCTGCTTTTGGTTCTCGCATAATTTTTAGATAAAGAAATTCTTATTCTTATACAAAACTGGTGTGGTGTTCCTTTTGTGAGTGTTTTACTGTGTCATCGCCGTTGTGTGTTGCACAAATACTTTACACATTGCCTCTGAAGTTACGCCTTTGCTGCTCTGCGCCAAGCTACCAGGTCGGAAGCGGTGGTCCCTACTTGGACTAGGGTGCATAACCATGCCAACTAGAGACCCCGGTTCTAACAGTACCGAAAAAAATAAATGAAACCAATTTCATTGCGTGCGCTGCATCGCCAAATGTGATGCTGCGCGCGTAACACAATTCTTTTTTTTTTCAGTACTTACCTGAAATAGTCCGTATCCCGCATTTTACAACGCCCCACCCTGCCCCTCCCCCACCCCACATCACCGCCCGGTGGCACGCCCTACACTGGCCGTGGCTGAGGTAATGATCAATCGCATGGGATTTTAAAGGGACAATCAGTGGAAACCCATACTTTATTTCATTAATAAATAACACTCTCAAAATGAAGATTTTATTACAAGACCAAAAGCTCGTATTATGCTGTCTAACAGCAGCCAAGCAAGAGAAAAAAATGAATTTCCCAGGAAACCTGGAGAAATAACTACAAACAATGGCATCACAATACAATAAACAATAGGACGTCGAGCAACACAATAATTATCTTGCCTGAGAGCAACAAATCCTCTTTTCTTGCTGTTCTTAGTCAAGATAAGTACCATGCTTACTTTTTCCTTGTTTCCTTAATTGATTATAGTACTGTATATGCTGATTATGATATATTGTATGTGTTACCATTTATCCGTCTCGCGTTGCTAGGGAGCAGTCTGTGTTCGGCATGCGCACTCTCTGAGACGCTCTGCTCTATCTCAAGCGTTTTCTTCTCCTTCATGCACATTTCCGGCTTCACTCCAATTCCACATGGCCACTTTCCTCAGCGCTTCCCCACAGAGCATTTTTTCTACTCATGGTAATTTTGGTTGTCTTCATTTACTATATCGCCTCACTTTCTCTCCTGTCCTTAGTGGAACTGGCCCCTTCTTTAGGCGAATATCCCTAGGACAGGATTCAAAGAAAGGGGTGGCCAGGGCCTGGTACAACTGTAAGGACAGGATTCAAGACTTGGTTGCTCCCCTTACCAGATGCTGGATCGTGTCATGATTCTTAATGTAACCCCATTTAGGCCTGGGTAGTCACCTAACCTTTCACCCACATTTACCATGCCATTGTACTATATAACAGGTTTTTGCTGACATTTTGCCTTGTTAGGTGCTGCACAAATGTTGTGTGGTTTTCTCTGAAAACAATTCTAATTTATTATGCATGAGGTTTCTCAGAATAACAGCAGGACTACCATCTTCCTCCTAATAACTATGTATAAGGGTCATCCCTATCATCATACTTGACTAACATGACGCAGAAAGGTTGAGCCCCTGAGGGTACCTTCTGGGTATATAAGAGCCATATCTTTGCTGAGGCAGGCAGAGGAGAAAGACTTCCATGCTGACACTCTGACACGAGAGGTTGAGGTTCCTGCACGCAGACACTCCAGCACGCAGTGGTCTGACATCCCTCGCGGGGTGTCCATCTCGATACCAAGATGGGGCCCTTCATTCTCTCACATCAGATAAGGGGTTGGCTCTATCCTAGGGGGATTCTTGGCTATCCACCTACATACATGCTAGGTACACTTAGGTACATCTAGTTAGGGTTAGCATTGCAGGAGTACACCTTATTACTGTCATGCATCTATATACCTGCATATATCTATTGTTTTAGCATTATGGTACAAGTCTACCCTCTATTTACTCTTTTGGTGCGTATAACCGTTTATATCTGCTTCTCTATTATGCTGTTGCAGCACAGATATTTTACACTAGAATGATGATGGCTCAATAAATGCTTATTATATAATATAGTCGTTCCAAAAGTTCCCAGAAGTGTGAATAATAAATAACACCCCAACAGAAATGCTTCAATTAATACTTAGCATTCCTTGGGTTGTAGGTTGACTCGGGTATGCGCGATGGTCAAGCAGCAACAACAATCCTAGTCAGGGTAAAAAGCAGGCAAACCCTAAATTAACTTGTGCTCATCCTCTGGTAGCTTGGCACAGAGCAGTCAGGGTTAACTTAGTGGCAATGTGTAAAGTATTTGTGAAACACTTCTAACAGTAAAACAGTGAAAACACAGCACAAAAAGATTCCACACCAGGATAGGAACATAGGGCCTCATTTAGCAAAAGTGACGCATCGCTGCATGAAATCAGCGATGCGTCACTTTTGGGCTTGCGCCCTCCTTGAAACGTGCTGGATGCGTCATATTTACAGTATGACGCATCCTGTCACAAGGAGTTACAGATACGTCAGAATTTCTGACGTATCTGTAGGTGGCAAAATGACACATTGCTGGAGTGTGTCACGAAAGTAACGCAATTCCATCAATGGGTCATTTTGCATGGGCAGATCCCATTTCAAATGTGCCTGCGTCAGTCTTACGCCTGCCATGAGGCAAGCGTAAGATATTGACGCATTTGCGTCCTTGAGTGACACAGTGAAATCTCATAGATTTCACTGCGTCACTTCTACGAGGCTTACTTGCATCAGAACACCCACCCTGCATACATTATGCCTGGTGCAGGTTTAATGTGGCGCAGGGGTTTACAAAGTGACGCATCTACCTAGATGCTCTACTTTGTAAATATGACACAACATGGGAATTTTTTTACCCTGCTGGTGCATCACAATAAGTGATGCTCCGGCGGCGCAAAAGTGATGCAAGTTCTCATAAATAAGCCCCATAGAACTTAATTTAATAAATAAAACAAGACAAAAACAACAAAAATGTAATAAGTAGAACCTGAGATATGAATGTTTAGATAATAACCTGCAAAATAGAGCTTAGAAGCAATAATTGCTTACTTGGGATATCTGGTTGTGCTGGACAGGGACAAAGTCAATGGTTCAGGCTGACCATGATGGAGTGTGGGATGGATAAGGGAGGTCCCTTAAACAAAAGTACCTTGATCCTGGCTGCATCACAGTTAAAGATGTGGGGTGCAGCCAAAGCGATGCATCAGTGTCGATCCACACAGTGGTGTTGTTGCCCCAGTCCTAACCTGCGCGGTAGTGGTGATGAGCCGGCTCCGATGAGTAAAGAGCTGCGATTCAGAGATTCAGCATTGCCACCGAGGATGCTGTCAACCGAGTTACGGAGACCCTGTGCAGTGATGGGTATGAAAGTGATGTGTCCATGCCAATCCACACAGTAGAAGGCAATGCGCCGGTTCTGGTCCACACAACAAGAGCGATGCATCAGTTTTGATCCACACAATGGCAGTAATGGCAGTAATGCGCAGATTCAACAGATTCAACAGAGGATGCTGAAGCAAGCACCTTAGGCCAGGCCCAAGGGTCCAGGACTGATGTGGCACCACTTGGCAGGGCAAACTCATAGATGGCAGAGTCCAGGTGCAAAAGCAGGTAAGTTGGAAGTCTTTTATGTCCCTGAGACTTCAGATTAGTAGGCCAGCCAGCCCTTGGAGTCACTCTGGGTTCAAGCAATGCCAGTCCAGTCCTTCTCACCCAGGTAGGGGAATAGCAGGCGGCAGGGCAGCACAGCAAAGCAAGAGTCCAGCAAGGCAGCAATCCAGCTGAGTGGCAGTCTTTCAGCAGCGCAGCTGTCCATCTTCCTGGCAGAGTGGTCACAGGTCCAGAAGTGTACTGAAGTGGTGGTGTTTGAGGTACAGCACTCATACCCAGTTGTGCCTTTGATGTGGGGGAGGCTTCAAAGACAGGCCTTTGACATGTACAGAGGTCCTCCCTTCCTGCCCTGGCTGCACACTCACTACAGGTGGCTATGAAGTCCTTTGTTTGTGGACAGGACACAGCCCATTCAGGTGCAAGTGAGGCTAGATCTGCCCTCCCATCCTACCAGGGTGGCACGTCAAGTCACACTATTGTGTGTGGCTCTCCAGGAGGAGTATGCGAAGCCCAGCTGTTACCCCCAGATGTGTAGCAGAGACAGGCAGAAGGTACCAAATGGTAAAATGGAAACTTTCTAAAAATTGCTTTTTCAGAATCACAATTTAAAATCTGACTACACCATAAGTTAGACTTTTAAATTGTGATTCCAGAGACACCAAACTTGAAAAGTGCTTCTCTTCCCGATTTGGAATTACACTTAAAAAATGTAATAAGGTAATCCCAATGGTATCCTATTGGAGAGCATGTCCTGCCTTTTAAATAGAATGCCAGCTGCCTTCTGATTTGTTCAGGGCCTATCTTAGGTGTGACCTATTTGTCTAAAATGACAGTTTGGGCCTGGCAAAAGGTTTATTTTGCCTGGCTGACATGGCAGTTGCAACTGCACACACAGGCTGTGCAATATCAGGCCTGAGAGATGGATGGAGGGCTAACATGGTTAGATGGCTACTTAAGTGGGTGGCACAATCAGTGCTGCAGGCCATCTAGGGGCATTTAATTTAAAGGCCTTGTGCAAATATAGTGCACCTTACTAGGGACTTGTAAGTCAATAAAATATGTCAATGGTGGATGAGACAATATTACCATGTTTTGGTAAGAGAGCACAGGCACTTTAGCGATGGTTAGCAGTGGTAAAGTGCACTGAATTCTTAAGCCAGCAAAAACGTGGTGATGAAAGTGTAGAAGGTATTCAAAAAGCTGGGGGGAAGACCAACCTAAGACTGTCAGATTTAACATAGTCTAATTATAGAATTCAAGCTAAGCAGACAATGAAACCTATAATGAGTTTCAGAGATGGCACTCATCCACAGACTTGTCTGAACAATAAAGTTCTGTGTTCAAGGAAATGGCAGGGTCTGCTAGTCTCGTCTCACGATGAATCAGCACATGAGGACTAAATTCCTCCCGATTCGGTATCCATTAATAGGAATCAGAAATGTGATGTACGACCTGCCAAAGTATTGCCTGGTGTGAATTTTCCTTTCTGCCCTTTACTTTCTGTACTCAACTTTTAACAACATAATCTCATTGTTTCTGAGATCTCTTAGTGGAAACAAGTGACAGAAAGTGGGCCGATGCCCCGTTCGTTACTTTCATTCTATGAGACTGTGTTCTTTTTAATATCAACAAAAGCAAGACATTATGGGCCAGATGTACAAAATTCTTAGTTTGCGACTCCTAAATAGGGATTTCTATGGATTTGCATTTGCTATTATGAAATCGCTATTTAAGAATTTGTCAAATTTAGAAAAAGGAGACCCAAATACAACCGACACACCTTCTGGAAGTAGTGAGTGTCCCTGAAACATTGCTGCCAGCACAGAAGAGCATCAGCTCACTACACCATGGCTGCAGAGGATGGGAAGGAAGCTGGGAGCAGCAGGAAGAGGAAATTACGTTTTAGAAGAGGGAACTGGAGGTCGTATCAGAGAAGTACATGGAGAGCTTGACCAGCTATTTGGGAAGACCTCCTTCTCAGTCCCTGAGGCGAAGAGGACCACCATCTGGAAGGGGATATGAGAGAAGGTCAGCTCGCTGGGAGTGATACAGAGGACCATCCCCGAGATACAGAAGCATGGTATGACCTGCGCTCCCGAACCAAGGAGAAGCTGGCCAGCAGGATGGCAGAGGGATGGTGGACTGGAGAAGGGCCATCAAAACACCCCCGAACTGAGGGTCATGGAGACGCTGATCGAGGGGACCCTCAAACAGGAGAATGTTGCTGGAGTTAGGAAAATTGACATCTCCATCTCAGCAGGCACCAGCCATCTCCACTTATGTGCCATTCAGACCATGATGTTAGGCAATCCATATCACATACAGCACAGCAAGAAATACTCAATTTAAGTGCTTGGCCAACCCAGGCACTGAATCATGGGAGTTGTAGAGCACTTCCTTAGAATGCTGTACAAAGTGCGGATGACCACACCGAACATGTCATACATTCATGCAGCAGAGTCACAGCATTATAGATCCAAAACATTAACCATTTAATGACAATAACTGTACATTTATGTCCCATAGATCATAGCCCGAACGTCCCTACACCTGTGGCAGTTGAAGAGACTACTGGTAGTGATGTCATCTCTGAACTCCCCACACAACCATCACATCTGCCCCTCACATCAACACCAACAGGCAGGAGAGCCACCACCTCCCCACTGCCCACTTTTGATGACAGTGATGGCGACCAGTCAAATGTGAAGGACCCCACCACAGCAGAGTCCAGGTCAGTGAGAAGGTCACTGAGACCAAACCAGAAGTGGCTGATATGCCATCCATCTGTAGTGGCCTGGAGAGGTCCATCTTAAGGACACAGTGCCTGCAGAGTAAGAAGATTAGTGCTGTTATTAGGGAGCTGCAGCGCTTGACAGAGACAGTTAAGAAGGGGCAGGAGCGCTGGTATTCAGCTTTGGAGTGCGAGCACTGGGCACAGCAGATGCACCACAGGCAGTACATTCCCTGCATAAACATCTTCACCAGGTCCAACAACAACCTGTCCAGGCGTACAGCCAATATTCAGACTGAAATGTCCCACTGCTGCCAGGATGTTGCACATGGCCTGGTGCAGGTCGCGACTGACCTGGAAAAAAATTCTGAGACACAACCTGTCCCTCCTTGCCATCCTCCCACCACCTGAGAGCGAGGAGGGATCTACAGTAAGTGGTGTGTCTGTACAGAAGCCTTGGACAAATAGGCTTACATGCCGCCATCCCACTGGGTCTGATACAGCATCTGTCCCATGACCCAGTGTGGTGGGAAAACAACCTAACCCAAGAAGACAAAAAAGTGACTCCCTCACAACTTACTGATATGAGTTGTCTTTGTTTGGCACATATGTTGCCCTAATACAATTATGTTTCTTCAGTTGTGGTAGCCACCTGAATAGAAGGAGGTCACTCAGTTGTGCACCAAGCACTACCCCATGTGTGATTTTTCATTTCCAGGATGTCATGTTCTCGCTTACCTCAGTAGTAGTTGTTTGTTATTTCTGTGCATCGTGCCTGTCCCTCAGCCACACTGGTTCACTCCTGCTGCCCCTCTAGTGGCTGTAGTTCATCGTCTGAGCCATTTTCAGAGTCAGGCTCAATGTTGATGTCGAGAAATCCCCCCCTCATTGCAGTGTTGTTCAGGATGGCATAGGTCGCTATGATTTTGTAGTATGTGTCTGGCCTGAAGAGAAGTGCCCACTGGTCTGGTGGAATACGCAGAAGCGGGAGGCCAAATGTCCACTCAATTAGTGAGCGTGTTGTCTTGTGTACCTTGTTGTATCGTCTCTCACTTGATGTACTCGAGGTCAGGTAAGGTGTGAGGAGCAAGGGCCATAAGGCATATGTACTGTCACCTTAAGAGCATGAGCGGGGAAACTATTAGCCCACATCACATATACACACCTGGCCAGTGTATGACATTCTTTTACCTAGCAGGAACCCATCAACAAATTCCCCCCTGTGCCATTTGGTTGTGTTTTCCACTGTGGCAGAACATAAAGGAGTCGTGGATGCTGCCTGGGTATCTGGCCACAAGGTCGGAGATGATGTTATGTGCCTGAGTTAGACCCATGTACCAACGCTGGACATTTTCTTACATTGCCCTCTTTCAGCACAATAAAATGTTACAATAAATTTTTGAGCATATTCACATGCGTGACAATGTTGGATAGGTTTCTCGGAAACTGCTTTGCTTACACATGTTGCTTCGCACAAAATTATCATGATGCCTCGAACCCAGGGTATAAGGCCTTTGCACACGTTGTACAATGTTGTTCTATCTTAACCCATGGGGCAACAGGGCTGTCTGCAAACCCATAACAATGCTAATCTGTATATACATCTCAAGAATGCTTTTTATTATAAATAAATAAGCTTTCCCGGGAGTTAGCCAGAGGAGACACTTCTGCTGACATTAAGAGGTCCCTGCATGCTTATGCTCACCAAGCAGCTGCCTAACATCTTCATGAGGGGTGTCCAGTTTGTGACCAACCCGGGGTTCTACATTCTGTTCTGCCACGTAATGGCGTTGGATCATCCCGTGGGGGGATTCTTGGCTACACACTCACACACCCTAGACACACATAGAGTAGGGATTGCACAAGAGGCGTACGCCTGATAACTACCTTGTTTTATATGTCTGCAAACATACACTGTTCTTAGCACCATGGTGGAACTATACCTACTGTTTACTATGTTGGTGCTTGTAACTTTTATACGCTCCTGTCTACTGATTATTGCAGCACAGGCACGCTATACAAAAATAACGCTGGTTCAATAAATATATTGAAGAACGTCCCATTGTGTATTCTCTGTATATGTCACAGAGAACAAGAGTGCACGAGTGACTGAGCGAAAGGGTTCTTGATCTGTTACCATGATCCCTGAGGGGTCAGGGTTGTCATGTTCAGTGGTTGCCAGAAACCATTCACTCCCTGTTTGGGTTAGGGGGACTTGTGATGGCACTGTGAGCTAGCTTGTCTCTAGGCCAATGTATACTACTGGTGCATGGAATCAGTCTAGGCACTTCACCCAAAGTTTATGTTGTCCACAAATACGCAGATCCTACAGATTAGAGGGAATTAAACAACGACACAGGAGGCATTGCACACCATCTGCACATTCAATGAGTGTTTGCTCTTCCTGTTCCTGTAGATGTATTCTGTAGCTGAAGGGGACATATGGCAATTTGTGTGCCATTGACATAGCCAAGGATATTGGGGAACTGTGCTATCCTGTAGAAATTCAATTTTGTGTGCTGCAATGATTGGGAGATATTGGGGAAATATATGTATTGGTTTAGCTTTCCAACCATTTCGTCCAGGAACTTGTGGAAGAAACTGGAAAAGGCACTTTGTGACACCTTCCCGCCAATGCAATGACTGTCTGGTAACTCCCTGATGCTAGGAGGTGTAGACAACACAATACTTGCACATAGGACGGTATAGCGTTGCTCCTAAGTGTTGGGGCCTGCAGCTGGTTTCCCAATTCAGTTATCAAGTATGTCCCGGCTACTCAGTCTGCACCTTTCTATGATCTACTCCTCTGTCTGGTTAAACAGGGTGACCTTCACCCTAAATATCCTCGCCTGTCTCCTCCTCCTTCTGTCCCTGACAGCCAGAATCCTCATCCCCTGCACCAGCATATATAATGTCGTCATTGTGAAAGAGCCAGATGCATTTTGGGGATCCTTTTATAGTTTGCACAGGGTTACCACCTGTACTAAGTCAGTGGTAGTTGCATTTCTTAAAAGGTTGCAACTGAGAAATCCTTCTTACTGAAGATATGATTCGCAAATAGGAAATCGCTATTTGCGATTTCCTATTTTGCCGATTTCTAAAATGCAATTTCTACAGGGTAGAAATCCATTTTGTGACCGCGCTTTTGGCATTCAAACATACTGAATGCCAGTTCTGAATTCCTTAACGGCCCGAAATAGAGTTTCGGTCCATTAAGAAATGCCAAATTGTTCGGTACATCTGGCCCATGGTTATCAATCTCCTACAAAGTCAGAAATTAATAACAACCAAAAGTAAAAATGAAGCAGTCAGCATTTAGATAAAGCATTGCAAATATTTTCACATAGACTTGATTATCGCATTGCAGAACATAATTATATAAACCAGTGGTTCCCAACGCATTGCAGAACATAATTATATAAACCAGTGGTTCCCAAACCTTTTAGACATGCAGCTCCCTTGACCTATTTGTTGTAGCTTCCCTTTATGTTACTTTTTTTTGGCGACTGGGAGATGTAAGCTTGGCCTTGGCAGTACCTCAATTTTTCTCCTTGAAAATCATTGGCATAAAACCAATGAGAGTGTTACAATCATAGCTGTAATCCTATCCTATCCACTGCGAAGCCCCATGCAGTGTCAACGACTGATTGGAGGGACACGGGGATTCTCTGAGAAGTGAACTGTTAGAGCACAGTGATGTAGTGCTCTTTAAAGAGGTGTGTCTTTAGCCCGTTCCCGCAATATACACTGTAAAAACTTGGTAAGGGGTAGATTTTTGTGTATATTGTTGTTCTTCTCCCTGGTTCTCCCCTTATTCATTCTTCTCACAGGGACCCTCTTTTGTGTATTCTGCATTTAGCCTTTTCCTGAACAGGGTTTGTATGGCCCTGGTAGATACAGAAATGTTGTTTCAGATACTGATTGCATTGATAGAGAATTTCCGCTTCTGCTGTCTAGATTTTTCTTTTTTGCACATTATTGCCTCCAGTCTGATGATCCCAGGCTGTCCTTTTAATCTTGGCAGTGTGGTCCTTTAGACTAAGGTTGGTGTTTAGGGCGAATAGAAGTCATTTAGTGTTGTATGAAAGTTGGGGTCTCAACCAGTCATGGTTCATGTCATGTGGAGAAGTGTGGCTCAATGGTTAGAGGAGGCAGACCCGGACACTGAGATCAGACCTGGGACCAGGGTTCAATTCCCGACGTGGCAGGGTCTTGAGCCCAAAATGTCCACGGACTCGGTAATTCTCGCTTCGGTGCCTACTCGAATCACAGGTTCACACTCTGCAACTCTGGGCAATAGCTTGCTTAATCTCCACTACGGCCCCCCGCGGCGGGATGCCTGGCTTTCACCTTGGGGATACCCAGTAGGGGCTATCTCACAGGGAAAAACCAGGACGGGTTCCCCAATGCAAAGCGCTTTGAGACCTGGCGGTGATATTGCGCTATATAAAAACCTATCCAATATCCAACTCAGGTTTGGAACAGATACTGCTTGTTTTCCTTGGCAAATATCAGTCCATTGTGGGGCTGAGCTTCATATCGGCGCTGATCATCCAGGGGCAGACTGTTTGTGGTGCAAAATGACTGGAGCAGAAGACACTTTCCAGTAATATGACCTTTCCCCAGCAGTGCCCTGTGAGTGCTAATACTGTAGTAGTGAACTCATCCTGCGGTGTACCCCATAGGGCCCCTGGAATGTTAGCTTCCTCAAGCAGTATGCCTTTGATATAGGACTCAACAGTTTGAGCTTTCTACCAACAGTGTCATGTCAGTACTGCCACCATAGCCCTGTGAGTCCCCTGCCATCAGAGATGTAGATTCCCATCTTCTTTCCATTAGTGTCCTGATAATGCTGTAGGAAACCAGCAGTGCAAGCTTCCTTCCAACTAGAGGTGGGCAAGCCCGACAAGACTGGAAGCTGCCTTCAGATGAATATATACCCTACCCCTGCCATTGCACCATGTAATTAGTGACCCTAAATGTTGTTGGGCTCAGCACCCCAGACAGTGCCTCTATTCCTCCTTAAGTAGTTTTTAAAAGACAAAAAACACTGACTACAGGACAACTGAGTGGAAGCTGGAATTCGAACAAAAACATGTATCTAACACTCAGTTTGCACTGTTGAAGAGCTGTAATCTGACCACCACCTCTCTGGGATCTCCTGCACATCCTATTAACTGGGCAGAGAAATTTCAAGCAAATTGCTTTACTTCACACTCTCATTTTCCTTGCCCAACTCATTTGAAAGTGCCATGAAGTAAGTTTGTTCAGGGTGCACACTATAGAAAAACCAAACTCTTATTTGGTTTAACTGAAATATGCTTCACATACATTAGCAGGGAAGGCCATATATAGTGTCATGGCAAACTGACATTTCACCCTCACTATTGGCAACGTCATCAGGGTACCAGGGAATTGGAACAAATCACCTTGAAGACACAACCTATCCAAATGTCTGGCTGTATCTCACTCAGAGGCACATAAAGACACCGACACCATCTGCATAGAATTTACTATACACCCATGACACCAAAACACTTCATAGACAGGCCAAACTCTATTTTTGCATTACTATCCACCCATACACTATCCATACTAATATTATAAAGAGAGAGCCCAAACCTTTGAGGCGGGTAATCTCAGTAACCACAGCACCAATCACAACACGCAATACAGCGTTGGAAAGGGCAGTTGCAGACGAAAGGCATAGGCATAGCAGACGGATAAAAAAATGTATAAAAAAATTGCAAAAAATCCATACTATCCATACTAATATTATAAAGAGAAAGCCCAAACCTTTGAGCGGGTAATCTCAGTAACCACAGCACCAATCACAACACCCAATACAGCGTTGGAAAGGGCAGTTGCAGCAGAAGGACATAGGCTATACAGACGGATAAAAAAATGTATAAAAAAAATTGCAAAAAGTCCATACTATACTATCCATACTAATATTATAAAGAGAGAGCCCAAACCTTTGAGGCGGGTAATCTCAGTAACCACAGCACCAATCACAACACCCAATACAGCGTTGGAAAGGGCAGTTGCAGCAGAAGGACCTAGGCTATACAGACGACCACCATATACATTAAAAAAAATATATATATGTTTTAATTGTTTTTATTAACTTTTCAAGAAACAGTGGTGTTCATCACAATCATACAGTGCAAGACATACAATTGTACTGTAGGACACCATATACATTTAAAAGGTATAAGAACCGTGCCAGCAAAGTAGTCCCTTGAGGGCGTGTCTGCGTTGTGCTGTAGGCGTGGGCTGGGGGCGTGACTAATGCTGGGGGCGTGTGGTACGGTCATCACATCCTGGGCTGTGGGCATGTGCTGAGGGTGTGACAAACACTGGGGGCATGACAAACGCTGGGGGCGTGTGTCCACCCTTCATGCCATGTGAGTCATACATACAAGCGCCAATTACGTTGCTGCGCAGCATCAAGGGGCACGCTGGGGGAGTGACATGCTGGGGGCGTGAGAAACGCTGGGGGCGTGTGTCCGGCCTTCATGCCATGTGAACGCAATTGCGCCAAATCAAGGGGCACATTGGGGGTGTAAGAAACGCTGGGGGCGTGTGCTACGTTCCGCCCTTCATGCCATGTGGGTCGTACATTAATCAGAGGATCGTCTGCTGTGGCCGTGTGCTGGGGGCATGACAAACGCGTTCAGCTGGAGGCCTGGTAAGTAACATTACTGCAGCCTCTCCTGCGCGCTGTTACTGAACTCTCTCATTCAACGAAATTAGACGCGCCTGCTACCATCAACCAGGGCTCTAGCCGGGGCTCAGCCGGCGGATCAGTACGCTAATTACACGCGCCTGATAACATCAACCAGGGCTGCAGCTGGCCCTCAAGCGGGGGAACACGCGCCTGCTAACATCAAACAGGCCTGCATCTGGGCCTCAAGCGGGGGAACACGCAAATGAGCGTGTCTGTGGGGACAATTACTGCAGCCTCTCCTACTCGCTGTCACTCAACTCTCTCATTAAACGGATTTACCCGCGGCTGATAACTCTCTCATTCAACGACATTACACGCGCCTGCTAACATCAACCAGGGCTGTAGCCGGGCTCAGGCGGCGGATCACTACACCAATTACACGCGCCTGCTAACATCAACCAGGGCTGCAGCTGGCCCTTTTCCATCCCTATTCTAATGAAACAAAAAATGTTGTCTACCGCTAGATTTTAAAATAAATTGCCCTAGCCAAATACACCCATTACACACATTACACACATTCTATTTACGTCGGGATAGGCTGCCAGTCTATTTATAATTGCAAGCATCCAATCTTTAATCCCCCTTCACACTGCTACATGACTGGACACTGCGACAAAACATGATGAGAGCATGTTAAGCCTCTGATCTTCAAGCACGACATGAGCTCCTCTGATATGGATCCTATTAAAGACACCCACTCTCCCACCCAAACAGTCTCAAGGAGCAGCATACTACCCACCCACAACTGGGCTTCAGCACCTCTGCGAGGGGTTATGACTTGCCATACAAATGCAACTACAATACAATGCAATGCTTGCAACCAGCTAGTCTGAACACAGCCCAAAGAAGGAAGCCCCTAAATGACCTATCTCTTTTCCACTTCTTATCCTCCACTAAAGATCTTTTGCGCCAGAACTATTGTTACACTCGGATATCTCGTTATCACCAGCACCATGACTATCCATTGCATGTGCATTCGTGAACACGTGCTCCTGTTCTCAGTCTTCTCCACGGGTTTCATGGCCACTACCTTTCATGACCTGCTTCCAGTGACCCTTACGGTGCCTGCTCATACATCCTGCATTTTTCAGAGGCCCTGGGTGAGATGTGGAGGGAGTGGTGTCTCAGCTTGCCACAGACACCCACAGAAGCAGTGAAAAAGAAGGATTCTGCTGCCTCCCCGTCGCTGCTCGTTCTCCCAGACAGCAGCCAGAAACCAACGAACATGCAGCAGGAGCCAGACACTGTGTTTGTAGAGCTGCCTAGTGAACCCATGTCACGAGCGCCACTTTCATCGTTCCTGGCTTCAGTGCCAGCGCGCAGTGCGTTCGGGCATGTGTGATTGTTCTAGGCACTAGATTTACATGTCTGGCCCAGTGCTTTACTGCAACCTTCTTGTTACACTATTGGTGGCCTTTGAAAACTCTTGATATGCTCCATACTAAGGGCACATTTTTTCATCACTTTTTTTGTGTCCATGAATGATGTACCAAATTCCAGTGGCTCAATTCATAAGCAGGCTGGCCGCATCCTGCAGGCTGAGCCTTTTAGGGATTCCACGAGTTTGATGTGTGCATGTGACTGGTTTACATTTCGTTCATTGCTGTATTCTGTGGCAGCATTTTGTAGTTTTCATTTTTCCTCACTTCAAGTGTTTCTGACTTCACGCATGAATTTCCAACCTCATATCAAATTGAAGATGCGTTTCGCAGCCTTCAGCTTTTCCTTCGAGCACTGTAAAGTTTCTTCACACTAAGGGGTATATTATCAAGTGACGTGATAAATAACGCAAAGTGTGCTTAGCGCTTTTTTATTTATCGCCGTCTATCTGGAATTTATTGCCCTGGTAGTGCGTTATTAACAACGCGTTTCTCCAGGGTGATAAAAGTCTAGCAATAGCAGGGAAATGGCCATTTTGCTGGGAACATCGCTGGTTTTCCAGCGATGTTCCCTGCAAAACAGGGATAACCTTGCTGATACGACCCTGTGGTCGTATCAGCATAATCCACCCCCAATGTTAGGGATAGGTAAGTCTGCTTTTTGCCATTGCTTTGATGTTGGCTTTCATGTCTTTCCTAATTGACCAGTCTGGTCTTCTCCAATCGTACCACTATCACGATCGTCCACTAAATGCCTCTCTTTCCTAAAGAAAGATTCAGACATCTGCTGTACCAGTTTTACTGATAATAAATGGAAATATCTGATATAAAAAGTGTAAGAAGCTAGGGCAAAGAAGCTGAACACAGACAAACAGACAAACACTAACAGAGCAGGATATCAAGAAAGAAAAGAGTCCCCCAGAGATCAGATAAAGAACCATTTTGGAATGAGACAGTACTTAGTCCCTGCTGCATGGGAAGAACAGAAAAGAGAAAGGAGGAACAAAGAGGCAGGACTGACCACTGGCAAACGAGGATTTTTGAAGGACACTGACACAAACAAATCAAAAGCTGGGGGATGTCTTCAACCCAACATAAGAAACTACAATAGGTCTCGAATGCTCGACCTAAAAAAGTACAACAAAAAGTTGTTACTTTAAAAATGGTCTCCTTCACATTATGTATGTATGTATGTATGTATTTATTTTTATAAAGCGCACATTTCACCATTCGGTCCCACAGCGCTGACAGAGGGTTTGAGGAAAGCGAAAAAGAAGGGTTGTTTAAGCCGTTGCCTTGAATAATAATGTTTGAGTTCTCTTCGGAAGATTTTGTGATTCTGGTTTGATCTTAAGGCCGTAGGCAGGGAATTCCATGCCATTATCGATTACTTCAGTTCGCGGCGCCTCCTGCTGTTTTTGTTGGCTCACTCGAGGGCTGCCGCGCTCAGATTGGGAACCACTGCCACCAAACATGCGGTAATATGGGGAACATGCATGTCCAGCGTTTTGACACATCATGTTTTAGTACATGTTACTCAAGCAGTAGAATTACCAGGATAGAAAAGATACACCATTCATGACATGGTGGAAGAGAGCAGTTAAAAACCGAAGGTTGAAGGCCTCCATAGATAACTAAATATTATTTCTGCCTTATAGCATCTATCTAGCTAAGGTGGGCACCCCGTCATCCTGAAAATGAGGTCAGATGGTGCTGTTAGGCGTTGTGCTGTTGTAGGTAGGCTGATCCCAATGATTCAGAACTAGTCTCACAAACCAAACAAAGAAGGCAAATGAATATCAAGTGTTTTATATTCTGTAAAACAACTATTGACGAAGTACTGCAAGGAGGTGCAGGGATACACACACTTCCCCTTTGTGGCTGCTGTGAAGCAGCATTAGGTGACTTAAGGGTGACTCGACCGCTTCTAGTGTGTGACCCATCACTTCAAGATGTCTTGCTTCCATGGCTACACCTCTTTCACACCTCATGAAGCCCAGAACTCTCCTTCCTGATCAAGACCACTGCAAATTGCAACCCAGCTGAACTCATCGTCCCTACCACAACCCTTACAAAGGACCGCAACCCTTTCAGGGTTACATGCTATTTTTAGAAGTCCGAGTAGCTCCGATTGACATCATAGTAGTCACCTCAACCAAACTGTCCCTTTAAGACGGTCACATCCTATCGGTCAGTCGTTCAGTGCTGGGGTTTTCTTGGGCCTTGGGCCAGAGGATCATTGTTCTGTTGTTCGACAGCAAGAAATTGGGAAAGTAGAAGTTTACAAACGAGACTCCAGTTTCCTCCCTCTGGAATCACACAGTGAAGGAGTGAAACGTGATCGATGCTAAAACCTCTCCCTGTATGATGTAACATATTTTTTTCAGCCATGTCACACTTTGGAACATCCCCTAGCATGTGATAAAATACCCTCCCACCAATTAGTTGTTTCAGGATGTGCTTGGGAAAGCAGTGGTGTAACGAAACCTGAGGGGGCCCCCTGCAAAGTACATGGAGGGGGGCCCCTGACCCTCTGCCCACCACTTTGCCCCACTGCCCAAAAATCTGGTATATTTTGGATTGAAACCTCCATTATTTAATGAAATGCCCCTATATGTGTGTACTCAAAATTCGAATAAGAAAGTAAGAAACACTTTTAACATATAAGCCACGGGAGATAACACATGTTGTTACGTTGTTATTTACCCTCACGCCCAGGAGGGTTCACCAACACGGCACCCACTACCTAGAGTTACCCTGATTACGTGATTCACACGTGGAGTGCGATAGTCCACATTACAATTGGATTCAACATATAAGCTACACCATTTGTAACATTATTGTCAAGAGCAGATTATTTAACTGAGATAGGAATCAGAGCAATGGTAAGGAGTGATCGTATTGTTTGAGGAACTGCCTATCGCTGAAGAACAAGGAACAACTACTTAGGGTCTGAATTAGAATTGACATTGATGGAAAATAACTTGAAACTTTGAAAGACAAACCCAAAACTGCAATTTAACAGAGTTGACTGACAATATACAGAAGCAGTACACAATATATAACCCAGTATCCTGCTTGCTCCAAGAGAAATAAACTGGTGTGAATTATCTGCATGCCACACACTTGTGTCTGTCAGGGATTTTGTATGATATTAACCACTCTATAGTATTTAAAATGAACTGACGATGCACTTACAATATCTACCATCAGGGCATAAACAGGCAGGCAGGCATAAGCAGGGCATAAACAGGCAGGCACACAAGGCTGAGGATGAAAACTGCTTGTATGCTTCAGAACATTGATGCGGATGTATGTCTATATTTATCATTTCTGTATTGTAAACAAAGCTAATTAGACGATTTCAGGTGCGCATATTATAGACAAGTGCAAATAACACCATCAATACCGCATCATGTAGGATAAAAACAAACCATATTAGCAAGTACCTAATGACAGAATTCATACCAACTGTGACTGGTGAAGCAATTTAAAAGGTGCAAATACTTTCAAAATGCTTAATAAAAGAATCAGCAATCCAGCAATATACGAAACTCAAGCGTTTTGTAAAGCAATCCCCCTTTCTTCCTGCACCAAGGTGAAAACACTTTCAAAGTGCGTGATAAAAACAAATCCTGCAGTATGCAGAAATGAATCCAGGTTGGTCAAACAATTGCCCCTTTGCTTTGTGTATGAAGGCGCAAATACTTCAAAGTGACTGGTCAAACCAATAACATGCACAGTAGCATACAAAAATCAAATCTAACCAGTTTAATCAGATTATGGCCCTTTAGTTTGTGAATGAAGGCGCAAATATTTCACAATTACTTTTAAAACAATAACAAGTACAGCAGGCAGCAGCATACAAAAATCAAACCAGTTTAGTCAGCTAATGCCCCTTTGGTTTGTGCATGAAGGTGCAGATATTTTAAAGTCACTGTTAAAACAATAATAAGTACAACAGGCAGCAGCATATAAAAATCCCTGAACTGTACCCTTACCAGGCACATACACATCTAGCGCAGAGTCACTGCTCCTGCGCAGCACTGCACATCTACCTGAAGTAGGCTAATGGTTAGTCAAGCACACACCAGCTGAACTTTTAAAAAAGTGAGTGAGCCTGTAGGCCTCACTCCAGTGACAGGGTAAAAAGGACCTGTTCACTACACAGTATGCTGCCACCACTGCCCTTGTGCTGCTTAACACCTGGCGAAACCATTATAATAATGGGGTAACTCAAAAAGGTACAGGACCTGGGTATAGCACGTTATTAGAAAACAATGGTCCAAGATCTCTATAATTTATACACTGAGTTCATCAAGAAGTGATAATTAATTCAACTAAGTAAGGAGCATGTATACATTAATCAGCTCTATACAAAAAAATGCAATGATTTCTTTTATTCTCCAAACACATCCCCTCTTTCTGCACTCCTTTACTTTGTTGCACGCTCCGTTGGGGCAACCGTTATGGACTGTAATGTTTTGTAGTAATGAATTATTGTGAATTAGTGTAATTGTGAAGCAATAAATTAAAATATTACTTTTCTTTTGATACTGTTGTCTACTCGATGCCCTGATTTTTGGTTTATTGCATTTTTTGTATAGAGCTGATTAATGTATACATGCTCCTTACTTCTAACACCTGGCGAAGGCTGTAGCCTTCCACCACTATAAGAAAGCACTTTGGGTGCCCCTCCTGGTCCAGCAAGACCGCATACCTTGAGACAGACCTGTGTCATGGCGCACCCGCATGATATGTGCTCACCTATAAGAAAACAATTAGCATTAGGGTCCAGTGCTTTAAATGGGCCGGTACTCACCGGTACTGAGTACCAGCACTTCTCAGTTTTCTCCCCCTGAGTACCAGAACTTGTTTTTGGGCAAGGAAAGTACTGTTACTCCCAGAAGCAGCAGGGCTCATGCCATGAAGTACGGGTACATGCAATGCAAGAACTACTGAAAATAACCCTTCCAGATGGAGCTTGCTTATGTGCCGCTCTGGCAGGCAACGGGTAGTGTATTCCTGTGCTGGGGTGCTCCTGCAGTGTTAGGTTCTAATTGGCATCAATCAAGAATGAGGAGGTTGCCAGAGCTGCCGACAGTGGAACTGGAGAACCAGGTTCGAATCCCGACATCGGCTCATCATCCTATGATTCTGGACAACTTCCTTAACCAGTGGTGCTTACAAAAAAGTAAGAATTAATGCAAATGTTCTGACTGTCATGTAAAGCACTTAAATGTCCATGGCCCAAATTTGCGCAGTATCAAAGTGCCAAAAATTAGGCCCTGCACCTATGACATTGGAGCTGATCCTTGCCATGTCTGCTATGTAAGGATGCAGTTTGATATTGTGCGGATTTGACCCATGGGTTTTCAAGTGCTTAACATGACAATCAGAACATTTGCATTAAAGCTTACTTATGTGGCTATTTTTAAATTCCTGGCTCATAGCCGCGCCCCTAATGGCCCAACCAGTCTAATTAGTGAGTACAGGCACTTCTCATTTTCCATTTAAAGCACTGACTCCAATTGATTGCCTCCCTCTTCTCCTCTTGGGGTGATGGCGGTTCTGTTTACTCCAAGTAGAATGCTGCATTTGGAACCCAGATGTGCCTTAATAAAAGATATGTATCTGCACGCAAAGTTCAGCTAGGGACCATGCTTAATCATTTGATTTTGAGGAATAGGGAGCCTCATGTAGAAACTCAGCTTAAGCATTCCAAGTTTCTAGAGTATAAAGAAGATTATTTGGTTTGAATAAATTGGGGAAAAGAGGAATCTATTACTAAGCATTTGAGGTGCTGAATCCGAAACACCAATACTCTATATAGCACGTCCCAATATAATATCGTTAATATACTTATACATATATAAAGTGCTTTATTTAGGCCGGTACTCACTGGTACTACGTACCAGCACTTCTACATTTTTTGCTCTTGAGTACCGGTACTTCTCTGTGCCCAAAGAGAGTACTGGTACTCAAGCTCAGTGCAATTTGGCATGTACAAAAAGAAGCGCGACAGACCTGACTAGTCAGTCCGTTTTCATGAAGCACTCTGATATTAGAGTGCTAATCTGCCCTCAGTGTGCTAACTGCGGGGCAGCCCGTATGCATTTATTTAGAGCTGGCAGGAAGTTTGGGAGGGGCCCGAGTCACATATTTGACACTCAGGCTCTGTGGCATCAATAGCACTGTAGGTGTGTGAGCAGGGCCTGCTAATAGGCATATTTTCACTGTGGGAAATCTAAGAAAGGATTCCTGCTGGCATAGCAGAGTTCAGATGCACTTGTTTGAAGTCAGATTGAGGAGGAAGGTGTGGTTCTCAGCAGAGAACTAAATCAAATAAACTTAAACTTGAAACTTGAGGAGAAAGGTGCTGATAGTGAAATTGTAGCACAGCCAATGGGAATCAAAGTTAGTAATGTGGGATGGATTGGCAAAGCGCATGGGCCCTGCCTGAGTGTCACCTGTGGGCCGGTTTCATGGGGGACAACCAACCACAATATCCTACTGGCCACCCAGCCCCCATCATGGCAACCTAAGTAGGCCACTATGCAGGGCCGGCTTTAGTGCTGGTGGCGCCCTGTGCGACAATGTCTGTTGCCTCCCCCCAATGACCACCTCTGCCACAGATTCCCTCAATAGAACCCTTTAACAGTGCTATTTAGTTTTATAGCACCAGTCATACCAGTGTTAAGTGTCATAGCACTTTACACCACACACACATTGCACAGAGACAATCGTATGTGTGTAATTCAGCCACTATGGAATGTGTAGGTGGGTCGCAGCACAAAAGGCTGTGCTGGGAGGTGGGAAGCCGAGACGAGTGAGAGGCCAGTTTTGTGGCTGTAGTTTTGGACCGTCTTCACCTTAGCCCAGACCCCACAAGCAGTGCTCTTCTACACCCCTTCCTGCCATTTTGTCACACTGTGCCTTAATAGATGTGGTCAGGGTGGGGAAGGTGTTCCTCTGGTCATTAGGCCATTTACAACTCTGCCCCTCTGGGACACAGGGCTCGGTAGGTGGAACAGCTACACACAAAAGCAGTGTCTTTGCAGTACTCCTCTACCAAGCACCCCTTGCACTGAGGCCATGGTAGGCGGGGAAGAAGAAAGTGTGAGGAGGCTGAGATGCCTCACAGGGAGGCCAAGCCAGGTGTTGTGGCCCTAGTGTCGTTCGGTAGCCTAAAGGTTGTGTTTTTCCCATGCTCCCTCCCAGGCTGGCACTTCACATTCATCCCGTGGTAGGCTGGGAGGGCGGGTACTATTCAGAGGTCTTCATGAAAGGCCAGGTTTGGCTCTACCTTTTGTGGCCTTTCCAGTGATTGAAATGGAAAAATTGTAGTGCAGGTACTCTGTGCCAGAGTACCTGCTTGTTTCTGATAAGTGCCAGTACTCTCCAATTAAAAGTATAGCATTTCTCTTGAGAAGTGCCGGTATTCTCCCTCTCAAAATAAATAAGTGCTGGTACTCTGTACCAGACAGTACCAGCCCATTTAAAGCGCTGGGTGTTCCCACGTCAGCCCTAAAGGGCTAGCCCAGTGCAGAAGAAATTTGTTTCAGCTGACCTCTCTGCCAAGCCATCGCATTCTGGCCATGGCGGGTGTAGGAATGTGCAAAGGCTCAGAGGCCTCGCTAGGAGGCCAGGTGAGGTGTTGGCGCCATTGGGACATTTTAAGCTCGACCCCAATTTTAATAATTAGGTTACCTGCAAATGTTCCATTTTTCGAACGGCAACAAAAGTACTTGCCGAAAAGATCTGTGCTTTATGTGGGTAAACAGTGAAAATATAGAGTAAAAAATATCGAATGGACATAATATCGAGTTTAAAATATAGACTGGACAAAATATTGAATGGACAGAATATAGACATCAAAAATATCGTTTTTAAGGTAAGTAATGTAATATCGAATGTTAAAAATATAGAAAGTTAAAATATCGAACTATATAATATAGGTTAATAAAATTATCGAATTTTTAATAATATCGACCTTTTTTTAGTGTTTTTTATGTTATTATATGTGTGAAAAGTGTGTATTTATGTTATAATTAATTTTAAATAATGAATTTTGTTTTTTTAATTTTTGCGTAATTTAATTCTGTAGCGGGTTGTGGGTTTATAGGGGAATAGGGTGGGAAGTAATTTAATTATAATTAATTAAATATGTAAATGTATTTATTGGCATTCATTTTTAATTAATTGTTAATTAATTTATATTTGGTCATTAATTACATTTTAATTGTTAATTAATTTTTTATGGGTAATTAATTAAATTGTAATTGCCAATTAATTTTATTTAATTGATTAATTGCTAATTATGTTACATTTTACTAATTTATTTCCTGTGGCGGGTTGTGGGTTTATAGGGAAATAGGGTGGGAAGTAATTTATTTATAATTAATTAAATAATTCAATTTATTTAATTGTATTTAATTTGAATTAATTGTTAATTAATTTTTAATTGTTAATTAATTAAATGTTAATGTGTAATTAATTTGGATTAATAGGTAATTAATAGTAATAATTAATTTTAAATTGTAATTTCAATTGATTAATTGTTATATTATATTAAATTGGTAATTACTTTAAATACATTTTTTATGGATATTAATTTATATATTTTAAAAAAATATATGAAGTATTTACTTTCCCTACTGTTGCACTCTCTGGAGTGGGAATAGTAATTTTTACCCCTACGCTATCCAACGCTTTCCCTACTGTTGCACTCTTTGGAGTGGGAATAGTAATTTTAACCCCTACGCTATCCAATGCTTTCCCTACTGTTGCACTCTTTGGAGTGGGAATAGTAATTTTAACCCCTACGCTATCCAACGCTTTCCCTACTGTTGCACTCTTTAGAGTGGGAATAGTAATTTTTACCCCTGCGCTATCCAACACTTTCCCTACTGTTGCACTCACTGGAGTGGGAATAGTAATTTTTACTCCTACGCTATCCAACGCTTTCCCTACTGTTGCACCCACTGGAGTGGGAATAGTAATTTTTACCTCTACACTATCCAACGCTTTCCCTACTGTTGCACTCACTGGAGTGGGAATAATAATTTTTACCCCTATGCTATCCAACACTTTCCCTACTGTTTCACCCACTGGAGTGGGAATAGTAATTTTTACCTCTACGCTATCCAACTCTTTCCCTACTGTTGCACTCTTTGGAGTGCGAATAGTAATTTTAACTCCTACGCTATCCAACGCTTTCCCTACTGTTGCACCCACTGGAGTGGGAATAGTAATTTTTACCTCTACACTATCCAACGCTTTCCCTACTGTTGCACTCACTGGAGTGGGAATAGTAATTTTTACCCCTATGCTATCCAACACTTTCCCTACTGTTTCACCCACTGGAGTGGGAATAGTAATTTTTACCCCTATGCTATCCAACGCTTTCCCTACTGTTGCACTCTTTGGAGTGGGAATAGTAATTTTAACCCCTACGCTATCCAACGCTTTCCCTACTGTTGCACTCTTTGGAGTAGGAATAGTAATTTTTACCCCTATGCTATCCAACGCTTTCCCTACTGTTGCACTCTTTGGAGTTGGAATAGTAATTTTTACCCCTACGCTTTCCAACGCTTTCCCTACTGTTGCACCCACTGGAGTGGGAATAGTAATTTTTACTCCTACGCTATCCAACGCTTTCCCTACTGTTGCACTCACTGGAGTCGGAATAGTAATTTTTACCCCTACGCTATCCAACGCTTTCCCTACTGTTGCACTCTTTGGAGTTGGAATAGTAATTTTTACCCCTACGCTATCCAACGTTTTCCCTACTGTTGCACCCACTGGAGTGGGAATAGTAATTTTTACCCCTACGCTATCCAACTCTCTCCCTACTGTTGAGCTCTTTGGAGTCGGAATAGTAATTTTTACCCCTACGCTCTCCAACGCTTTCCCTACTGTTGCACTCTTTGGAGTGGGAATAGTAATTTTTACCCCTACGCTATCCAACGCTTTCCCTACTGTTGCACTCTTTGGAGTTGGAATAGTAATTTTTACCCCCACGCTATCCTACGCTTTCCCTACTGTTGCACTCTTGGAGTTGGAATAGTAATTTTTACCCCTACGCTATCCAACGCTTTCCCTACTGTTGCACCCACTGGAGTGGGAATAGTAATTTTTACCGCTACGCTATCCAACGCTTTCCCTACTGTTGCACTCATTGGAGTGGGAATAGTAATTTTAACACTCTTGCTATGCTACGGTAATAATATTATATATTTTTTAATAATGTTATGTTAATATATATATATATATGTTTTAAGAAATAAAATTTTATTCTTTTTTTATAACTTAAATTAATTATTTAATAATTTTAAGGTTATTTAAGTATTTTTAAGTATATTTTAGTTATTTAATTTTAATATTCTTTAAATTTTACATTGATTTTAATAAATTCGATATTTTTACAAAGTACATATTTTTAAACGATATTTTTGAATCGATATTTTTGTACTTACCTGTTTGTAGATAGGACTTCGATATTTTTGTAGTCGATATTTTGGAGTCGATATTTTAAATGCCTATATTTTTGGAGTTGATATTATGTCAGTGATCCCTTTATGTGATAACAGTTTTGACTCATTATAAGTTAGCACAGAGGGTTCATGTGCTTGCTGCAAAACACAACATGCTAATACCAGATTTGTATTTTATGTAGATAGGCATGTGGGTTACTAGTTTTGCACACCAATTAAATCTCAATCAAATCAAATGTGTGCCCCTGGCCGGGTCCCTAAGCACTTCCCGTAGCCCCGCCCCATAGTCCCCCCTCCGCCCAAGCCCAACCCCCTTATCACATCTTAATATGGTGCAGGGCCGGCTTTAGCACTGGTGGCACCCAGTGCGACAATGTTTTTTGGCGCCTCCCCCAAAGACTACCTCCATCGCAGATTCCCTTCCTCCCACCCTTTAACAGTCACTATAAACACTCTCTCTCAGATGCATTTAATACATTTTATAGCGTCACTCATAAAAGTGAGGGGTGTCAGAGCACTGTACGTAACGCACACATTACACAGAAACTATCAATCATAGGTGTGTAAATCAGTGTATAGGACATGGTACATAAGACAAAGGACAACAAGTGGTGAATTCACATGTCATCCATATTGGTGGGCAGTATAGTTGAAGAGTTCTTGGTCTGGAGAAGCACAAACTCTGAATTTAAAATGTAACACAATGGATTGGGGCTCTCTTTAATAACAAGAAGTGATTTTTACCCAAGTGAACCCTTTTCACAACATTAGAATAATGAAAGTCTGGGGAAAAAATCCATATGCTCTAATCTATAGCATGAAATTTGCATGCAGTTCTTTGATGACAGTTAATAGTTCACCCTAAACTGCAACTAACAAATACAAGGCCCTAACAAAAGCAGTAACCCACTGACATGTTTACATTACATTCACTTTGTTATATGCATGGTACATGTTCTTTGCAGCAAGCATATAGACCCTCTGAGCTACCTTACAATGAATCAAAACTTCCAGGAGTCAAAACATCTATTAGACAAAACTCGAACTCGTCTGAAAGAATATTAATCACCAGAGATTTCTTGACATTTTAATTGCTGCAATGCTGCCTGAACATTGCTAGAGCCAGTAACGCGGCAGCAGGTGCATTTGAGCAAATATAACTAGCAAATACAAAACAGGCGACCCCATGCAAGTCGGCACCGGTCGCAGCCTCCTAGAGCCGGCCCTGATATGATGAGTACCAGCCCTTATTTTTTTCCATTTAAAGCACTGCATGTACATATGTACATCCATCTATGTCAATAGTATGATTTTAATTATCTTGTAGCCCTGGAAAGCTACTTTGGCCAGAAAATACATAGTAAGCCAACACGCAACATTTTGTTGAATGTGGAAGCATTACACTGCTGCTTTAAACAGTATTTGTTTTTTCTAACCATAGCTCAAGTGGGCTTTTTTTTCAGCCCTTAGTAACATTCTCACTGAAAGCTGGCCTGGCTCAATATTCATTAGCCTGGGCAGAGTAGAGGTTAAATTCAGCAGCAGATTTCAGAGTCGGCCGTTACGTGTGAACCCACGGGTCATACATGGCCTCTTGATTATTATGGGACTGGCTAAGCATCATGCCCTAGACATACTGTATACCCTTAATGTAAACCACAATAAAGTTTTATTTCAGTACATCTTCTTTATATGCTCACCTCCACCCCACTCTCAGCTCAGCGCCCTCTTCACTTTAGGTTGCCTCCACCTTCTTCACCTCTGTTCCAAGAGTGCATCCTGGGCACATAGATAACTGAGAGGGCCTCTCAGAGGGGCCTCTCGAGCAGCGGACAGCCGGCTCTCTGCACAGGAGCGAAATTCGGCCGTCGCCAGGCTCCTAGTGTTGCCCTTAGAACGTTGGAGGGGGGAGGAAGCGCAGTGCAACAGGAGGCAGCCAAAACTCAAACAGACAAAAAAATACGCACTTCCCTGCATTTATGTAAAACAGGACCGCGTGTGTTTCTAATGTATTGCAGGGGATGCTGGCTTTCTAATGTACCTGCCTGTTTTGTTGCTGTGGCAGTTTGTGTGTGAAAGTAGGCAGGTGGGGGGTGTACACAGGGCAAGCTGTGGCGGTGTGCTGTCTGTTCCCCAAAGGGACCCCCTGGAGCTTGTGGGCCCCACGCACCGCGGGGACTGCGGGGGCCTGTGTTACGCCCCTGCGGGAAAACCTCATGCTATTGTCCATTGCAGAAGACCCTCCTTGGAGCTCTGCCTCATGTGTGTCATTTAAGGCCTCAACAAGATGGATCATGTTGGTACTTTTTAGTGCTATGTGATAACCATCTTATAAGATGTTATCCTGCAGTTGTAGGAATTAGGGCCTTTGGACCTTGACAAGTTTGTTTGTGTCTTAAGCTTATCATTTTGATTTCTATTTTATTAGGCATGTTCATATAGTATAGACTTAGGGCATATTTATCATTGTGTTGTACTGCAACGCAAGGGGGTGCAAGGGCGACCCAACTCTAAAGTCAGATTTATCAAACCAAGCAAGGTCACCTTGCATGGCCCTGCATGGATTGCTAAATCTAGATTAACAAAAATTGCTGCCTTGCGTTACCCTGCCCCATGGAGGCATTCCATTGGTGAAGGGTGGGTGTTCCCTCGCATCCACCCAGGAATTTTGGCTCATTCCCAGATTTACCATTAGTGGTGGACCTGGGAAAGCGTCAAAACACTACGCCTTCCCAGGTGAGGTGCAACGAGGAGAAATATGTTTATTTCTCCTCGTTATTTCCTCTTTCTATGTATGCTGCATTCTGCAGCACACACTGAAAGAGGAAAGTGCCTCCCATGGTGCAAAGGTGCCTGCGTTGGCGGTAGGCAGCCAAAAGTGCGCCAACATAAGGAAAGGACAGGTGTAGTGTAGTTCTTATTATCCCAATAGGCTCTGCGCATTGGAATAATATCTTCAATAGTATAGACCTAGGGCAGAGGTTAACTAGGTCTTCTACCGACGATATTAGACTTAAAGTTTTGTGTTTGCCAGCTAGCTCAGAGTTCACTAGAAACTTTCTCGAATAGGTAAGGAGGATTTTAACCTCCCTGGATAGACAAGAAGGGATTTAGTTTCTGACAACCATAGAACATGACAACTTTGCTCTCCTCTAATCAAGAGTGTATCTCTAGAGTCGTGTGAAAACAATAGACAACTTATTTTACTCAGTCAGTACGTGCATTCTTAGTTTCACCAGTTTGTAGAGAAATAAGAGATGGGCGTGGTTCAATAAAAGATGTTATTTATTGATCAGTCTCTTTTCTCATACAAGAGAAATGAATCGCTATTATTGCAATACTTGTAGTTAAGTAAAGGGCATACAGTAGAGACAGAATTATAAAATAATACTGTAAAAGCATTGATATGGTTTCTGAGCCATATGATACTTTAAAATGGATAAAATAGATACATACATATATACATTTGACTAATCATACTCAACTGGTGCTTCTAACCACGCCTACCCCAGTGTACCTGACCTAAGCCTAATACGTGGGCGGGAGTAGATAAGTAGCAGTTTAAGTTAAGTTTGTTTTGCCAAGGGACTGATTCAAGAATTCTCTGCAAGGGGTTATTCAGTTCTGTACCTGAGATCTAGAATGATGGAGGGCTGGTATCTCTTATCCCAGGTCTTGATATTCCAGCTGCCTGCGAGGGCTGCTTGGAAGCACCGGAGCTGGATTTCTCGGCAGGAGAAAGGCAGCGTCTCGTTCTCAGCGCGTCAGGAAGGCGGGGCAGCGTCTGTGGGCTTCGCTCTCTGCTGGGCTCCTCAGCACGTCTCGCTGCTCCGATCTCGTCACCACCGCATGTGTTTGCTTAAGGCAATGTCGGTAATATTTATACCTGAAAGGTGCCGAGATTGACGTAAGGATGGACATATATACGTCAATAAGGATGTCATATGAACGGGCTCATTCGCACATTCTTTTGCTGAAGTTCTCGGTGAAATCAAAACAATGGCTATGGGAATTTCCCAGATCGCTGTAGGTTTGATTTGTTTTGAGAACTCCGTATGCCTTATCAGGGGCTGGAGGAATATCGCTTGTCTAATTAGATGGCATGCGTTATGACCTAATCAGATAACGCGCTTCTGTGCCGTGGTGTGGCTTAATCAGATAACGGTTTTTGCACCGTTGGATGGCTGCTAGTTAATTATTAACCAAACCAGGGTCAGGAATAGGGGAATCGATACAGTACCTATAGGAATACATCACACCCACTCCACGTAGACTATGTCCATATTTACAAATCTAGGCATAGTGAATATCAGTAGCGTTTGTGTATACCGTACCACCCCAAAATACATTTATATGCAGTCCGAAAATTGGATTTTATAAAATATACGAAACACAATCACATGTACTGTCACGTATACTATAAGCACAAGCAGTCTAATAATGCTACTCATATGTTAAAAATTCAGCATAATCTAAATGCGAAAACCACACATGAAATGGCTCTTAATACAGAAAAAAGGTGCGAGACCATTTCATCACAATCATAAATTTATGTATAACAGTGCTAGCATAGCGAATGTCTTGTGACTACCTAAAAATAGAAATTTAGTTCTCTAAGAATAACGTCTACTTTAAGCAGAAGATAAGTGTCCCAAAAATCGTAAATATTGTGGAATTGGGGAAAAAGTTCTTGCAGTCTGAAAAAAAATTATGAGAATTTTTTTTTTCATATCGCTTTTCTTCAAAAAGTTGAAGGCCAAATTCAGCATGTAGGGAACTCCAAGTGCTAGTTTGCTCAAAGTTATTCCTGCTGCTCTGGTGAAAACATCATATTATTTAGACTGTTGAAAAAACTGCCAACAGCAGCTTACTGGAAAAAACTGTCAACAGCAGCTTACCGGACCCAACAAGGTATCTGCGTCCATTGGCACATCCGATTGTAGTGCCAGACAGGTGTCCAACACGCATTCTTCGCCACATAGCAAGCACCTTAATACAGGCATAACACAACTTTGCCACATTGGTCTAAATGAAAGAAACCAAGTCATGTTCAGGTCTCTGAGCCGGGATAGTCCAAGCATTTTAGTTACCCGGTCCCGGTAGCCAATGGCTAGGATAATTTCTTCCCTTGTCGCAGGTGTTTTGTCTGTGACATGGTTTGCCATAGCGAAATAACAGGATCAAAAATAGAATACCCGCTACTAGTCCCAAAAAGAGTGGAAGTCCGCCAAAAATGGAATTGACAAAGTCTGGAAAAATACCCAGGATGGCTTTGAATGGAGTTAAAGCACCCGAAAACACTGCTTTAAATACACTGGAGATACCAGTGGTATCAGAAATATTTAAGATTTCGTTCAGTATTTCTGCGAAATGTATGGGGGAATTAGTTGATAATAATGAATGAATCTCTTCTGTTGTCCTTGCAACTTGGAGATCATACGTTTCTTTTGATGACGTGAGCCTTGTCGGCGTCTGTAGGAGCACAGTCTTCATTCTGCTTAAAGTATCTATTCGAATAGAAGCAATTTTCAAATCGGGCCATAACCTTGCCTCCCTGTCTGCAGACTCGCTGGGGAACAATACATGTTCACAGCACATGACCTTCCTAGTTACAGTTATGAGATAAGGTTTTCCGGCAGCAAACTACAACATCTGCGATCTACTATTAGAATGTAACTCCCGTTCGAGAGTCTCCTAAAGAATGGTTCTATTCGTGTTGCAGATGTGCCTAGCTGGTAACATGAAAGGTTATTTGAAGTCCCTTCACAGGCTCCGTGCAAACTAATACCCTGACACAGAAGTGTACCGCTCAGTGATCTTGCACAATTATCGCCACTGAGAAACACTTTCTGGCCTTTATTGCTGACACATTCGTGTGTATAGGGCAAGTTCCATATTGACTTAATGTATCCTTTACCCAACCTTTCATACTGGCCTGCCTGTATATATTTTTGGCAGAATTGAAACTGGAAAGTGGTTATCGGAATATTTATTATCCCATGTATTATCCATTCAATGACAGGTCGTTCTGACATTGTCAATGGTAATCTCTCAAGTTTTTCAATGCTCAGAATTGTATAGTCAGCACCCTTCTGTGCCAAACTGATTTGTTTATCAGTGAGGTTAAAGATATTAAATAATGACGTTGTGTTGATTAAACGCCAGGGCACATAGCCAGAACGCAAATTTTGTAACGTCCAGCCAAGCTGTACAATAGAACGCAATTGGTACTGACGTGTTGTAACATCAGTAAGTCTTGCGATATTATATCGATTGCTGAAGACACAATGCTGTCCAGAGAATATATTCTGGAGGACAGAGTCATTAACCCATTGTCCACTACAGAAAGTGATTTTTCCAAATTAATACGGTCAATTTCCCGTATTTTTTCTGCTGTCTCAATTTGAGTTACTTTCCAGACTTCGTTATAAGCTGCATATATAGAGGCCGCTATGAAACGTTTTTGACGCTGTTTGCGTGGTCCCAATATGAAATCACGCAAGTCAGCACCTTCTGTAAGTAAAGTTAGGTGTTGCTTAATTTCAGCCAGTGTGGACGTTTGTAGCCATTGAAGGCAGAGCTTGCCCACGCTGTAGGTTGTTACTATCCCTGGATGTTGTCTTTGGGAATATCTAGGGTCTGGCCTAGTCAATGTGAACCCCTGTTCTTTGTTCAGGAATCTGTCTTGACAGTTATTTGTATCTGTGGGCCAGATCAACCATTTTTTCCATTCAGGATGTGTTCTGTTTTGGTTTAATATATGGTTTACGTCTATCTCAACATCTATAGAGCTATTAATGATCACTGTTGGCTTTGGAATAGACGGTTTGTTCAAATCTTTGATTTTGGCTAAGCCAAGACAGGTAGTTTGTTGAATAGTGTCGTTCAAAAATATAATTTGTTCTGGGATCATGCAGACTCTAAACAATGATTCTATACCTTGTACTTGCCAATCTCTTGTACCCCAAACAGTTTTTGTTTCAATATTATTGTTCCAGAAATCAAACCCAAATGTATTCATTTGTTCAAAGAATGAATCGGAATATATCAATTTTGTGTTTGTAAGCATGGTCTTCATACCTGTCTTATTTGATAATTTGAAATAAAATGTTTCTGCATTACTTGTGTTAAACCCTGAAAAGTATGAATATTTATCATAAAATGTTTTTGAGCTATCTTTTGGAGGAGTAGCACAATGTTCCCATTGGTTATAATTTAAAACATTTCTAGGTTGAGCAGATTTATGTAGATAATGGTTACCATAATGGTTGTAGCAGAACATCTGATCATAATTAGACGAACCCTGCAAATAATCATGTTCTGTAAATTTAGCAGACATCACAAGATCAGACATCATATCATTAATACTTTCAAAGTCCCAATCATCCGCAAATGAGCTTGGTTTTACAAAGTCACTCAATGAGATCTTGAATTGGTGTGGATACTTCAGGATTTCAACCGGACCATATATTTCATAATCAGCTTTGTCCCATGCTACACCGCCTGGTATAGGATTGGCTGTGAAGTTTACTGAAGAAAGTTCTCTTTTCTCAATGTGTGAAGATGTGTGTGGTTTAAGGACCAAGTTGATTTTCTGGCTTGCTGTGTCCATTTTAGCATATTTCCCTTCAATGAAATGTCCCAAACATAGTACTAAGATGAGCCAAAGAATGAGGATAAATGCACCGAAGGCCACCCAAAATTCAATCCATGGAGAGATCACATAGGTTTCTTTCAGCTGTTGAAAAAGTTCCTTAGCTTTGTCTTTAAAAGTTTTTGTTGATGGCTGTTTCTTTGCTTCACTCAGGTCTTCAGATGAATCATCGAAGTTGATGAAGTAGCCGGATGCTGTTCTGTCAATTGTTCCAATTGCTTTTGGATTTTGCTTTGTTTCATTAGCAAAGTCTGCAGTTACATCATCATAGGTTGTTGTTTCTTGATGAAAAGTTTTAATTCGGGTTTTAAAAGGTTCAAGTTCCATTGCTTTGTTGCATAGTCCTTGTTGATTCACTGTAGATTTCCCAAATGTGATCAGTCTTCCAGTTTGAGCCTCTGTATTCGTAGCAAACATTGGTGTTCTGCTACTTCTTGGGAGTCCACTTGGCCTACTGTTTGTTATCGGCCACATGATTGTGGTTTAACCAGGTCGATGGATACAACTCGGTTCTCCTTTTTACCAGCAAGGGGCGGTAGTACTACTGATCTTGTCCCGTTGACAGACAAGACAGGAACTGCTTTTCTGTAAGAAGGCCCAAATTCCTTCTTTACCGCGATCTTCTCTCTGACTAGATCCCCGACTTTTGGAATCCAGACAGGCCTAGCTGGGACAGGTGGTTTCTCTTCAGTGGTTGTTGGCTGTTGTTTCAACTTTATGTTGCTCAGGTCTTTTCTTGTTTCATTTAAGTCCTGTAAAATAGCCAAACGATCTTTGATATCAAAGCTTTTGTCTTTAACCACTGAAGTCTGACTATCAAGATCTTGGATCATCATTCTAGTCCCGAACAATAGTTCGTACGGACTGAACCCTTTCAGAGAATTCCTTGGCAGGTTATTTAGACTACATTGGACACTTATTAGATGTTTGACCCACCCAGCTCCCGAACCTAATACCTTTTCCGTTATAGATTGCTTTATGTCTTGGTTTTTTCTTTACACCATCCCGTATCCCTCAGGAAGGAAGTGAGAAGAGTCCCGCTATGCTATGCTCATTTGGCCATGCTTCCCCATAAGCTTGAAGGCTAAAAGGAATACATTAGTCAAAACGTAGCATGCTCCTAGCGTATATGCCATTATAGACTCGCAAATCTTTTTATAACAGTCCAGACGTCAGCCGAGCGCTGGGGTCTACATTATAAGTGTAAATTAGTCTTTTTATGTTAATACGACGCATTTTCATGATGGGTACTTTCTTATTGTTGTTGTTTATCTGGAGTGAAATGCCATGGCAATAGTCCTCCCCGCTCGCCACTGCGATCTCTATTGCAGTCTGGGCAGTTTTTTACAAAAATGTGATGATGCAGGCTCATGCCTGGCCACCAGTACACTGATTGTAATTCTTCCAGAGAATCTTTTAGCTGAAGGTGTCTGAGACCCTCACCCATATGTGCGTCTGCTATTAACAAGCCTCTCCTGTCCGTGTTTGGAATCACTCTATCCCCCACTCCAGGGATTCGAGCAAAAGGGACTGAGTTTGCATCGATTATGTATGTAAAATTGAGTGGATAATTGATCGGTAGTGCTGAACAGTCGCCTTTTGATGACGTTCTCACCGCCAGCACAGTTTCACCGTCAATGTATTTTACTGCACGCTTCTTTGTAGCTACGGAAGCCGGTTTAGTTGCTCCCGCTGTGGCTGTCTCAGCCAATGAATTCCCTGCAACGTGAACGCCATCACGCTGATGACTCAGTGAATGTATCACGTGAGTTTTTGGTAGTTCTTTCTGTAAAAGAACTACTTGTTCCCAAAGCACTTTTTGCTTTATTGTTGCACCTGTGTCATCTTTGTAACCGTTTTGAATCCATTTCTTCAAATCGTTATTGTATGTTTTGACGCAGTAATACGAATCGCACACAATAAGTGTCGGGAATTCGCGATCGGCATTATCTAGCGCCATTTTTAATGAAATTATTTCCGTATGTTGTTCTGAATTATTTTCCACTGAGTGTGTTTTTGTAAGTAGAGGTCTTAATTTACCTCCGCGCCACACTTCTTTTACAATTTCGCATGTGGCCTTGTAAGCCAGCTCTCCCCAAACTGAGGGTTGAGCATGCCCGTCTGTATGTATTACACAGGCGTACTGTCGTAAAGGCAGAATGTCGATTGGCAGAGGGTATTCTTTCTCATATTCTAGATATTTTAATTCTTTCATTTCCGGGTCAAAATAGTATTTTACTTTGTCTGTAGCAACAGAATTTACCCATTGTATCCATTCTGGATTTAGTGCAGTTGCCGGTAAATTACATGGTGTTGTTAATGCCTCAAAAGCTGATTCTGCTGTAACCTGTCTACCGTCTGCTTGGTATTTTTCTTTTTCTACAGCTGTTTGAACCGCATGAACAATGTTTTCCTTAATGCTGAACCTTTTTTCAGCTTCTGTGTACAAATGTGATTTGTTTGCTATTGGTACCTTCTCTCCCTCATTAGAGGTCAGGTATGTGAATCCGCATCTTCCTGGGATGACTCGAATCACAAGGTTGCGTGTGTTGTCACGTGTTTGTAATTTTGTTTTAATTAACATGTCTGTTTGTAAAGATCTAAAAATTTCTGTGTGTTTTTGAGTCCAATTGATTCTTTTAAAATCTGGTTTTATTAGATCATAAAGGGGTTTGACCCTTTCTGCATAATTTATAATATAAGTTCTTCCGAAAATTCAGGAAGCCTAGAATTGATTGTAGGTTTTTTAGTGTTCTGGGTGCTTGGATTACAGCACATTTCTCTAGGAAATTGTCAGCCAGGCTTTTGCCTTCACTTGATAGTTCATATCCTAAAAACAGGACTGTTAGATGGGCAATTCTTGACTTTTTAAAGTTAAATTTGTAACCTTCTGCAGCGAACCCAAGTATTATGGTGTTCACTCTCTTCAAGTGAGTATCCAAGTCATCGTCTGTTAGATAGATGTCGTCGACATAAGATAATGCCTCGTCATCATAGGTTTGTAGTAACTCTGTTACCCTCGCTGAGAATAACCCTGGGCTGTTCTTGAACCCCTGGGGCAAACAACAGAAATTCTTTTGCGTGCCATTTATTGAGAACGCCGTCAAATATCTGCTCTCTGGTGCTATATTTTGAAAAAAGAATCCATTAGAAATGTCTAAGGTTGTTTTGTATTTTTTGCGCACTATGTTATTCATTAGTGCAGCACTATGCGAGTTTTGTACCGCAAATGTTTTGCAACATGAGTTAAGGTGTCTGTAGTCCAAAACAAGACGATATGAATTGTCTGGCTTGGAGACAGGAAACAAAGGGTTGTTCATTTGTGAGGTGCAAGTTTCAATCACCCCCTGGTATTCAAGTTGATCTAGGATCTCTTTTACCTGTTTTTTAGCTTCTTGCTTAATCGGGTACTGCCTCTGTGCAGTAGGTTGTGATTTTAACTGGATTTTGTGAGGAGGAGAGTCCTCATCCCATCCCACATGATTTTTATATAAGGCAGGGGCCTGAGCTACTGCCCACTTTCTTGCAAGTGTATATATTTTATGAATTGGAATATGGTTTGAGAAGGCAGGCATAATTATTTCTTCGCCATGTGGGCACTCCCTGACAAACTCTGGAGGCCAGTCTTGTTCAGCTAGAAGGATGTCATAGCCCTTGGACAGATTATCCCAAAATAGTCCCCTTATTTTTCTAGTCTTATCCCCCTCTATACGCAATGTTATTTCATATATTTTATGAGGTTTGCTAACTCTGGTATCTGCAGTTTCCACCTGAATGTATTCATTCGTGTCCACTGTCTCCAGATGATTCATAAGGACTTTGCGAGCTATGCTCACTTCTGCTGCGCTGTCTATCATTGTCTGAGCCCATTCTCCGTTTTTCAGCTGTGTCCTCAGTATTCTCGGCATTGTTGATTACTTTAATACTGGCTACCTTCTTTTTTGGAAATTGTAATTTTTTATTCAGATGAGCAGGTTCTTTGTCTTTGGACTTGACGTGCTCTTCCCTTTGTTCTGATCGTCCTCTTCTTTCCGATTTCTGCGATGAAGTCTGAAAAGATTTAGAGGGACGTGTATTAATATCTTGATATCTATCAGGTTTCTTTATATTATCCCTATTTCTAAGGTTGTATTTTTTCACAGAGGGCTCCCGTTGGGGAGACTTGCGTCCTTGGTCGGGAGATCTTTCTCTCTGCCAAGGAGACCTTCCTCTGGACTGGAATCTTTTTTCTTTTGGATTGGATTGTTCATTTCCATCCCAGCTCTTTTTTTGATTGTTTAAATTATTTTTTATAAATACCTTTTCAGGACTTTCAACTAGTTGGGGTTTCACTGGTATTCCACCCAAACTATCTCTTCCTAGTTCTTCATAGGATTTTTCTATGATTCTGGCAATTTCAGATGGTTGGTCTGCTATATTTGTCTCTTTTAACCTCTGGCGAATCACCACATTTGCTGCTTCTCCCTTTATGTTGGCTAATAATATTGCCGAGACCTGCTTGAAATCTTTCAGTAGTTTCATACAGAGAGTTAAAGCGGGTTCTGGACCGTATTCATCTTGAATCTGTTTTAGTACATCTGGTATTACTGACATGGATGGTACACCATGTGTTTTTGTGTAAATGGAAGCAAAGACTGTTCCTCAAGTGTCACAGTCCTCCACATGTGGTGCGATTCCCATTGGGAGACAGATAGTCAGAATCCTATGTTTCTCATCAGGGGTGGTATCTTGAAACACCACCTCTATTTGAGTGATTTTTTGTGCTAGCCAGAAAGGAATTTGTTCCCGTTTTGCGGGTACTTTACCTAAACAGGACTGTATGTTCTGAGGTGTAATTTTGTTTGTGTTCCCCTGATGATTGGTCAGCTGTGGAATTTTAATTGCTGGTTGGATTGTTGAAGTCCGCATTACATATTGAACTAATTGTCTATGTATTTTTATTAATTGTTTTAGCTGTGTTAAAAGCTCTGGTGCAGTCATTTCTTCAATGTCTGGATGTGGTGTATATCCGGCTAGGACCGGCCACGTTGCTCCTGGTCTACCTAGTGGACCGAGCCTGGTGATGTGATTATTATGTTTTAGGGCGCCATGAAACAAGAGCAGGTGCTCTTGGAATTTGAGTGGTATTTCCACTTCCTCGAAAGGAGTGTACTCACTAGGAGGTTCCTCTATTTTGTAATAGTGGAAGTCCTTTGTTACAGCGTTTGCTGCTGGAAAGTTTATCCATGAATAGAATACCTCTGTCTGCCGATATTCGTGTGCCTCAATTACGAATATGACTGTACCACCTCTTGGTGTCAGTCCATTTTCTATAAGTTTTAAGGTTATAGATTTCCTTATGTTGACCGGGATGAGTATTGCATTTGGGTCATTTTCCAGCAGAGTATTGTCTGCTTCTAGGAGTTCAGCTGCTAGTCTAACTGTCTCCCTTTCGTCTTCACTTTCTGTCATTTTACTGACAGAAAGGTTATTCTGTTTGTTTGCAGATCAGGTTTCTATGAAACAAAGATTAGATGCACAATATTTTGGAACAGTATATCCTTCAACGTTGAATAAACCAAGAACCATACATAGGAGTCTCCTCCTGCGAGGTTTGGCGGATATGACCTTTCACCCACTCCAGACGTCTTTGGAGTATTATGGGAAAAAAAGGTGTTCTGTGTGAAAAAGCACGACTGAGTTACTCTAATGTCTTGCGTTAGTTTTATCGCCTATCCAAACGTTGGGCGCCATGTAGTGTAGTTCCTATTATCCCAATAGGCTCTGCGCATTGGAATAATATCTTCAATAGTATAGACCTAGGGCAGAGGTTAACTAGGTCTTCTACCGACAATATTAGACTTAAAGTTTTGTGTTTGCCAGCTAGCTCAGAGTTCACTAGAAACTTTCTCGAACAGGTAAGGAGGATTTTAACCTCCCTGGATAGACAAGAAGGGATTTAGTTTCTGACAACCATAGAACATGACAACTTTGCTCTCCCCTAATCAAGAGTGTATCTCTAGAGTCGTGTGAAAACAATAGACAACTTATTTTACTCAGTCAGTACGTGCATTCTTAGTTTCACCAGTTTGTAGAGAAATAAGAGATGGGCGTGGTTCAATAAAAGATGTTATTTATTGATCAGTCTCTTTTCTCATACAAGAGAAATGAATCGCTATTATTGCAATACTTGTAGTTAAGTAAAGTGCATACAGTAGAGACAGAATTATAAAATAATACTGTAAAAGCATTGATATGGTTTCTGAGCCATATGATACTTTAAAATGGATAAAATAGATACATACATATATACATTTGACTAATCATACTCAACTGGTGCTTCTAACCACGCCTACCCCAGTGTACCTGACCTAAGCCTAATACGTGGGCGGGAGTAGATAAGTAGCAGTTTAAGTTAAGTTTGTTTTGCCAAGGGACTGATTCGAGAATTCTCTGCAAGGGGTTATTCAGTTCTGTACCTGAGATCTAGAATGATGGAGGGCTGGTATCTCTTATCCCAGGTCTTGATATTCCAGCTGCCTGCGAGGGCTGCTTGGAAGCGCCGGAGCTGGATTTCTCGGCAGGAGAAAGGCAGCGTCTCGTTCTCAGCGCGTCAGGAAGGCGGGGCAGCGTCTGTGGGCTTCGCTCTCTGCTGGGCTCCTCAGCACGTCTCGCTGCTCCGATCTCGTCACCACCGCATGTGTTTGCTTAAGGCAATGTCGGTAATATTTATACCTGAAAGGTGCCGAGATTGACGTAAGGATGTCATATGAACGGGCTCGTTCGCACATTCTTTTGCTGAAGTTCTCGGTGAAATCAAAACAATGGCTATGGGAATTTCCCAGGTCGCTGTAGGTTTGATTTGTTTTGAGAACTCCGTATGCCTTATCAGGGGCTGGAGGAATATCGCTTGTCTAATTAGATGGCATGCGTTATGACCTAATCAGATAACGCGCTTCTGTGCCGTGGTGTGGCTTAATCAGATAACGGTTTTTGCACCGTTGGATGGCTGCTAGTTAATTATTAACCAAACCAGGGTCAGGAATAGGGGAATCGATACAGTACCTATAGGAATACATCACACAGGAATGCGCCATATGATGTTAAATACAGTGTATTCCTGCCCTTTCACGCATTGCCGCAAGGTGGCTTGCTGTGCTGCATTGCATGTAATAATAATAAATAAACCCCTTACTGCATACTTGTCCTGGGGGACAGCAGAGCACTTAGTAATCAAGAGATATTTGGCATGTCTGGTTGAATACATGAGGACATTTACAATGCTGAGGTAGTACCTATAATATAGGTAGCTGCATACCCCTAAGCCTGGGGTGACGTCCTCTGGTCACTGCCTTGGTCCCTATCTATACTACTATTATAAAGCAAGAACTTTGAACCTTTGAGGCGGGTAAACTCGGGAACCACAGCGCCAATCCACACACCCGATACATCATTGTAATCGTCAGGGTGTGCAGATGGACATAGGCTATATAAATAAAAAAAATATACGTTATTTAAAAAATTGATGATAAAAAAAAGTAGTCCCTTGCAAGTAGCGCCGGCCGCGACCTGCCTGGTGACATCAGGAGCGCAGGGAGGAGCGGCGCGCAGGAGCGGAAGAGGAGCGGCGGACATCAGCGCGGGGAGGAGCGGCGGACATCAGCGCGGGGAGGAGCAGCGGACAGGCTGGAAGGAGCGGTGAGGAACGGCGGACAGCCTGGAAGGAGCGGTGAGGAGCGGCAGACCGGCGGTGAGGAGCGGCGAGGAGCGACGGGGAGGAGCGGTGAGCGGCGGATGAGGTAGGTTATTTATTTAATTGGGGTAGAGTCAGTGTGGGTGTGGCAGAATCAGCGCGGGTGTGGCAGAGTCAGCTAATAGTAGTATAGATTTATTAAGGAGCGGGGAGCCGCGGATGAGAACATGAGAACATTACAAGTGAGCAAAAAACAAAAGCAAACGTTACATTAAATGAAGCAAGCAGATGAGGTAGGTTATTTATTTATTTATTAAGGAGCGGGGAGCGGCGGATGAGAACATGAGAACATTACAAGTGAGCAAAAAACAAAAGCAAACGTTACATTAAATGAAGCAAAAGCAAAAATGACAATTGTGAGCCAAAAAAATACAAGAGCTAGCAAACGGTGCATTACAAAAGTGACCATCGTGAGTGTAGCAAACGGTGCATTACAGGAGGAAAAAGTGACGTGTGCAGGTTACAAAAGCATACAAAGTAAACATAGAGGTATAATACTGCAATATATGGAGGAAGGCTCCAGGGGACCCACGGACAATGTCGGGGCGGCGTGAGGCCTGAAGCCTGATTGCTCCCGGACAACGTCGGGACGGGCTGCTAGTTAGTCAATAGTTTCCTTTTCAAATACAATTCATTTGTTTTATGATTCTTCAAATCACACTGTTTCATCATTGCATATTCTTGAACCTTTCCCATATTCTTAATTATTCCAATGCATTTCATCTTAACCATGAAGCCTTCATCAGGGAATAGGTCTAAAACAAAATAAAGCCGTTAGTACACGAGGTAAAGCAAAATATTAAACAAAAAATTAAGGTAGTTTATCCTTTCCAAGTGCTCCATGCACTGATCTAGTCGTAGTATTGTTCTGTATCCATACCACGTTAGTGTTCAAATTCTGTTAGTAAAAGGTGGTATCATATTGCTAGCGTACGAAACATAAACGTGCTGTCTTTCGGGTACGTGGATGCCTGATTAATCGTGAAAACATGGTGTCGCGTTCACCTGTGTATTAGCGCAAAATGAACCAAACGTGCTCCCTGTCGGGTCTCATAACGTAAAGGTAAGTAAAACTGTATATAAACAAAGTTTAACAAACCAAACATACATAGATTTCAATATCAAGTTCGCCCGTGAACTGGCTAGTACAAGTGCGCACTTACTTTCAAGAAGTTGTACCTACTTCTTCATAAGCGGGTCCTCGCAGTCGCGTAAATGTGTCTCGCCGGTGCTCGCTTGTTTACAAGCGGACTGGATATACGTCTGGGGATCGGAAGTGATGTTAGGGGGTAATGTGCCATGATGATAGAGGAAGGACTAACCTATGGGCGCCATCTTGGAGGTACATCCTCGCAATAAACTAGGTGAACCACCATTAAAACTGAATCCAAAGTTTTTGAACATTTAAACCGATGTAATACACAGTGTCGAGTAGTGATTCGAATGATCCCTGGTGAGCAGTCGCTGTGTTAACTTACAAAATCATATATTAAACGAATAATTGCTATGATGGTAACCACTTTTAAAGTACAAATAAACAATATAACCAATATACCAGTTCCTGATTAGGAGATAAAACCTATATCATGAGTCTCTATAAATAGCAACTAAATTCTACCCTGTCATTCATTCCGAATGGCTTTAATGTCTCTAGGGTATAGATCCAAAAGTTCTCTCTTCTTAATAGTTGTTGGTTATTGGCCATCCCTTCTATGCAGGGGATAACTTCCAAAATTACAAACCGGAGTTGGCTAACGTTGTGCGCCATTTCCGTAAAATGACATGCCACACTGGATTTTATCGGCTTGTTCCTGATGTTGGATTTATGTTAATTTATTCTTGTTTTTATTTTTCTTGCTGTTTTTCCCACCCCAGCTACCTATGTTCACTTTGAATGTATGACGGAATACACACTCTGGAGCATGCTACAATTTAAAAGAATAGTATCGAACCTTAAAGGTTGTGCGAGTAGAAATGAAACTGATTTAGTAGTAGATATAATACAATGTACAGAGAGCTGGCAAGGAGAAGTGGCCAGATCATGGGCCAGGGCATCCTGTAGACCATTGTACTACTATGGGATACAGGAAGTGGTCAAGGGAAAACGTGTGGGACAGTAAGACAATTAGGGCAGAAACAAGAAAGTTACGCCGAGGTAATCAATTTTAAGTAATTTTTCAAACAAAGTAAAGTACGTTTGGGCATTCTTATTTCTAATGAGTCAAAGTCACACCAGTTCCCTCAAAACAATGCCCCAAAAAACTATTTTATTATTACAGTTCACAAAGTAGAGTTTTATCTTCTGCTCCCCTCTCCTATGGGGGGGGGGGCTCTCTTTATAATAGTATTTACTAAGTAGAGGCACATGCATTATCAGCACTTCAGGGTTACTCCACGATCCTCGCATTCATCTTGTCACAGATGCCCCTCTCCTCTGCCAAGTTTGCCCCCCCAAATGCATGCTGTTCAATGACATAACTGTTGTCTTGTCTGCAGGTGTGAACAGCTCCTGGCCAAGATATCAAAGCCCGAAGTGGCCATTCAATCCACACAGCTCTTGGAGAGCCAGCAGAGCCTCATACACAATAACATAAAGAAGACAAAAGGTACAAAAGCAATGTTTTATCATGAGATGGGTGGGGAAAATAAAAAAAAGGTACACTGGGGAACTTTGATATAATATATGAGAATCGATGGAGTTGCTACACCCCATATCTATTTGCACTTTCTCTTGCATCCTCTTTGAGCAGTGTTAACTTGAAAGGTGCTTTACAGCTGACGACATACAATAATAATACTATGAGAGGCAGGTTTGTTAAAAGCAAGCATCCCGGTTAAGGACATTCACAGGGCCGGACTGGCCGTAGCGGGCACCGGGCATTTCCCCCGTGGGCCGCTAAGGTGGGGGTCGGATTTGGGACCCTTGGGGGCCGTTTTTGTTACTGGGGGCCTTAAATACCAGCCCCCTGTAACAAAATCAGCTGAAACCGGCTGTAACACACAGCTCGGGACCCCCCTCTTGGGGGCCGGCCGAACAGTTTCCAGGGCTGGTTTTGGTTCCCAGCCCGGCCCTGGGCATGCAGCTTCAACTGGAGATTATTATCATATTTCCACAATACATTTAGACTATATTGCACGTCTAAGTGTGTTCATTTATTAGGATGATTTTGCTGCTGCAGGGTTGGGATTTGCACTGTGCAGTTCGTTGGTCCAACTCAAGTACAAGCTGCACTCAAGCAGATGGACCTTTTTTTGCGGGAATGAAGATTGTCATCAACAATACATGAATGACAGTGAAGCAAATTAGATCCCACAAGGATGACAGAGACCATTGCAAAGTTACAAACTCAAATCATTTAAGGTTATCAAGATAAATGATCAGTTACATGAATATCTCTATTATAGAATTTAAATCAATAAAAAATCAGGAAATACAATCAAAAGGCTGAGTCATCATACAGCAGAATTGAGAACATTCAGTTTTACCCAAAGGGAAGGTTCTTTGTTGTGCTAAGCTAAAGGAAATTCACGAGAGAAATCAAGCAAGAGGTGTCAGCAAGCAAAACCTATAAAATGCAGAGTCAAATAAAGATTCATCAGGTAAATGAGAATGGATTTGCTCAGTAGTCTAACTCTTAGAGCAGGAGCAGAGTGGAGCATCTAATCCCAAGAGGATGGAAAGGGGCATTTGAATCTTCTTAGCTCTGAAATGCACAATTTAAACATTTCTCAACAGTATGCACTACTTCTCATGGTTCTCAGGGAGAGGAGATTGATCAGGATTGAACATTTCATGATATCAGGGGGTCTGCCCCCTTCTCTGCCACATTACAATAAAAGTTTTCTGCTGCGCAACCTTCAAGAGCGATTTTGTAGCAGATGATACATTGCGTTCATCCTGTTTCCAACACTGGTGCAGAAATTCATTTTTCACACTCCATGAATTGTATACTAATAAAACATTCTTACAAGGCAATTCTCTACTGCGCGTAACGCTTTGGTAACTCAGCACGGCTTGCTATTTTAAAATCCCATTTTGTATTTGGGTTTAAATCTACTTTATCTGTTAGTCCCTGTTTTTAACTGCCCTATATTCGTTATTGCGCACATGCGCTTTAAGAACTGAGCGCCGCATTGCATTTTAATATCCCCGTTTTTGTATTTAATTTAAAATATATTTCTGTTGCCCTGATTTTAATTTTCGCCACAACCTTGCACTATAATTGTGTCCAACACTGCGGTTTCAGCAGCTTTCCTGTGCGCTCCCGTGTATTCTCCCCGCCATCTTGGGGGTGTGAAGGGGACGCCGGCCGGACGCCATTGGGGGTAGCGCTCTAGCAGTCAGGCTGACTGGCTAGAGGTGATTGAAGGGAACACTTAAAAGGCAGACCGAAAGGTGGGTCAGCTTTGACAAGGCAATCCTCTACTGCGCGTAACGCTTTGGTAACTCAGCACGGCTTGCTATTTTAAAATCCAGTTTTGTATTTGGGTTTAAATCTACTTTATCTGTTAGTCCCTGTTTTTAACTGCCCTATATTCATTATCGCGCACATGCGCTTTAAGAACTGAGCGCCGCATTGCATTTTAATATCCCCGTTTTTGTATTTAATTTAAAATATATTTCTGTTGCCCTGATTTAAATTTTCGCCACAACCTTGCACTATAATTGTGTCCAACACCGCGGTTTCAGCGGCTTTCCTGTGCGCTCCCGTGTATTCTCCCCGCCATCTTGGGGGTGTGAAGGGGACGCCGGCCGGACGCCATTGGGGGTAGCGCTCTAGCAGTCAGGCTGACTGGCTAGAGCCCTACATACCCCGGAGCATGCAAGCGCACGGCGCATGCGCACGGCGTGTGTGCCGCAGTAACGCCGGAGTCACGCCAGAGTCCAGCCCGTCTGCGCCCGTCCGCGCTAAGGACGAGCTGGACGAGGTGGCGTTCTGCCTCACGGGGAACGGACGCGGCTGCATCAGGTACTCACATCAAGCCCTTCGGTCATTTAAACCTTCCCGGTTACCGTGTCATTTTTCGTGTTCCCCTGAGGCTCTGCAGGATTCGTCCGCCTGTAGATGCTTTAGGCTATGCTCCACAGAAGCTGTGCCTTCCTCTGGATCTTTGGAGACAGGCCCCTCAGGTAAGCTTCCAGTCAGCATAAGTAGGGACCATGGCTTCTTGATTAATGCGAGATCTTTGGTCAAGAATAATGTTTCTTTTAAGGAGTTTGTTTTAGACAGAAGACCCTCTTGGGTCTTCATTACAGAAACATGGGCTAAGGAATCTTCGGGACCTGATTTGGTTGAGGCAGTGCCGGAGGGCTATACTCTAGTTAGACAGGACAGAGTGGGTCGTTCAGGTGGTGGTCTGGGCATTTTGTATAGAGATTCTCATGTGTGTCGCGTCACTTCTCTATCAGCCCCCCATGACACTGTTCAGGCTTTACATTTTTCTATTAATGCATCATATGGTGTTCCGTTCACGGGTATTCTTATTTATAGACCTCCTGGGCCAAGAGTAGATTTTGAGCAGCATCTGCTCAGTATTTTAGAACCCTACTTTGGCTTCGACCATGTCACGGTCTTAGGGGATTTGAACTTCCATCTTGAAAATTTAGAGGTAAAGGAAACCCTCTCCCTCCTTGACACCTTATCTGCCTGCGGCCTGCAGCAACTGGTTAAGGGTTCTACTCATCAGGCGGGACATACGTTAGACATTGTTTTTTCTAACGATAGCCGGTTGACTACTGATGCCCCTATCCCGCTCTCCTGGTCAGACCACTCTGCAGTTCCCCTTAAACTGGATATCACTCCTAGAAATAATAACCCGAGGGGTCCGAGTAAAATGGAATCCAGGCGAAACCTGAAGAGTATAACCAATGATCTATTGGTCCCTCTAATTCCCACTATGGTGATCTCCATGGAGGAAGATGTGGGTTCAGCTGTGTGCAAGCTGGAAAGTGCCATCAAAATGGCCATTGATGAATTAGCACCTGCCTCCCTTCGTTACTCTGCCAGACAAAGGCCGTCGGCCCCCTGGTACTCGGAGTCGTTAAGACACCTCAGACAGGGCTGTAGGAAGCAGGAACGACTCCGGAGGGCTAGCTGGAACACACTTGACAGGGAAACCCACAAAACTCTTTTGAGGGAATACAAGGCGGAGGTTATAAAAGCTAAACAGGTCTACTTTTCCAATCTGACTACTGCTCTCACCTCGCCGAAAGAGCTCTTTAAGATTGTGGATTCATTGACGACCCTGCAGACTCCGGATCCCGTCTCCTGCACTCAGCAGCTGTGTGACGATATTGCCCTCTATTTTCATTCTAAAATTACGGATATCGTCTCGTCCTTAGAGTTACAAAGGGCCTCAATATCTCCCTCAACCTCGCAGGTTATTCTCCCTCAAGTATCTGCTGGACCGGCTACCATGGTCCAACTGTCCAGTTTTCCTTCTCTCTCCCTCCAGGAATTGGAAGCCCTCTTGGTCAAGACAAGATCGGGTTCTCCTCTCGACCCTTGCCCCCTTAAACTCCTCAAGCAGTGTAAGGATACCCTTCTGCCCCCTTTTCTAGAGATCATGAACAGGGCAATGCGGGATGGCATCTTCCCCCTCCAGTGGAAGAGAGCGGTGGTTAAACCCCTCTTGAAAAAGCCTACCCTTGACCCGGAGATCTTTAAAAACTTCCGCCCCATTTCGTTGCTCCCAGCCCCAGCAAAGATGCTGGAAACCCATCTTAACCAGCACCTTGCATCCTTTCTGGAAACCTCGGGTCTTTTGGATCATTCGCAGCACGGATTTCGGAAGGGTCATAGCACAGAATCGGCCCTCACTGTGGTGCTTGATAACATCCGCACCTCAGTTGATGGGGGCGCGAGTACCCTGCTGATCCTTCTTGATCTCACGGCTGCGTTTGACACCCTTTCTCCCTCCGTATTAACATCTCGACTGAGGGAGATTGGGGTGAAGGGGCCTGCTCTCAGTCTCCTGGCCTCCTTCTTAGATCAGAGGGAACAGAGAGTGAAGCTGGGGGAGTTCCTATCTCCATCCCTGCCGGTCGAGTATGGGGTCCCACAGGGGTCGGCGTTAAGTCCGACCCTGTTTACCATATACGTGACCCCACTGGCCAGGCTTATTAGATCATTTGGGATGGAGGTAGTCTCCTACGCCGATGACATCCAGATCTTGCTGTCTCTCGCCCAGTCCGTCAGCTCTTCTGCCTCCAATTTTAGACACTGTATGGAAGCAGTTGCCCGGTGGATGATTGAGAATTCATTGAGGCTGAATGGCGAGAAGACAGAGATCCTCGTGTTCGGCGGGAATGATGACATCTGGTCGACGGAATGGTGGCCCTTATCTCTGGGGACCTGCCCTGTGCCCACTACCCTAGCACGAAACTTGGGGGTCATAATCGATCCGGCACTTGCGATGGGTCATCAAGTTAATAGGACAATCTCCACCTGCTGGGGCATCATTAAAATCCTACGTAAGATCAAGCACTATTTGTTCTTACAAGCCCATAAGCAAATTGTGGTGGCTTTGATAGCCTCTCGGCTTGATTACTGCAATGCCCTTTACGCTGGGATAAATAAGGGCCTGCTGCAGCGATTACAAATTGTGCAGAACGCCGCAGCCAAGTTTGTATTGGACTTACCCAGGAGGTCATCAGCTACTGCTGTCAGGAAGTCCTTGCACTGGCTGCCAATCGAGGCCAGGATCACTTTCAAGGTTCTCTGTCTGGTATACGGAGCCTTGACTAGAAAAGAGACTGGAGGAATAAAAGATCTGCTGTCTCCCTATGCCCCTTCAAGAAACCTTCGTTCCTCAATGAAGCTTCTTCTATCCGTTCCTCGAGTTCAAAGAGCCAAGTGGGGAGGCAGAGCCTTTTCTAGCCTTGCTCCGAGATGGTGGAATACTGTCCCCTTGGATATTCGGACTTTGCCATCAATGCAATCTTTTAGAAAGGCACTGAAGACCTGGCTTTTTTCCAAAGCCTACCCTTAGTCTTTGGATTTGCCTTTTATGATGTTTTTCTTTAGGCGCTTTGATGCCTTTTGGCTAAGTCGCGCAATATAAATTTACATTCCATTCCATTCCATACAAGCCAAACATTTTGTAACATTCTAATTAACATAAACTACTGCAGCAATGGGACTGCGGGAGAAGCCTCAACGCCCCTGTGGTCCCGGCTAGCTCCACGCCTCCTGCAGAAGTTGTAATTGCTGATGCACGGAGGGAACTGCTGAAAGGAAGCTCCCTCGATGCAGGAACAATCATTCCTTCAGGGGGCAGGAAAACAGACTAAATCTCCACTTCCAGCAAGTGAGAGCATTTTGTCAGCTCTTGTTTGCTGGAAGCTGAGTGTTTGCTTTGACTTGGTGGGAGCTGTCAAAGTCCCCGCCAAGTCACAGGAAACAGCTATGTCCCGGGGGGTCACCCCAGACATAGCTGGAGCCAGCCCTGGGGGTGGCAGTCCCCAGGGCCATATAGGGCTCCTGGAGGGGGATAGTGAGCCCCCCCTCCTTTGGCTTTCAGGAGGTGATGGTCCCTGGGGCCGTATATGGCCAATGAAGGGGGGCCAAACAGGCCCCTCCCACGTTTCAAAGCTATTTACCTGAGGGAGGTGGTGGTCCCCAGTACTGTGAATTTAGTCCTGGTGAGGAGGTGGTCCATGAGGCCCAGTGGGGTCCGCAAGTCCCCCTCCATTTCTTTCTATTTAGCCTCGCTCGTGTCAGTCCCTGGGGTGGTCTGTGCAGTCCCCCCATTTTACTTTTTTACATAGCCCCAGGGAGGTGTGGGTCCCGGGGCCCAGGAGGTCCGAGCCGCCCCGCCCTCTTAAAATTAAGCCCTGGGATCTGGTGGTCCCTAGGGCATAACTAAACTCAAGGAGGGGAGCCTCATGCAACCCCCTTCTTTAACAAAAAAAAAAGCCTGCAAGTCACGCGACCAGGCCCACTTGGGGGCTATAATGTAAACAAGCGCGGAAGCCTGCCTTTTTATTTTGCTGAGAATTCACAAATTTCACGACTTTACTGCAAAAATGCTTTTATCCGTTATTCCTACCCAGACCCCTTTTTTTAAAAAACTTTTTTGTGGGGGGACTCGCCTGGAGCGAGTCCCAACATGGCTGCCAAAACTTCCTGGTTAAAGTGTTAGCAGCCAAGAGGAGCCCTGCATTTCTCTGCATGAGCTCCTTATTTTTTGCCAAGTAGCCGCAATCGCAGGCATTATGTTTTTGCAAAAAGAACAATTGATGGACAGAATGCAGAACAATGTCATACACTCACCCCAGTACAGAGATCTGGGCCTAAATCCATCATTTTTCTGCTCACTATGCAATTCCAGTTTGAACCCAGCCGTACACAAATCAGTCTTGACCCTGTGCCCAATGGGAACAGTTCAGCCTGAACTGCCAGGCCAGGTCCTCCCTGAACTGGAAACAAGCATCCTAGGATCTGTTTTAGAGTTTCACCCCTCATCAGCCAGGATAGCTTGACTCCAGTGGTCTGGAGAGCATGGGACCCACGTCTCCGCACACCCATCCCACTCGGGGTGACAAATGCAGAAAGAACGATTGATGGAGAGAATGCAGACCAATGTCATACATTCTCCCCAGTAAGATCTGGGCCTAAATCCATTGTTTTTTTGCTCACCATACCATTCCAGTATGAACCCAGCCATATGCAAACCTTATTTTTTTCCCTTAAATTTCTCAACAAATACTGAATGGATTTACACCAGAAAACTGAAAGCATGATCTGCAAACCAAAATCCACCTTCCTGTCAAATCTGACTTAATTCTGTCCAGTGGTTCAGGCTGTAGTCGTGTTCAAAGCTCCTATTGGAAATTAACACGGGAAATCATACTTTTTTCAATCCCCCTTTTTCTCAGCCCCCACTTGACGGATCACCGCTAAACTTTCAATGCACAAGACTTACTATGATACTTTTTTGGGGACGATTTCGTGTTGATTTCTCAAATGGCGCCAAAGATATAGGCAAGTCAAAAAAAGCTTTACCCGTAGAAACATGATCTTAACTATATATACTGGTGACGGCCAGTAGGTAATCTTCATTTCGAAAACTACGCCTGGCCCCCTGATGGCTGAGTCTAGTACCTCCCTCATTCTATTCATTCTGGCTGTGTGTCTATGACTCTGTAAGCATTTCCCCCCACGTCGACAAGTCTTCTCACACCATGTTGTCTCTTTGAGTCTGCTTGATGTGCTGCTCATCTGCTAGCGCCCATTTCATCAGATTTGAACATTGTTAACTGCTGTTGAGTGCTGGAAGATGCCATGACTTACATGAGGCAAACTCATGATGCCCTTGCCCTCCCTCAACAATGGTAGTAAATAGTATGCAACACTCTGCACTTCTATAAATAGGGTATATGCCATGGTATTTTTTCATCTGCATTTGCTCTGAACACAGTATTTAACCAAAACCAGTATGCAAGGGGTTACATTTGTTTAGTAAGTGAGCATCATCATATCAATCGGGCCTCATAAGTATTATGTGAGGTGTGTGTACAGTCATTGTAGCATGCAGTCTTTGACGCAGAAATTCTAGTGCACTGAGCAATAATCTGGAACGAGACCTCTACATTGTAATAATAAATGTGTGCTTGCATATCAATGTGTGTATATATTGCTCCGAATAGCATGTTGATGGTCCACATTTATTTTCACCGCCATGGCCCAGACTTGGCATGCAGCTAGATCTTTCACCAAAGACATGCCTTTCCTTGGTTTAGTGTAAACCTGTTCTGTAGGTTTTAAGGACTTAGGGGCTTATTTACAAGCCCCTTGCGCCACCCTTCTGTCAATTTTCCCATGTTAAAAATGACGTAAAAGTGGCGCAAGGGGCTTGTAAATCTGCCCCTTAGTTTTAGAAAAATGTGTTGGACTGACGTCAAAGTGTTAAATTATAGAAATATCTTGACAGTTGCAAAGGTGATTTTTCATTTACCTATTACATTAGCGCTTTTTAATGAATTTGAACGGAAGTTGACAAATGGTTCGCATGTTTTTTTGTCTCATTATTTTTAAACTTTTGCAGGCAGATCCGTCAAGAGTTGCATAGTTAGGAAAGAGGGGTTAAAAGTGTACATTTTCCAATACCAGAAACATCCTTCGACAAATCCTCATTTCTTTTGGCATGTTTCAACAGCCGGGGCCTGTGCAGGTAAGAACGGTGAGGCCAGTTGGGGAGGAGGGTGGGGGGATTTCGAGAGACGACTAAGAGGGAAAATCAATTCTTTAATTAGTTTTCCCTCTGCGTCGTCTCTCGAAATCTGCCACATCTGGCCCCACCGCCTCACCTCTTCACCGCTCTTACCTGCACCGGCCGCGGCTGTTTTATTTTCTGTCGCTTCTGTAAGTTTGGTGCAGCTCTATGAGGGTGAGGGGGCAAGCTAAAAAGGGCCACAACATTTTTTTCCTGTAGTTCTAATTTTGGTGCTGCTTAATGAATATGCAATACAAATTGGCATCCTGTTGGCAAATGAAACCCTGTGCAAGATTTTGCAGGCTGTTGACACGTTGAGCCCAGTATAGGGATTTTAGCTTTTAATTAAATCCAATAATGGGGCAAAGTTATTTAAAAGAGTTTTTTTTATTGATTTAGTGGGGTGCCATTTAATAGATTGGCATAAAATTCGGCAGGTGTTTGGCATGTTTAATGTACCTCCGATATTTTGATTTCTATGCAGATCCATCATGAGGGGCATGGTTAAAGCTGGGGCATTAATTATTCTTATACCGATACCTTTGACACCCTTTGACTAATCATTCATAAGAAATGTATTTGTTTAGTTAGCATGCCAAGTTAAATGCAGTCAAGGAGACCCAACGTTTAGTGCTTATCTGACAAATATAGCCCTATGTCAAGGAGTACCGTCCATTGGAGGCTTGAGGACATTACGTTCACCATCCCAATAGCTTTCTGTCTATCAAATGTAGAGATGGCCCGCAGCCCGGCCATCTCTATACCTTGAAAGGAACTGTTGTCATGATGTGAAACCAGAATTGGTTAGAAATTTGCAAATTGCGTATGCACGTGACCGCTAGCTACATAGGAGGGTGCTTGCCTGTAGCAAACCACTGTGGCACACAACCAATGGCTATGTGCAGCGGTGGTTAACTGCAAAGTAGGTTTGGGTTTACCGTCTACCCCAGCTGCACACAGGTGAAGGTCATATAGAACGGGGCGTTGGGGGCAAAATAGAGAGTCATTACCAGTCACCACCATGTCTACCATACACCTCGACATATATCCGTGCAACCAGAAGAAACACTTTAACCTTTCCATGTTGAAAAAGACAGTTTAACATGAAGTAATGGTTAGCTTTTGGAATAACATATTAACATATGTTTAAAAAAATCGGGAATTTACTTAAAAACACAGTTGTGGTTGCAAAATAAAATCACAAACCTCTGATATTCCCCAAGTTAGCTCCACAGACCATAGCTTGTGCACCGGCCATGCAAACACATCAGTAAATATAACCAAAAGATTGTCCTAACGTGTGTGGTATGTCAAGCTTTATCTGAAACTGTATTATGTATTTGGTAAGGTGAATTGAGATGATCATTAGAGATCTGAAGGTGAATTATATTCATCAGTCAGTGTTGTGGTCATAAGCCTCTGGATACTCTGAGGTATTATGAGGATTTCGAATGTGCTGTATAAAAGTGGCGTTTCTGGGACATTTTGCTATTTTTAGTAGCTAATCGAGTTAGCTCCTTTTTCAAAGTGACCTTTTTCATCCCTTTTACCACATTATTCTGAGCCCTAGAGCTAGGACTGCACTTTGTCAGTATCCTTTTCCAGCCACTGCCCATGTAGGGCATGCTACTGGGCGGTAACGTGGGGCAGGGTGGGGGGGTAAAAATGCGGGAAACAGATTTTTTCCCGCATTTGGCGATGCAGCGTGCGCAACAAAATTCCTTTTTTTCTTACCTGAAACCATCCGTTTCCCGCATATTACAAACCCCCACCCTGCCCCTCCCCCGCCTCACGTCAACGCCCGGTGGCACGCCCTACACGGGCCGTGGCTGTCCTTTTCTTTGGGATATTCTTTCATTCTGTGAAAATCAGTCCTGGCTCTCTCCCCTTCTCCTTTGAGTATCTGCTGTGCCTCATTTCAGTATTCCGACAAAATATTGAGTGAGTAATATGACTTTCAGAATTATCGAGTTGGAAATATCGTGAGTGACACAGAAATATCGTTAGCAAGAATATCGTGGACAAGAATATCGATTTTACTGTAAGTAATATCAATTTTTAAAATATAGAAGTCATTAATATCGTTTGCAAAAATATAGTTGTTTAAAATATCGTAGTTTAATTAGTGTTATGTATTTTAGTATATATTTTAAATGTACGTGATGTAATTTTTTTGTATAAATATTTTTTATGTTTTTTAATATATGTTTTACATTTTTAGCAGCTATCACATTTAATTTAATTACATTTTGTGTTGTTTAGTTCCGTAGCGGGTTGTTGGTTTACAGGGGAATAGGGTGGGAAGTAATTAAATTATAATAAATGAATGATTATTTTTTATTTAATAATATTTATTCAATTGATATTTGATAGTGTTAATTGTGCTTTTAATTTTTGGGGGGTAAATATTATGTGTGGATTGTGGAGTTTATAGGGGTACAAGGTGGAAAGTAATTTCTTTTTAATGAATTAATAATTAGTTGTTAATTAATATTAATTAGTGAATTGATAATTAATTATGATAATTGTGTAATTCTTTTTAGGTGCAGGTTGTGGGGTTTATAGGGGTAAAGGATGGGAAGTAATTTCTTTTTAATTAATTAATATGTATTTGATAATTAAATGTTATTAATTAATTGATAATTAATTATGTTTATTGTTTAATTACTTTTTTTAGCGCAGGTTTTGGGTTTATAAGAGGTAAAGTGTGGAGGTAAATTAATTTTAATGAATGTATTATTAGTTAAATACTATTAGTTATTTATTTATACATTTATTATTTTAACTGTGTTACTAATTCGTTTTTAGTTTAATTTTAGGTGGGAGATGGGGTTTTATAGGGGTAAAGGGTGGTAACTTAATTAATTGCAATTAATTTATATTTAGTTTATCATTAATAATATTTGTTTGATTGATAATAAATTATGTTAATTGTGGAATTATTGTTTTGTATTTGAGAAGTGGGTTGTGAGTTTTGTGGGGGCATGGGGTAGTAAGTAAATTCATGTTTAGTAAATATTAATTATTGTTTAAGTAATATTAATTATTAATTTGATCATGTGTTTTTTGTGGGGGTATACTGTGGAAAAACATTAGTTAACATTAATTAATAATTAATGATAATTGGTTTGCTGATAAATATTTATATTATTAGTGTATATATTTTTTTCTTTTAGTTAAGTTTTAGGTGCAGGTTGTGAGTTTTGTGGTTATAGGATGGGAAGTAACTCAATTAAATTTATGTAAAAAATATATATTTGTTAAAAAATACTTTTTCAATAAAATTGTTTATTTGTATAAAAATTATTATTGTATTCTTTTTATATTATTATTTGTATGTATTTGCGATATGTATTTACCATTGTGATTTTTTTATATTCAATATATTTGCATTTTGTATTCAACATATCTGTGTTATAATGTATTTAGATTTTTTCTAATGAATTAATTTTGAACAAGATATTTTATTTCTTTTTAATGTTGCACTGACTGGAGTGGTAATAATACATTTTACCCTTCCTCAATCCAACATTTTCCCTACTGTTGCACTGATTGGAGTGGGAATAGTACATTTTACCCCTCTGCAATCCAACACTTTCCCTACTGTTGCATTGACTGGAGTGGGAATAGTGACCTGTATCTCTCCGCAATCCAACAATTTCGCTACAGTTGGATTGACTGGTGTGGGAATAGTACATTTGACCTCTCCTCAATCAAGTGCTTTCCCTACTGTTGCCATGACTGGAGTGGTAATAGTAAATTTTACCCCTCCGCAATCCAGCACTTTGCCTACTGTTGCACTGACTGGAGTTGCAATAGTAAATTTTACCCCTCCATAATCCAACACTTTCCCTACTGTTGAACTGGCTGGAGTGGGAATGGTAAATATTACCCTTCTGCAATCCAACACTTTCCCTACTGTTGCCCTGACTGAAGTGGGAATTGCTTTTTTTTGTTTGTTAATTATAAATGTTATTGTTGTGTTAAGTGTAGTGGGAATAGTAAATTGAAGTATTTTGTAATGTCTATTTTTTGTAATTTTATATGTATTGTAGTTAGAAAAGTAAATCTTATTTGTGTGTGATGTAAAATATTTTGTTACTGTTGTGTTGTGTAGGTGGGAGAAATTATTTGTTTATTTATTTAGTATAAAAACATTCTTTTTAATGTAGTTGGAAATGTATATTTATTTATTTTAATTTGTAATAATTTATTTTATGTTGTAATTTATATAATTATGTGTTTGATTCATTATAATAATAATACAATTAGCAATATTTCTAGTTTGTAACTTATTTTTAATTACATTGTCAAATATATGTGTTGTTTAATTTTTATTTTACATTAAATTGATTCCCTTTTTTAATATGTTATGTTTTTGGTATATTGAAATATGTTTACATATATTTTTGATAATATTATTCTATTTAAGATTTTTTAAATTATAATAATTAAAATATGCATTTATATTTTGTATATATGTGTATATATAACACACAGATTCCAAGATATTACGCACACTCTGGAAATGCCAAGAACAGAAAATTAATGTGTTCAGGTTATGTTTCGACAGACTCGCTGTCTTCATCGCACAGTGAGTAAACAGTGAAGATCCTTTACATAGCCTTGTGTTAAACGTAAAGAACAAACTAATTCATATAAATCGATGATAGTCAAGTGTAGACATGGCGGCCATCTTAGAAAGATAAATATACGAAGACACAGTCACAGGTTGCCCAATTGTAAAATAAACAATGAACAATAAAAAATATATAGTATTGCAAATAAAGTAGTTGCTCAGTGAAATAGCAAATGCTGGAAAATCCCCACAGTTACTGACAGTAAATTGGATGACACAAAACCGTAATAATAAATATTGCCTTATATTGTGGGACGTGGTCCCCACTAACCAAGCATCAATAAATGTCGGTCAGGCACGGTGCATCATATGGCCATGTCACAGTGATATGGCATAATGCGGGGACATGCATGGGAAGCCGCACCATTGCCGCATATCCAAAATGGAAACCTAAATAAATGTAATTTTAAATAATTTAGTGTGTTAATACTTTCACCTTGGTGGTGAAAGGGCAGCAGGAACTCGCTAGAGTTCGCAATAAGGAGGCCCTGTATAATCATCCACAGGGAGAATATCTGAGTGCATGACCACAATAATGTAGACACCATAATGGTGAAAAGGCAAGAAAAGCTCGGTAGTGTCCGCAATAGAATGGCCCTGTGTGCACACCCACAACTAGGAATCGTTCGGCGCGTAAGCGCCAAAATTCAGTCACCTTAGTGGTGAGTGGACAATAATTATATATAACTGCTGTGGTGGAGCAGTGTGCAAGCTCTCTAGTATCTGCAATATAAGGCCCTTCTAAGATGGCCACCATGTTCACACTTTACTATCATTGATGTATATGAATTAGTCTGTTCTTTATGTTTAACACAGGCTATGTATAGAATCTTCACTGTTTACTCACTGTGTGATCAAGACAGTGAGTGTGTCGAAACTGGTAACCTGTACATATTAAATTCTGTACTTGGCATTTCCTGAGTGTGAGTACAATCTTGGAATCTGTGCGTCACATATTTCCGGCTGGCTCCGCCGGCATGACGCAACAACTGCCTTGGGCCGAGGAATCGGGCAGGAGCACTCTGTGGTTTTGTGTATATGTATATATATATATATATATATATATATATATATATATATATATATATATATATATATATATATATATATATATATATCTCCAAAACGGTACTGCTTCAACGATCCTCAGCCTGGCAACGCTGGCGCCGTGGGTGGCCGCAGTCGCCACACTTTATTTCACCAACGATTCCTCATTCACCTCCACATTCGGTATCAAGGAAAACGGCACACCAGGTAAGTTCAGGCACAATTAATATTTAATGTGCACTCTCCAAAAGACGACGCGTTTCGGCGAGAAGCCTTTATCAAGTGGCCACCATTTTGTTACATTATGTTTTTAAGTCCTTTTTCCATGAGGTAAACAATAGACATAGAAGAAACATACATATATCTGTGAACGATCTAATTTCATGGATCCAACCATGTGTTTTGTCATTTCATATTCGTTTACATTGTCGCTTCAGAACCTCAAAAGCAGAATTTACTTTGTAAAATACAATTCATTTATCGACACATGTGGACCAAAGTTTCAAACCATTTACGATGTGCATTTCGGAAAACGCTTAGACTGCTGGGCAATGTAGTTTTTACGGCTAAACCTGACATTGGACCAAATTCCGAAAATTAGAACTCAGTACTGTATTGTGGCATTGATATAAAATAACATATTCGTTTATGACTTCACTTCCTAAACATTTTTGGCATATATAGACATTCATAAATTTAAGGCATAATCAATTATAGATTTCACCCATTGAATTCATACGATATAAGCCCTCAGTGAAGTCTCCATCAGTGCCTTACTCATACAGTGCAATGCCCAATGGTATTTCCCAAGCAGTAATTTGATGCAGTATAGTAAAATTGCATTATCTTGTAATTCCGTTGGTAATGCACAACAAAACTAACAACAAACATAGGGAGCTCCCATGCCTCGTATAGCACAAACCATAATCTAAAGTTCACTATTTTGTTTCTAATTTTTCTTTTTGGCGGTGGCTTTTTGTCATGCGAGTGCATACAGTGTGGTGAGAAGTGAGTGAGTGAGGGAAACTAAAGTGCGAGAGCGCCTATTATTTCATTAGGGCTAATGGAAAATGTGCAAAAAAATCATATGAAAATAAACAATATAGTGCAACCGTTGTTACGTGAATCCCCCAGCCGGGGGTGCATTGGGTATATTTGACAGTACACAATTGGGATATCCCTAACGGGCAAGCATGTCCCTCTTAATTCTATACTATTGTGAGAATAACACGTTTACATGTATAAATTCGGTATCCCGCAAGTTACTCCCAATTCTAATCCTCAATGCATATTTAAAAGGTGTGTGATTAAAACTTGTTAGAGCACATTTGCCAACTCCTTGCATATCCCAAATTCCAGGCAGTCGTTATAGATTGTCCCTACTTCATACACCAATATGTGATGCCAGTTCTTCCCCGCAGTTCAGGCCCTTCGGGATTCTGCAATCAATGTCTATGATATGTCTTGACTCTAAGACTCTTAGACGTGTTTCGCGATCCCCACCCCGTATATGTTTGGGAACCCTGTCAATTCCACAAAACATTAGACTCGCATTGTTGCTATTATGCTTCTCCGCATAATGTCGAGCCATGGGATAGTTGTGATCTTTATTAGTGATCGCACGGAGGTGTTGCAGAATTCGCACCTTCAATTGATGTTTTGAGCTGCCCACATACCGGAGGCCACATGGGCACTCCAGTAGGTAGACAACACAATCGCTGTTGCAGTTAATCTGTTGTTTGATCAATTTTTTCTGTCCAGTACCTACTATGTATTCCTTGCAGTTCTTCCCATTGCGGTCAGCTTTGCAGCTCCCACAAGTGGTGAACCCAGTAGGCGTCAACCAGTTCGTTTTGGTTATTCCCTGAGGGTAACTGTGCACTAATTTGTCTTTGAGGGACCTCGCTCTACGGTAAGTAATCTGGGGTCTATCTCCTACTGATGCTCCAATGATCGGGTCAGCCATTAGAAGATTCCAGTGTGATCTCATTATTTTCTCTAATGTTAGTGACCCTCTACTAAAATTAGTGATCATACGTGGAATGTGTGGAGTACTTGTGATGGTCAATTGTTCTTTTCTTTTCGCACTGGTAGACATTCTAAACAGGGCCTCCTCATGTGTCATGGTCCCTACTTTTTTATATGTATATATATATATATATATATATTCAAGTCCACATTTGCCCAAAAGCGAAACGCACTCACAGTCGGCATTACGTAGGGTCAGGGAAGGGGAGCAGGCACGCCCAGAGTCTGCAGCACCTAACGCGTTTCGGGCATCCGCCCTGCCTCATAGGTACGCTGCTTTCAGAAAGAGACCAGCAAAATGACTTTCCAGATTTCTCCCTTTAATAAAGCTCAGGTGAGTAAAGTGCATCCTGAAACTGGTAGTCACAAAATAATACCCATGTGGGTTGCTGGCGTCTTAAATGCAAAGGGGCTGATTTATGATGACTGGCGCATCCCCAGGGATGCGCCAGTCATCCTGCGCCGCTGCTCCGCCACTCATGGTGCGCCGCATTTACAATGCGGCGCACCATGGGGCAAAAACGGCACAGATGCGTGACGCATCTGTGCCGTAAAGGTGGCGCATTGCTGGAGCTGCGTCGCAAGCGCGACGCAGCTCCAGCAAGGCTCGGGGGTGCCCCATCTCCACAATGCTGCGTCAAGACCTATGCCTGCTTCAAGCAGGCGCAGGGTTTTGGAGCAGCATTGTCCTGAAAGTGACTGAGTGAAATCTTATAGATTTCACTCAGCCACTTTTAGGAGGCGTTCCTGCGCAGGAACGCCCCCCCTGCGCAGGAATGCCTCCTATGGCGCAGGGCTTTACAACGTGAGGCATCTCCTAGATGCGTCACATTGTAAATAGGGCGCATTGTGTGCGCCGCCATTGCGTCAAATAAAGTGACGCACCGGCGGCGCAAGGCCGTCATAAATCTGCCCCAAAATATCAAAGTTCATCATAACAGGGAGTGCCGCCCACACCTTCCCTCATTCAGCCTCTTGCCAGTTTGTCCCGCAAAGCCATCCAACGAACAGCTGCAGAGCCGCTAAGCATGTGCGGCGGTGCGCCTCCCGGCCAGACCGCCCGCCAATATTCAAGTCCACATTTGCCCAAAAGCAAGGCGCACTCACAGTCGGCATTACGTAGGGTCAGGGAAGGGGAGCAGGCACGCCCAGCGTCTGCAGTACCTGACGCGTTTCGGGCATCCGCCCTTCCTCATGGGTACGCTGCTTGCAGAAAGAGACCAGCAAAATGACTTTCCAGATTTCTCCCTTTAATAAAGCTCAGGTGAGTAAAGTGCATCCTGGGACTGGTAGTCACAAAATAATACCCATGTGGGTTGCTGGCATCTTAAATGCAAAATATCAAAGTTCATCATAACAGGGAGTGCCGCCCACACCTTCCCTCATTCAGCCACTTGCCAGTTTGTCCCGCAAAGCCATCCAACGAACAGCTGCAGAGTCGCTAAGCATATGCGGCGCGGCGCCTCCCGGCCGGACCGGCCGCCAATATTCAAGTCCACATTTACCCAAAAGCAAGGCGCAAATGTGGACTTGAATATTGGTGGCTGGTCCGGCCGGGAGGCGCACCGCCGCAGCTGTTCGTTGGATGGCTATTAGCAACGTTTATCTCCAAAGCGATAAAATATCCGGCGATAGCGGCAAAATGCTTGAATATCGCTGGAAATCCAGCGATATTCAGGCATTATCACTGGATCACTGAAAGAATATCGACTACCACAATATCGAGTACCCAAAATATCGAGGTGAAAATATCTACTACAAAAATATCGAGTTTGTATGTACAAACAGGTAAGTACAAAAATATCGACTACAAAATATCGTTTACAAAAATATCGTTGTAAAAAATATCGACTTTACTAAATACAATGTTTAATTACATTAATATAAAAAATTAATTACTAAAATATAATTAACAATACTTAAAATAACTTTTAATAATTAAATATTTAATGAAAGTAAAAAAAAAATATATTTTTAATCATATTTCTTAAAACATATATATATAGTAACAACATTTAATTAAATAATAGGCAATATTGTATATGTACCCCAAAAACCCAAAACTGACCCTGAACCCTAAAAATACCCCTTTACCCAAAAACTAAAAACTGACCCTGAACCCTAAAAATAATCCTTTACCCAAAAACTGAAAACTGACCCTGAACCCTAAAAATACCCCTTTACCCAAAAACTGAAAACTGACCCTGAACCCTAAAAATACCCCTTGACCCAAAAACTGAAAACTGACCCTGAACCCTAAAAATACCCCTTTACCCAAAAACTGAAAACTGACCCTGAACCCTAAAAATACCCCTTTACCCAAAAACTGAAAACTGACCCTGAACCCTAAAAATACCCCTTTACCCAAAAACTAAAAACTGACCCTGAACCCTAAAAATACCCCTTTACCCAAAAACTGAAAACTGACCCTGAACCCTAAAAATACCCCTTTACCCAAAAACTGAAAACTGACCCTGAACCCTAAAAATACCCCTTTACCCAAAAACTAAAAACTGACCCTGAACCCTAAAAATACCCCTTTCATTTAACATAATTAGCAATTAATCAATTAAATAAAATTAATTACCAATTACATTTTAATTAATTAACAAACATTTTTTAATTAACAATTAATTAAATATTACTACCAATTATTAAATTAACATATTTAATTAATTATAATTAAATTACTTCCCACCCTATTCCCCTATAAACCCACAACCCGCTAGAGAAAATACATTATTTTAATTGACATAATTAGCAATTAATCAATTAAATAAAATTAATTACCAATTAAATTTTAAATAATTAACATATATTATTTAATTACCAATTAATTAATTATTACTACCAATTAATAAATTTACATATTTAATTAATTATAATTAAATTACTTCCCACCCTATTCCCCTATAAACCCACAACCCGCTACAGAATTAAATTACACAATAATTAAAAAAATAATTAATTAAAAAAAAAAAAAAAAAAAATTGACACTTTTCACACATATTATAACATAAACACACTATAAATAATTAAATATTATTTAAAAAACTATATTTTTTACTATCTAGATTATATACTTGGATATTTTCACTGTCTATATTATTTACAGTCGATATTACTTCACTTACCTTAAAAACGATATTTTGGCTGTCGATATTCTGTCTAGTCGATATTTTCTCCAAACGATATTTAAAACTCGATATTCTGTCCAGACGATATTTTGGAGTCGATATTATGTCTGTGCACCATTATCACTAATAGGGACTTAGCCTGAATATCCACCTCCCATTGGATATACAGGCTAAGAAGTGGTCTGAGCAGGCGTTAGTTTTCAGCGATATTCGCGCTTAGCGCAAATTTTTGTGTCGCTAAGCCTGTGTTGATAATAGGCGATAGCGATGTTAGCGACTACTTTCAGTCGCTAACAGGTTGGGTACGCCCACTTTGCATGTCATTAGCGATAACAATCGCTGACATTCAAAGTGGGCCCCAAACCGCTCGCTATCACCTAAAAGCTGTCGCTAATTGATGTTAGCATCAGCTTGCTAATAGGGCGATGAAATTATCGCCGCTTTGCGGCCGACAACGGCTGCAAAAGCAGCGATAATTTCATTTCGCCTGTCTTGGTAATATGCCCCCATGTTCCTCTTGCATTTGTTCTAAAAATCGTAGCGTGAGTCTCAGGTTTATTGGTTCCCCAGGTGCAGCACTCTTGACTAGAAGCTCCCACTTCTATGATGATACTCATGTCTATTAATCTATACTTCTCTTGGGAAGTGGTTTGAGGCCATCTCGTGTGTCCTGTTGATTTGCCATCAAGAGAGCCAGAAGGGGATTTCTTCCAAGCTTCCTTGATGTTTGTGCATCATTGGATTAATTGTCTGAGGACTAATCATTGGTTGAGGAGCTTGTATGAAAAAATGTGTTTCCAGTTGTTTTTTGGTCTGTAACTTTTGCTATCTCAACTGAAGACGTATTCCTAGCAACTCTTGTAGGGTCATTGTAGTTTGCCCCACATTTAGTTAATCACGTTGTGGATGAGCTTGTGCCCTGCTGCTAATGGCCAAGTTTGCCCCTTTAGGCTCAACAGAACCTTTCTAACAGATGCTGGTACAATGCATAGTTGCCTTATTGCTGATGTGGAGCAAATCCCTGTGAGGGAAGGGAATTTTGTTACCCCACAAAGTGTCCAGTGGCTGCTTCCACTCCCACAGAATCAATCCATGAGTCAAAGGTGTCTGTAGTGGAGTTCTTGCTAGCACAGTAATATTATTATGTCTCCCACGTAGTGGGAAACCTTGGTGAATATTTGTTCAGTGGCTTGTGCAGATTAGGCCATTTCATTAATAACAGCATGTGTATGTGGATTCAGATTTCATTGATTAATTAGGTACTTCCTTTTAGTAACTGCTCAGAAGCATAGCAGGTTGTATTTGTACCTGAGGGATGGAATGTTGCCTGTTAGCAGAGTGTCTCCTTATTGGTATTGTATGTGGGTTTTTCAGGGATTGGAACATTATTGGCCCTTCTAACGAGGCATGCCCCACATTGAGTGCCACTGATGCATCCCAAGAGGTTTGTGGTCACACTCAGTGTATTTATGCTGGCTCCTCTTCAATAGAAGTATACCCTCCAGTCATGTGGAGGAGAGAAAACAGACAGGTGTCACATGAGCCTTACATTTTAATGATGGAAGACCCCATTTTGTGATGAGCAATCAGTTCGACCAGAAACCCGACAGATCTGTTTGTTAGCTCCTCTAAGCACATCCACTGACTTGCCATACACACAAATGAGACATGTAGAATATATATAGGGGTGCATATGTTAAACGTGTACAGAATACATACAGCAAAATGGTGGCAAATATAATAAATATATTGGCAGCTGCAAACATGACAAAGGTATATAATGAAGAAGAAAAATATAGCATACATTTGTAGTTGGTGGCTGCTTTTGAGCCAGTTCCCAGGTAAATTTTTAAATTTTCTCTGATATTTACTCAGCCACTGACTAAATAGAAGAGATTGTTTACTATTTGGCCATCAGCCCCGCCAGAGCCAGGGTTAGCGCTGGAGATAGATAAAAACAGGGCTGGCGCGATCGCGCGACCCTGTAAACTCCTGAGGTGTGAGCCGGTAGAGGAAAGCCTAGTTAGCGACTCTGCCTGATCTCAACCACCCATTCTGCTTTCAGCGCTACTTACTTGATACCTACCTGGGAAAATCACTTTTATAATCGCCGTTTTTAAAATTTCACTCTCGAGTGGGGATACGAATGTACTATTATTGTACCACTTTTACTTGCAGTACCTACCCGGTGTTAAGGGCTACGAGGGCTCCCTGGTGTGATTTAGACACCAAAGGGAGGGATTAGAACCGAGCAGCTACCCGGATGGATGCCATCTTGAGGTGGTCCAGGGTTAGCGCTCTAGCCTTTCACCTTGGAGACAGATAAAAATAGGGCTGGCGAGAACGCGCAGCGGACGCAAGCAGCACCGGCGGCGGGCCGAAGGCAAGCCCATATGCGCCCGTCCACGTCTGGCCCGCGCCTAGCGCCATGACCCCTGTTAGTTATTCTAGCTGGAAGCTATCCAATATCTCCTATAATGCGGACACACTTAAAAAACTAAATGTGGCAGAGAGGAAAACCAACTGCATGGTACTGCATATTGAGGGGGGGTTAGCAACATGCCCACCTGTCTGTCCAAGCTGTAAGAGTTTAATCCCACCCATTCGAATGTCTCTTATTCAGGCCTTATCCAAAACTAACCTAGGGAAAGGTAAGGAAGGAGTTTTAAACTTTAACTTCCTCCTTTTGAATGCCAGGTCACTGGTGAAACACAGTTTGGAATGTGCTTTGCTAATCCAGGAAGAAAATATTAAAATTGCTTTTGTGACTGAATCATGGACTGACGCAGCCTCTGGCCCGGACTTAGTCAAGTCTATTCCACCTGGCTACCTCAGCTACACAAGGGATCGACTAATGAGGAAAGGGGGGGGGGACTGGCAGTAATATATCATGATTCCCTTAATGTCTTCTTTCAACCCTTGGTCTTGGAAGGGTGTGAAGCGCTAGCTTTCAATTTTACCCTTCTCAATCACCATTCTTTTAGAGGAGGCCTAGTCTACAGACCTCCAGGACCTAAAAATAACCTCCTTAGCTCTGTAGGAAGTATACTGGAGTAAGGCCTCTGCTCGAAGGCCTTTACAGCTTTGGGGGATCTTAATTTCCATTTGGAAAATCTCATGGATACTGACACTAAAGCTCTTATTGAATTGATGGATGGCGCTGACCTTAAACAACTAGTGAAGGGACCCACGCACAATGCAGGCCATACCTTGGATGGACATTTCTCGAACCATCCAACCTTAGAGTTCACAAAATCCATACCAGTCATTTGGTCTGACCACACGGCAGTGTTATTCGCCATCTCATTGCCGAAGGCCCAAAGCGGAGGGTGTCCGTCCAAATTAGCCAGGACCTGTAGGGCCTGGAACAAGGTTGAGGGACAAGCACTTGAAGATATTTTGCTCTCTTCTAAAGAGCCACTCCCTTTTGAGGTTGAGGCGGCGGCCCTCGCGTATACAAGCTGGGTCGAAAAAGCCTGTGGCACCCTCGCTCCACCTAAACTTCGCCTCCTGGCCAGAGCCCGGCCATCAGCCCCCTGGTTCTTTGAGGAACTCAGAAATCAAAAGCTGGGCTGTAAAAAATTGGAAAGGGCGTGGCGCAAAGACTGTAGGGAAAGTGACAAAAAGTTACTCAAACAAAGCCTCCTATCGTACAACAAAATGGTGGGGTTGGCAAAACAAGACTACTATACAAAACGCATAAACCTCACCAAGAACTCTGCGAATGAACTGTTTTTAACGGTCTCTGCCTTGGCTGTTCCTACACCCGCGGTTACACCCGCTAGCTCTGAACTATGTGAGGAACTAGCCAAATTCTTTCTAGGTAAAGTAGAGACAATTTTTAAAGCTTTTTCCGGCTTAGATATGCCAAATTGTCTGGCAAACACACCAGAAAACACCACTGAGTTTACCGCAGGGCCAAAACTGGAATGTTTTTCCCCGGTTAATGGTGAATAAATTATGCGTCTGCTTCAAGAGGCAAGATCAGGTTCTCCATCCGATCCATGCCCAGTTGCTGTGATTAAACTGGCTCCAGGTCCGATAGTTACATCACTGGTAACCGTGTTCAACAATATGTTCTTGACTGGAGACTTTCCATCTTGCTGGAAAATTGCCTCAATTTTGCCCCTTTTTAAAAAAATCAAATTTGGACATCAGGGATCCAAACAACTATCGCCCTATACCGAGGCTCCCCCTACCAGCTAAACTAATTGAAAAAATGATTAATATCCAACTGAGCTCCTTCCTCATGGCCACTGAGGCACTGGATCCCTCCCAACACGGTTTTCGAGCTAATCATAGCACGGAATCCGCCCTAATTAAAACAAATGAGGAGATCAGAGCGGTGACCGATGCGGGAGGCAGGGCTGCAGTGGTGTTGTTGGACCTTTCCGCAGCCTTCGACACGGTCCATCATGCAATCCTGCTTGATCGGTTGAAGGCATGCGGAGTACAAGGAAATGCGATAACATCCTAAAAGCATTCCTTTCCAACAGAGCTCAGAGTGTGGCTTTAGGCGAATTTGAATCAAAACCCTTCGTCTTGCCCTGCGGGGTTCCTCAGGGTTTGTCCTTGAGCCCCACGCTATTTAATATATATATCAGCTCATTGGCCCCAGTAATTAGGGCTTTTGGCTTCGAGCTTACCTCGTATGCTGACGACACCCAGATTGTGGTGTCCTTGCTACCAGGGAAGGAAGAAGGAGTAGCCAGGAAATTTCAGGACTGCATGCTGGCGGTCGGAAACTAGATGGCGGTAAATTGCCTTAAATTGAATTCAGCCAAAACTGAAGTCATACTGTTTGGCTCAAATGTCAACTTCTGGAGTCCAAACTGGTGGCGGGAGCGGATGGGCAATGCTCCCACCCCCGTCTCTAAAGTAAAAGACTTGGGGGTGTTGATCGACGATCAACTCACCTTTCGATCTCAAGTCAACGCGTTATCTTCCTTCATTGCCTTTCTGCTTAAATCTATTCGCAAGATTCTGCCATTTATCCCAGGTACTGGCAGAAAAACAGTAGTTACTACTCTGGTCTTGGCGCGGCTGTATTATTGTAATAGTCTTTTTCATAACGCCCAACAGGGCATATTAAATAGACTGCAGGTTATGCAGAATGCCGCCGCCCGGCTTATTCTGGGCATTCCAAAATATGCCCCCATGACCCAGGAGCTAGCCAAACTTCATTGGCTCCCAGTGCGAAAGCGGATTCTGTTTAAAGCACTGTGCCTGGTATTTAAGGCCTTGCGAGGACTAGGGCCATCATTCCTTCGGCAGTACTTCTACTGGTATCGCCCAACCAGACATTTTAGATCAACTGATGCAGGGTTGATTGCAGTGCCTGGCATCCTGGCATTAGGAGGGCACGTTGGGGAGGCAGAAGCTTTGTGCTGGGTGCAACTAAGACCTGGAATGTCCTGCCCCTTCCTCTTAGAAAGATGACTGACCTTATGGCCTTTAGAAAGGCGTTGAAGACCTGGCTGTTCACTAATTAATTTCCGATTCGACTTTCCCCCACCCTACGGGTAACAGAGCGCTGTACAAATGTCAAAAATAAATAAATAAATAAATAAATAGCAGGGAAACTTCACTATTTATCCAGTCACTTTTTTGCGTTGTTTTGTTGTGGATGAAGCATATTACAAGAAATATCACTATTCACCGATCACATGGCTAAATAGCTGGCATGCGTCATATCTTCAGCAACTATAAAAATTGCCAAAAAATTTCGCTCTTGACCCAGCTGCTGGTAAAATAGCAGACAATTTGTCCAGTGGCCATGCAAATAGCAAATAAAAGTCATTGGTTACCTTGCCGCCTGGCTAAATATCAGAAATTATATACATTTGGCCAGTTGCCATGCAAATAGCAAAGAAATTTCACTATTTATCAGGCTTCTGGAAAAATTGCAGACATTACGCCCTGCAAATAAAAAAGAAACATCATTATTTATCTTCAATCAATCAAGCCAGATTTATAAAGCGCTACTTGTCACCTGTGAGGGTATCCAGGCGCAGGGGAGGGAGAAAGATTGCTGCTCTGCTCTGTGTGTTGAAAAGCCATGTTTACAGTTTCTTCCTCAACTCCAGAAGTGTTGTAGCCACCTGCATGGGCAGGGGCAGATAGTTCCATAATTTAGGTGGGAGAAGGAATAGCTGCCGCTTCTGCTTTTGCGGCTATGGGGTGTTGGCGAGGATAAGGGAGGCAGAGTGGAGTTGTCTCCTAGGCTGGTGGAAATTTACTGTCTGGTTGAGGTATGCTGGTCCCTGTTTGTGGAGGGCTTTGTAGGTGTGGGTGAGGAGTTTGAAGTGGCATTGTTTGCTGATGGGGAGACAGTGAGCAGTTCTGAGGTGGGGGTCATGTGGGTTTGTCTCAGGAGGTTGAGTACGAGCCTTGCTGCAGCCTTCTGTATGGCTTGTAGCCTGTTTGGGATTTGGTTGTTTATCTCCACATAGAGGGCGCTGCCATAGTACAGGCGGCTGGTGACTAGGGCTTGGGTGATGATGCTTCTGGTGTCTGTGGGAAGCCAGTTGAAGATTTTCTGTAGCATGCGGAGGATGTGGAAGCATGCTCAGGTGTCAGCGTTCAACTCTCTTTTTATGGATAGATTGCTGTAGAGGATGTTGCCTAGGTTTTTTGCATGTTCTGTGGGCTTGGGAGGGGGGCTGAGTTTGGTGGGCCACCAGGTGTCCAGGGGATCAGCAGGTTCCGAATATGAGTACCGCGGTCTTGTTGATATTGAGTTTAAGGCACCTGCTCTGCATCCAGCTGGCAACCTTAGTCATGCACCTGTGGAAGTTGGCTTTTGTGTTGGTGGGGTCGGAGGAGATGGATAGGAAGAGTTGGGTGTCATCCGCGTAGGATATCATGTTCATGGTTTTGAATTTCACCACTGGCTAAATAGTAGTAAGTATGTACTGTCTGGCCAGAAATTGTGCAAATAGTAAAACAAAATCATTAATAACCCGGTTAATGTCTAAACAGCTGAAAATATGTATTATCATGCCACATGCAGATTTCAACAAGCACTTACCACCAGAAAGAACTGCAAAATGAGTGACCACAATTGGCACCCATCTCCTTATGCAGGCTAAGGCTAAAGCTGTTTTAAATGCAATTTGCATCTGAACAGAACTAATTCATAGGTCTAAAGGTCCTAAATATCAATCAAAGAGAATGTTTGAATGGTTTCCAAGATCATTTGGAAGATATTGCACAGAATGCCACTCCATTATAACACGGGCCTAGAAACAGAAATTTGGGAGGCCAATTATGGAGCTGTTAAATATTCCACAAATACTCCTTCTCTTTGAGATTTACCCAAAAAAGGGCCAATGATAAAGATGGTTCTTTTGTAGGACTTTTCTATAGCTATGTACTCGCTCTTTCACACAAAGTCATGCGATTGTACCAGGGCGAGATATAGAGTTACCAAAAGGATCCATGTTAAGAAAACACATCTTTTGTGGCCTGAATTTCCGTGCAACAAATAAGGAGCCGATTCAGATCTGGGTCGGAAATATCTCCGACCGAGCCGGATCCGGGGGGTGTTTTCTGACTGAGCCGGACTTCTGCAGTCCGAACGAGTGAGTACGATGCAGCTGCACGCTGTCAGACTCGGTTTGGTCAGACTCCCATAGAAGTCTATGGGAGCCAGTCCTACGACGCGTACATGGACTCGCATTAACTGAATGGGTACGTCTCGCACAAGGACGCCCCATACAGTGGCTACTCGTCGGTACCATCCGTATCGTACATGCCTGTTTTGGGGAGACCCTTGGGTCTCCTCCTTTTTCCGAGTCGTAAGGCTGCGGGTGATGGGGGGCCGGACGCGGACCCCCAACGGTAGCTTCCCGGATGTTTTGCAAGCCGGAAACTTCGGCTTGATCTGGCTATTCCGACGCGTGCATCGTACTGGCTTGGTCGGAAATTGCCTTCATTGCACGGCACATTTTGCTTACTGACAAGGCGCACGGAGCGGTTCAGACCCGGAAACTATTCGGTCAATGATTTTGCGTTTCTCCCATCGTACTTGCTTGCTCGTACAGCTGTACGAGTTGGGCAGAGGACACGTGTACGGCTCGTCCTTTTTCCAGCCGGTTCGTGTTCAGAGCCCTTCCGAGCGAGATCAGAATCGGCCCATAAGTATAATCTGGAATTAGTTATTCTGATTCTGTGCAATTAAACACTCCAGACTAAAACAGCTGAAAACAATTATTTGTAAAAGGAAGGTCAGAACTGTAAAGTTCAAGTTTCAAGTGACATGGTGCCATCTTATATTTAGGGTGATCTTTTTAAAATTAAATCACTTGCATAGAGTCCTTTATGCAAGTCACCAATACAGCATAATTGAGAGGCTTCCTTCTAATATCTTGACAGAAAGAAGAAACACATTTTCTTTAAAAATAGAATCTATTCACCCGAACAAAATGTCAGAAAATATTTTTGTCATCATCTGAGTCTAATTTCTTTAGTAGTCAGACCTCAGAGTGAACCGGTATAGCCACGTCGGTGTGCAATGGTTATGTCTCAATTCTTTTTATATTTCCAACAATGCCAATATTGTAGTACTTGCAGTATTAACTAATATTGTATTGGAGAAACGTATAGAGTTTTTGGAAATGTGATTGAATAATCCTTATGCGAGGTTGAGGGTGTAAAGGAGCATCATGATTAATTCATTAAACTCCCAAGATCAATAAAGTTTAAATAAATTAATGGGAGGAAAGTCCTATGCATAGCTTTGAAATGCTATTCTATTCTACCATGTCAATTATTCTGGTTATCATGTGCATCCTTTGCAGGACCAGGAACTGTACTAGGAATCAGCTAAGCAGGATGAGAAAGATCAGAAAGATCAGGTCAAATGGATGCGGGTCATGAGGATCAGGAAGGAAAAGGAAGAGCTAGAAGAAAATGACCTGAGAGGATAAGGATGGCCGGAAGGGTCAGAACCAAAAGGACTAGGCATATAAAGACTCAAAGAAGGAGGACCAGAAACAATAGAATCAAGCCTAGTGGGAACAAAATCAGGAAGAGAACACCAACTGTAAAGACCAGGAATAGGAAGTCCATTGCTAGGCAAACCATACTGAGAGTGAGGAAGACTAGGAGAACAGGACCTAAAGAATCAAGAGGAGATAGCAAGGAAACCAGAGCCAGCAGGACACAGAGGATCAGGACAAGGAGGACTAGTGGGACCACAACCAAGGGGAAAAGGAAGCTCAAGTCACAGATGGCAGTGAGTATCTTGACCTGGAATATCAGGACCATTACGAGTTAGAAAAGGAGAAAATCATGACATGTTGGAAGAGGACCCGGAGAATTAGTCAGGTCAGGAGCACGTGGACTAGGGCCATTAAGACAAAGGACCAGATGGGGGAGAATTAGGTAGGCTAGAGATATCAAACTAAGCAGGACTGGGAACAGATCTAAAAGGACCCAAGAGGTCAGAACCAAGTGGACCAGGACCTGAGGTTCCAAGTGAAGCAGGAGGACTAGGAACTGGGTTATCAGGCCAGGCTGGTAAGGATCATGGGAACCAGGACAACCAGAGGCAGAAGGACCAATGGACCAGACCAGGACCAAAATAACCAGGCCCAGCCCAGGAGGCACTAATTGGAAGGACCAGATCCAGTAGACACAGTACCAGGTGGAACACAATTACCAGGGCAAGGAGAACCAGGATGACTAGGAGTGCCAGACTTAGGACAATGGAACAACAGGGCTAGGTGCATAAGTACCCAGCAGACCAGCAGTATCAGGGTGAGAAACAGTAGTACAAGGATCAGGAGGCCAAGGAAGGGATCATACATGGATGAGCAAGGGACAGGGCCAGGCAGATCATGGTCAGGATGTGCTGCAACTAGGAGTACCAGATTCTGGAAACCAGAACCCCTGTGACTTAGTTCTAGTCACCAGGGCTAGGATGAGGATCAGGAGCCCTTTGAGTTTATGGCGATGCCTATCACAGGCTCATATTTGTTTAAGTTATTTTTTTAGTCACTGAAAGTGAAATAATTAGAACACTGTACTAACATTTATGGGTCATGGCTCTGTTAGAACTTTTAAAGAGTGAATCAAGGAGTCCAGGGCATGTGTGTGTCAATTTGTGTGAGGTCTTTAGACCTTACCATTCTCAACTCTGGTCTAGCATGAAGAGGATAGGTTAAGATCAGGATAAAAAGCAATCTAACAAATCCAATTTGGCAGGGTTAGAGAGTTGTTTGTTGTGTTTCTTTATGAAACCAGGCCCATAATTGGGTATTTTTGTGGGCAGAAATGGTGCACTTATGAATTAAGTTGTTTAGTGAAAGGAAGTATTTGAGGAGCGATGTGTGGGTATCTTCCCAGTGTAATTCAAAATCATCCAGAAAAATCTGATCATGAGAGTAGATGGGCTAAACAGTGCTATCATCAAGAAAACTACCAATACAACTCTTTTGTTGCCAGTTGGATGGATTACAATTTTCACTCTCAGTGGGGTGTCTTCTTCGTAATTTCCACAGTGTGGTAATGGAGCGATTATGAGTTTTTTGAGGTAATCATTTTGCATTTAAGGCTTTCTTTGTGGATAAGGTGAAACAAGTTCCCTACGAGTTAATTTTACTCCGTTGAAATGGAGGATGTTTTATCCTAGTGGTAGAATAAGATCAAACTGTGGTATAGAGGAAGCGCAAAACCAGGTTTCTAAGAGTGCAATAGCATCATGGTCACAGTCTTGGATGAATGGAGATTAGGATATGGAATTAGAGACTACAGACTTGCACTTTAGGAGTTAACGTTGATGTCATGTGTAAGAGATTGGTCAAAACATTAAGAGGAAGTAATTCTCAGATTGCTTTGGCAGATTGATGTTTGACTGTGTTTTAGTATGTGTAGCTTTGAAGCTTGTGGGGATAGGGTGTCTTGTTGGATCCAGGATCATGAAGTGTTCAGATGTGTGGGATGTGTCAAAAGTAATGTGCATGGATGCATCATCTAAAGGATTGGGTTGGTGTGCATGTTGGCTCCTTCAGAAGTAGGTGTCCAAATCTTGCTTTATATGGTGTTCTGTGGTTTATGGGTATGGTGTTTTAAGATGTACGTATAAGGAAGAAGCATGGTCAAGAAGATATTCAGTGAGATAAATGCTTCTCCCAACTTCCTGACTCTCATACTGCAATATAACATTTCTTGAATGTACCTCTATGAATCATTGAATTTAGATGCAGCAAGTAAAAAGAATAGCACAAAAACATACATTAAAAAAAATAGTTTGGGGTATTTTAACATTTATAATTATTCTATGTTTTTTGTTGCAGAACACATTTATGAAACACTTGGTAAGTTTGTTTACTAACTGTGATCTTAATTTTCAACTCTTTTTTCATTTTTTGCACTCTTTTGACATTGATAGACATCAGATTGAATAGTTTTAGTTTATGTTTTTAAGTTTTGTTTTATTACACAATTGTTAGAAAAAAAAGCACATATATATGATCAAATATTACAGAAAATCATGTTTGTGAAAGTTAAAGTTAGAAAATGAGAAAGAGATTATTAGGCCACCTCAGAGCATATTTTACATACCAAATGTTGCAATTAACGGGGCTATACAAAATATCTATCTGTAGGCTTGAATGGTAGATTCTAATTAATATACTGATGATCGACAAACAGAACTTATTTGTTATACTCCCAATGAATAAGTTCCTTAATTGTTCAACACTTTTTACAACAATGTATAACATTTCAGTTATTTTGCTTCCATAATCACGTCTCTTGCTTTCCATCCATGTTTATGGGTTCCACCGTGTGACAAACATCACGTCTACCTATGTAGCAAGTCATATCCCAGGGCACTGCTAGATGATTTACT